>NC_090022.1:266395675-266700175 GCF_037176765.1 Anolis sagrei
CCTCTTGAGGCCATGCCCAGCGGTGGGGAAACAAGGGATAGATCTACACCAAGCATGGGCAAGCTTGGGCCCACTTAAGCAGCTGAGGGGGAAAAGGAAACGGGTCTGAGGCTGTTAGGAATAGTGGGAATTGGCGTCCAAAACACCCAGAGGGCCCTAGTTTGCCCACTGTAGAGTTAATGCAGTTGGACACAAAATACTATAGAACAGTGATTCCCAAACTCTAGTCTTCTGCGTGTTTTGGAATTCAGCTCACAGAAGTCTTTAGCCTTCTCTCCCCAATAGTGCTGGTGCCTCACCAAACTGCAACCCCCAGGATCCCATAACACTGAGGCATAGCAGTTGAAGGTAGTCAGACTGCATTAATTCCACAGTGTAGATGCATCCAAGACCATGAGAAATCACCGAGGGGCTCCTTGTCTGAGTCAAAATAAGGTAAAGCACTGTGGCGCAGTCCCAAGAGACCTTGGGTGCATCTAAAGTCAAGGTTCTCCCTTAATATTAAGTCTAGTCGAGTCTGACTCTGGGGGACGGTGCTCATCTCCATTTCTAAGCCGAAGAGCCAGCGTTGTCCGTAGACGCCTCCAAGGTTATGTGGCCGGCATGACTGCATGGAGCGCTGTTACCTTCCTGCTGACGTGGTAGCTATTGATCTACACACATTTGCATGTTTTTGAACTGCTAAGTTGGCAGAAGCTGGGGCTAATAGCGGGAATTCACCCTTCTCCCGGATTTGAACCACCAAACGTTTGGTCAGCAAGTTCAGCAGCTCAGTGGTTTAACCCACTGTGCCGCCAGGGGCTCCCTATAGGTGTCAAAATACAGTTTGAAATACACTGGTGTGCCTATGATTTGTAGTATGTGACCCAACCTCTCTAAATTATTTTAGGCAGAAATACAACAACACGTTCTGGCAAAATACTTGATGGAACTCTCACTGGTGGTTGGCAGAAGCTGGGGCCAACAGCTGGAGCTCACCCTGCCCCCCTGTAAAATTAATGCAGTTTGATAGCACTTCAGCTGTTGTGGCTGAATGCTTTGGAATCCTATTACTTGTAGTTTGGTGAGGCACAAGCTCTGTTTGGCAGACAAGGCTAAGAGCTTTATAAAACTACATCTCCCTAGAGTTTGGAGATGTGTGGTGTCCGGCTGCATTAATTCTACAGTGTAGATCAGGCATGGGCAAACTTGAGCCCTCCAAGTGTTTTGGACTCCAATTCCCACCATTCCTAACAGCTTCGGGCTTAAGTGGATCAGGGGGGAAAGAAAGGGGCATTAGGAAGAACTTCCTGACCATCTGAACATTAGGAAGAACCTCCTGACTGTAAGAGCTGTTCAGCAGTGGAACTCAATGCTCTGGAGTGTGGTGGAGGCCCCTTTTTTGGAAGCTTTTAAGCAGAGGCTGGATGGCCATCTGAGAGGGGTGCTTTGAATGCAATTTTCCTGCTTCTTGGCAGGAGATTGCCCTGAATGGCCCATGAGGTCTCTTCCAACTCAATGATTCTATGATTCTAATGGTGGAAGTTGGCGTCCAAAACACCTGGAGGAAGGCCCAAGTTTGCTCATCCATGCCTGGTGTAGATGTACCCAATGTTATGGAATCCCAGCAGTCTTTGGCAGAGGAAGTCCAAGGTTTTGTAAACAGGACGGTTCCTAGGATTCCATAGTACTGAGCCATTAAAAGTGGCGTGGAACTACATACTACTTCATCACACTAGGGCAGTGGTTCTCAACCTGGGGTCCCCAGATGTTTTCGGCCTACATCTCCCAGAAATCCCAGCCAGTTTACCAGTTGTTAGGATTTCTGGGAGTTGAAGGCCAAAAACTTCTGGGGACCCCAGTTTGAGAACCACTGCACTAGGGAATGAATCCACTTTAAATCCGGTTTCTGCCTCCTGCAGAATTCTGGGGTTTGTAGTTTAGTGAGGCTGTTAAAGGCTCCTCCCTAAACTACAAACCCCAGATTCCTGCAAGAGGCAGCAAGTGGATTCATCCTCTAGTGTGATGAGGTCCTATAAAGAGTGGAAAGATGCACCCATTGCCACGCAGCCAGGGTGGAGCTTTCCCCGTTGGGAAAGGAGGAAGAAAAGGAGAAGGAAGAGAAGAAGGGATGGGAGAAGGAGAAGCAGTAGAGGTCATGGAATGGAGAGACTTCCCTTCTTTCTCCAAGCAGTAGGGAGGAAAGACAGAGAGGAAAGACAGCAACTCTAACCCAAGCCCGTTTCTGCTCACCTGGCTGGCACAGCAGGGCGCCGACATGGTTGCGCCTGGACGCCAAACCTTTCCGTTTCAGCACCTGTGCTCAAGGTAGGAGCAGCCGAGGCAGCAAACCCACTCCTTGTGCTCCTTCGGAAGAAGATCTTCCTCCTCTCGATCCTCCTGTGTGTCCACAACAACCGCCTCTCCTCCTCCTGCTCTCTCTTCTCTCGTCGGAGGCGCAGCAGCAGCTGGAGCGCAAAGCTTCCGCTGTCGTCAGTTTGGCTCGGGAGGAGGATAGATAGATGCCTTTGTTTTCCGGGGCGAGGGTTTGGTTTTGGGAATCCGCCCGCCCTCCGAAGAGGAGGAGGAGGGAGGAGGGAGGGAGGGAGGGAGGGAGAGAGAGAGAGAGAGAGAGAGAGGAGAACGAGGCGTGGGGAGCCACAGGCAGAGGTGAGGCCACCTGCGCCCCTTTTTCTCCCACGCTCTCCCTGTCTCCAGGAGGAGAAGGCAGCGCCAGGAAGGATTAGGCAGGAGGACGAGGGGAGGAGGCGCTTCCAGTGTGTTTGTTTACCAGCTTAGTGGACCTGGCTTTGTTGTGGCAGGAAGGGATTGGGGGGATGGATCCTGGGTGAAAGGGCTTCTCCAAGGGTCGCTTCACGCCCCCCGTCTCTCCTCGTTTCCTTGAAACTCAGCTTGACATTTGCTTTCAAGAGCCAAGCATCTTGCCCCTTGAAAAAAAGGAGGAGTTCTGCTGGATCACACAATTCTAGACTAGGAATAGAAACACAGAATCATAGAATCAAAGAGTTGGAAGAGACCTCATGGGCCATCCAGTCCAACCCCCTGCCAAGAAGCAGGAATATTGCATTCAAATCACCCCTGACAGATGGCCATCCAGCCTCTGTTTAAAAGCCTCCAAAGAAGGAGCCTCCACCACACTCCAGGGCAGAGAGTTCCACTGTTGAACGGCTCTCACAGTCAGGAAGTTCTTCCTAATGTTCAGATGGAATCTCCTTTCTTGTAGTTTGAAGCTATTGTTCCATTGCATCCTAGTCTCCAGGGAAGCAGAAAACAAGCTTGCTCCCTCCTCCCTGTGGCTTCCTCTCACATATTTATACATGGCTATCATATCTCCTCTCAGTCAGGCATGTGGAGGGGGGGGGGGTTGAGGGGCTTCAGCCCCCCCCCCCCAAAATTCTCATGGTGGTTTGCAAAAGGGCCTTACTGGTGCATTATTTAAACTGTTATGTTTATTCATATCATGATCTGATCACCATGCTCAATATATCCCATATGCATGGGGGTATTGAGGTAACGATACGAAAAGTTTGCTAGGGTAGACCCTCTTTCACTCAGACTCAGCCCCCCCCCCAAAAAAAAACCAAACTCAACCCCCCCCCCCCCCGAATCGAAATCCTGGCTACGGGCCTGCTCTCAGTCTCTTCTTCTCTTCTTCAGGCTAAACATGCTCATAGGGCTTGTTCTCCAGACCCTTGATCATTTTAGTTGCCCTCCTCTGGACACATTCCAGCTTGTGAAGAATTGGACACAATATTGCAGGTGTGGTCTAACCAAGGCAGTATAGAGGGGTAGCATTACTTCCCTAGATCTAGACACTATGCTCCTATTGATGCAGGCCAAAATCCCATTGGCTATTTTTGCCGCCACATCAAAAAAAAAAAAAAAAGCCAATGAATACCAATCCCCGGAATCATAGAGTTGGAAGAGACTTCATGGGCCCTCCAATCCAACCCCCTGCCAAGAAGCAGGAAAATCGCAATCAAAGCACCCCTGACCATCCAGCCTCTGCTTTAAAGCCTCCTTTAAGTATGGAAATTGGCAATAAATGATAAGCTGACATGTAAATTAAAAGTGGAAACAAAGTGATTTTGATGCTGTATGGAGAAAAAATATTGAAAAAGGATTTTAAAAAGGAAAGTTACTTCCACAAGAAGAACTAAAATTTTGGACAGATGATACATAAAAGCTGTGGGAGTGGGGGAGGGGAGCACAGTGATGAGGGATAGACAATATGTATAAGCAGAAAAATAGCAGTAGATGCCAAAAGTTAAAGTATGGTAGGTTGCATTGAGTAATATATATCTTCTATAAAATAAACGATATATAAATGTATTGAACTATGATAAAATAATTAAAAATATTTTTTAAAGCCTCCAAAGAATGCACCTCCACCACACTCCGGGGCAGAGAGTTCCACCACTGAACAGCTCTGTCAGGAAGGGCAACTATCCCTAGCTCAACCCCCTGCCATGCGGGAATCACACAGTCAAAGCACTCCAGACAGATAGTGATTCCAGCAATGAAAGCCTTCGACAATACATCCAGCTTCTGCTTGAAAAGTCGCAGCCACACTCCAAGGCAGCATATACCATCGCTGAACTGCTGTGGCCATCAGGAAGATGTGTTGTCCATAGTCAGAACCACTGGCTTGCTGTTGGTTTTTCGGGCTGTATGGCCATGCTCCAGAAGCATTCTCTTGTTCATCTTGAGAAATGCATATTATGTTTCTGTCACCATTTATTATGTTTCTGTCACCATTCTTATACCATCCTATAAGAATTACAATTTGACAGTAAAGAAGGTATTGGGTTGCTGTGAGTTTTCGGGCTGCATGGCCATATTCCAGAAGCATTCTCTCCTGATGTTTCACCCACATCTGTGGTAGGCATCCTCAAAGGTTGTGAGGTCTGTTGGAAACTAGGAAAATTGGGTTTATATATCTGTGGAATGTCCAGGGTGGGAGAAAGAACTCTTGTCTGCTTCGCCTACATCTATGCCTGCCATAGCTGCAGGCGAAACATCAGGAGAGAATGCTTCTGGGACATGGCCATAAAAGGTAAAGGTTTCCCCTGGCATTAAGTCTAGTCAAGTACGACTCTGGGGATTGGTATTCATCTCAATTTCTAAGCCGAAAAACCAGTGTTGTCCATAGACACCTCCAAGGTCATGTGGCTGGCATGACTGCATGGAGCGCTGTTACCTTCCTGCCGGAGCAGTGCCTATTGATCTACTCACAATTGCATGTTTGCAAACTAAGTTGGTAGAAGCTGGGGCTAACAGCAGGAGCTCATCCTGCTTCCCGGATTCGAACTGCCGACCTTTCAGCCAGCAAGTTCAGCAGCTCCACAGTTTTAACATGCTGCGCCACCAGGGGGCCTAACATGGCCATACAGCCTGAAAGACTCACAGCAATCCATGAGCAAGTTGGTCTTAAAATTTTGGTGGAATCTTTTCCTGCAGCCTGGATCCTTTGTTCCAGAGCAGCAGGAAACAAGTTTGCCCCCCTCCTCACTGTGACATTCTTCCAAATATTTAAACACGGCTATTATGTCAGTCTTTTCTCCAAGCTAAACAGACCCAGTTCCATCTCCCGCTGTTTTCCAAGCCTTGGATAATTTCGGTAAACCTTCCCTAGGCATGTTGCAACTTGTCCACCCTGTTCTTGAATTGTATTGCACGGAATTGGACACAGAATTATTCCAGAGGAGAGTGACTAAAGTAGAATGGAGTTGGACTACAGTTTCTCTTGATCTGGATCAATGGTTCCCAACCTTTTATATATATATAGATCTTTTTTAATTGTTACTATTATTATCATCATTATTTACAACCTTTTTTTGACCAGAGACCACTTTGACCAGGGACCACACTCCAACATTAGTACCAAAACGGTTATGAATCAGTTTATGGTCAACTTTAGATTCAGTTCGGTGATTTGGGTTGCTGATTCAGAAAACTGCATTGGATATAAATTTATTGTATATAATAAAACTAAGAATAAATATTTTTTTTTTAAAAAAATGCATTGGATAGACCACTTCAGCTCTACTTTCTGATACAGAACAAATGCCATCCAGTAGTCCCCATCAGTAGGCTGTTAGGAATTGTGGGAGTTGAAGTCCAAAACACTTGAAGGTCCAAAGTTTGCCCGTGCCTGTTTTATAGTAATCTGTATTTGCATAAGCTAGCACCAAATCTTTATAGACACCGAGAACTACTTCCATTTACTTATGGACGGGGAACCTTGTCCTCCATCACACAGAAAACAGACTTCAAATCGATCAGTTCTGTATATTGGCCAATGCTGGGTGGGACTGATGGGAATTGAAGTCCAAAAAGAGGTGGCAGTCGAACTTGTGTAAATGCTTTCAGATCATCTACCAATTTATAGCAAGCCCATTAATTTCATTGGGTTCTCCTGGTTAAGGAATACTTAGAGGTGGCTTTGCCAATTCCTTCTTCTGAAATATAGCCTGTAGCACCTGGTATTCCTTGGTGGTCTGCTATTTGTGTAGAAACAGCTGACTGGGAATCTGATGCCTTCAAGATATTTAGGCCCAGTGGTCTAATTTCCATAATGTACGACAAACCCTGTTGAGGAAATTGGGCTTCATGAGGAAGACCGTGGGAAGGAACATTGCCTAATACCATATATACTCGAGTATAAGCCGACCCAAATATTTTACCACAAAAACCTGGAGAAACGTATTGACTTGATTATAAGCCAAGGGTGGGAAATGCAGCAGCTACTATTCAATTTCAAAATGAAAATAGATTCCAATAACATTACATTAACTGAAGCATCAGTAGGTTAAATGTTTTCATTTCTTTCTTTAGAAAAGTGTGTATGCATGACCAAACACAAAGAAAAAAAAACAAATTTCAAGAACAACTTCCTCCAAATATTTCCCTTACTACTCTTTGCTATCGTTCTTCTATTAATAGAGTACAACTGAAAGGGACTTTTTGTGTCATATCCTCATACTTTGGAGGGTTGCACAATTCCTAACCTCATTCAGTCATTCTATGCTGGGCAGCCAGATCAAAAAAAGTCCCAAACACTCCAAAACAGAGTATTTTGGCAATTCAAAAATTCAGGCCATGCAAAATTGAGAAATGATTTGAATATGTGAAAAATTGAGTAGTCTAGACTCCTCTACAGTTGCAGCTTCCAATCAAGCATGCCCAGCTCTCCAACAGTTATAAGATCCTCAAAAATGTCCTCTGAAAGCATATCCAGAACTAATAGGAAATGGGTATTTTCAGCAATTCAAAAACAAGTGCTATACAGTTTGTGAATGTGATCATTGGTCAAAATAGGTATTATTCATAAATATAGAAGCAAATCTCAACACTTCTATGCTGGTGTTTTCTCAGCTTTACATGGAGACAAGAGTTGCCAGGAGACTGATTTTATGTTTATTGATGTTTGATATTGCTTGTTTCTTGATGCTTATTTTAACCTTTTGTTGGGCATGTCCCTTTGTAAGCCGCCCCGAGTCCCTTCGGGGAGATGGAGGCGGGGTATAAAAATAAAGTTATTATTATTATTATTATTATTATTATTATTATTGTTGTTGTTGTTGTTGTTCCTAAAACTTTAAATATCTAACAGATTGTGGAGCAAGATTAAGAACATCATTTTTGTCTCCTGAATTTGATCACCTAGTGTGTTCTAATGTGTTAATAACATACTACTTGAAAAATAATATTTCATAGTGAAGCATAATTAAGACTTTTGAAATTACTAGGCATGTAATGCAGTGCAAAGAATAATTAGGGAATATGTGTAATTGACAACTGGAATGGCTTCGATTTACGATTTTGGATCATGTGATATTAGTATTTATACAAGGATGCTTTAATGCTTTGTCTTAATGTTTAAGTGTTGTTTGTCTTATGTTTAATGTTTTTAATTATTATTTTGTGTCAAATACATTGCAATGGTTTTAATACATAGTTACATGTTATTGTTTACTCATTTTGATTTTTATGTCGGCATTGAATTTTGCCATTAGTATGTTGTAAACTGCCTTGAGTCTCCCGGGGGTGAGAAAGGCAGTATATAAATACAGTAAATAAATAAACATGAGACTGATGCACTGGCATGAAACCGAAATGCAAATTCTCCACATTTTGGCCTCTCTAGCACCGATAATTGGAAAATCAAATATGCATTTGTATGTAAGGCTTCTAATCTCCACAATAGAGGGCGTATTTACAATTTCCCAGTCCTGGCTGGATATTTCTAACATAAGAATTCATTCAGACTCATTGTGCACTAAGTTTCATGTATCCCATTTATCATTAAACACAAAGCCATTTTTAAACTTTTTTTTCTTTTTAAAAAAATCAGTAATAAAAATACATGGTTTTCAGAAGGGAAATACTACACGTGTTTTACATAAATTTACAAATGTAAGTTTCATTTGTGTTGAGTTGATACTTCAGATCTCACACTTGGCCTTTTCAGATTTCACAGCAGCAGAAATATTTGGTATCCCTGTTTTCACAAGTGTCAAAACACCAGTTTTTTTGATAACCCTAAAAAGGAAAAGAATACATTTTAATACAAGGCAAAATGTAATAAAAATGTGTATGTCAGACCCATCCCACCCCCCAATTATTGTATTGTATCAGTCCTGCCTTTTTCTTAGGTATAGAATGTGCAGTTATAATTAGGACAAGCCATATGATTAAGAAATGTCCAATTCTGATCAAGAAATACATGTACTTTGACTCCAAGAAGTTTGACTATTTGATGAACTGTCATTTCAAGTACTTAGTTACATGACTATTATAAGGTGTGTTAAGGTAGCAAAAAAATGGCGTATTGTCTCTGGAAAACATTTATAACAAACACTACAGCTGACAAAATAAAAAAACAACAGCTAGTCTTACAATAAACAAAATATCAAAGAAAATGCAAAGTATATAAAGAGCAGAGATTTCAGATGTTTCTAAATTCCAGGCAAGCTGCTTGAGCAAGTAATCTATCTGCCCAAGCCTCCAGAGAAGCAACAGGGCCTCTTTTTCTGAATGAGTATTATATGAATACAGCTTCAGGAAATAGAAGTATCGCTCAGCAAGTTCAGCTTGTTTGTTTAAAAATCCTTACAAGTCAGTTGTGTATATACATCAACAAGATCTGAAACTACCAAGTTGCATTACAGCTGTCAAAGCACAAGACATTGCATTTAACATCTTACAGACAACTTTAAAATAGTTTAACCTTGATCTATTCCATCCACTCTTTTCCTCTTCAAATTTGGAACTACATTTTGCTGTTCTTTCAATGCTTCTGCAGGACAATTAGGTCTTGGCAACTGGCTTCCAGGTGTTGGTGCTGGTCGATTACTAAAATAATCATGCTTCAGGGCCTTAAAAAAAGAACAAAAATAGCAATGAATCCTCAGACTCCTTTTTACAACAGCTGTGCTTAACATCCTGTGTAACCCTTGCGCCCTGACCCATTAAAAGTCAGTTAAAAGTTTTCTCTTATGAAGGGATAAGAAACAAGTGATAATGGATTAGTTCTGCATATTCTTTGTGAATCTTCTTACAGGGATGGTTGAAGTGGAGCAAAGCACAGTTAAGGTGTATGTAATTTTCAGGAAGGGGCCCCCTGGTGGCACAGCATGTTAAACCGCTGAGCTGCTGAACTTGCTGACCAAAAGGTTGGCAGTTCGAATCCACAGAGCAGGGTGAGCTCCCACTGTTAGCCCCAGTATCTGCCAACCTTGTAGTTCAAAAATATGCCCCCCCCCCCCCTCCACACTAATTCATTTCTGGTTACCAAGTTTTATTTTTCTCAACAGTGTAATTATGATAGAGAGGCACTTTGTTAGAAAGGTAAAGTTTTTCCCTTGACATTAAGTCTAGTCATGTCTGAATCTGGGGTGTGATGCTCATCTCCATTTCTAAGCCAAAGAGCTGGCAATGTCTGTAGGCGCCTTCAAGGTCATGTGGCCAGTATGACTGCATGAAGCACTGTTATCTTCCCACAGAAGTGGTACCTATTGCATTTTTTAAAACTACTAGGCTGGCAAAAGCTGGAGCTAAAAGTGGGAGCTCACCTCGCTCCCCAGATTTAAACTGCTGACCTATCTGTCAGCAAGTTCAGCAGCTCAGCAGTTTAACCCGTTGAGCTGCTTGTTCTCCAGACTCTTGATCATTTTAGTCACCCTCTTCTGAACGCATTCCAGCTTGTCAACATCTCCCTTAAACTGCGGTGCCCAGAATTGAACACATTGTGATTCCAGGTGTGGTCAGATCAAAGCAGAATAGAGAGGTAGAATGACTTCCCTGGATCTAAGACTCCTATTTATGCAGTCCAAAATCCCATTGGAGGAAAATACCATTGGCTGGTATATTGCTCTGAATATATTATATGGACAGGAAAGAAGTAAGATAGTTTTACCACTTAGCCATTAAGCAAGAAAGCTTTATAACTTAGCCATTTTTGTTTTAACCTTAGGACAAGGAAACGAAATACCTGTGTAGCAGTCAACCTGGTAGAAGGATTAAATGTAAATAAGCCTTGCAGTAGTTCAAGCAAATCATCACTAGCAGCACTGAAAATATGATGAAGCAGCATGCCAGGAAAACTTTTAAAAGTCACATAATCGGGAAGACTGGTCATACCCTGTTGGCAGAAGAAGAAGAGAAATCAAATGAAGGAGGAAGTCAGAGGCTAAAGAATGAGAAGTACACACATAAAAGTTGACAAGAGTTCTTGCAAACACACATTAAAGCTAGTCCAGTAACTTACAGGCCACTGTTCCTCTGTGGGAGTACCCAGAGTTTCAAATATCTTTGTGAGCTGATCCAAGTCAGAATCTCCTGGCAAAAATGGAGCCTACAGTAAGATGAATACAGCAGCTTTCAACAAAATTAATGAAAATTATGTGCTGATTAATTCAAGAGTAATCAAAATGGAAGAGATTATTTTTAAAAGTTTTGGCTTCAGAATCCCTGAACATTTTTTTCTATTAATCAACCCATGATAATTCATTCTCCGCATTTTAAATGGCTGGGAAACCTTCAGCCCTTAGACTTTTTCATGCAGGTAGAGGGAATCCAGGAGGAAGACGAGGAGGAGGAAGAAGATAGGAGCGGAGGAAAGCCCTATGACAGGAATTAATTTGAAATTATTGTAAGAGCAATGTATCCTTCTCTCAGTAGCTTGATGGAGAAGAAACAAGGTAGAAAAAAGGGGAAAGGGCATGCTCACTCATTCACAAAGACCCTATTCTTCCTGACTTAGACCCCAAGGATGGAGCAAATTTCAAAACTAAAGTGCCAAAATGTGCTACGTGGAACATATCCAAAGAAAAACGATGGAGTTGGCTTTCATCTTCTAGCTATGCCTTGGCCTTACCCTTAAAAGCAGTTCAGCCAATATGCAGCCCACTGCCCACATATCCACGCCCACACCATACATCCTGGCACCAAAGAGCAGCTCAGGAGCTCGATACCACCTGAAAAATAGAGACATGCTGCATTTATCCCTTCCATTAATGAAACATGCACAATACTTTATATACAGATTCTGTTTTAGTTTGTGTCTACATCAGCGGTTCTCAACCTGTGGGTCCCCAGGTGGTTTGGCCTAAAACTCCCAGAAATCCAAGTCAGTTTACTAGCTGTTAGGTTTTCTGGGAGTTGAAGGCCAAAACATCTGGGGACCTACAGGTTGAGAACCACTGGTCTAGACATTTACATCCTGTATAGTTGTTGTTAACTCCTATCCCAGATTGGGACTCAAAGCTACTTAAGTAAAAGTAAAGGTTTCCCTGACATTAAGTCTAGCTGTGTCCAACTCTGGGGGTAGTGCTCATCTCCATTTCTAAGCCAAAGAGCCGGTGTTGTCCACAGACACCTCCTAGGTCATGTGGCCAGCATGACTGCATGGAGTGCAGCTACCTTCCTGCCAAGGTAGTATCTTGGCAGTACCTATTGATCGACTCACATTTGCTTGTTTTCAAACTGCTACGTTGGCAGAAGCTAAGACTAACAGCGGGAGCTCACCCCGCTCCCGGCTTCAAACCACGAACATTTTGGTCAGCAAGTTCAGCAGCTCAGTAGTTTAATCTGCTGCACCACTGGGGGGAGGGCTTGCAACAATGGAAAAGACATTGTTAAAATGGTTTTGCATATGGGATTTCCACAGAGTGGGGTGAGGAGGTAGGGATTGGGTGGCACTTGAGCTTTATAGAATGTCTCGTTACATAAGAGACATGAATATCCACATCTTTCTGTATCTGTGAACCTATCTGTATTTGGTGGGAACTCTGTATTTTACAAAATGTAAGCCCCTAAACTGAACAGTGTTTTTATAACATATACAGGCTCTAAAGTGTATCACAGAAATGTTTCTATAACATAAAAGGCACAGGCAGTAATTGATTCCAGGAAGGAAGCCAGCCTAACTGTAAATAAAATGAGAAAGGGAGAATTGGCTGAACCAGAACATAAAAAAATATTATTGACGACTAATGAATCCAAATACAGAGGATTATTAGTATCGAGTGGCTGATACAATATGGAAGGAAGTTCGCATCACTACACAATACAGAGTCTTAGGTTCCTTTCCATACATAATTGGTAATTGGGCAAGCAGCTGAAGTTGCAGTACCATCCAACTTGCTGCCCTCCAGACATTTTGGACTGTACTATCCCCTATTCCTTGTCAATTTGCCATTGATGCCAACAGGCCATTTGGGGTCCTTGAGGAAATTTTATCTTACCTTGTAACCACTTGATGTGTATAAACTCTATTTGGACTTCCAAAAGATTTTGCTAAACCAAAGTCAGCCAGTTTCAAAACTCCATTTTCATCTAGCAGCAAGTTGTTAGGCTTGAGATCCTTATGTGGAAAAAATAATACAGATATAGCTTCACTGAGAATAAATACTTCTCATGGCATAAAAAGAAACAGGCAGGATCAAAATGAATCCTTAAACCGTAGGTATGGTCCACTGAAATCAGTATATTTAAAAACAAATATGCATTGGACTACCTTGTCAGAAAGGAACTTCAACTTTAATTACTGTCTCTCCAGAATAAAAATGGAAAACTGAGAAGGGGATGAAGGACAGTGGGGCAGTCTCCCCCATTCCTATTCTCCTAGTGAAAGCCCAGATAAAGTAAATTGTTAGCTAATATAAAACTACAATACTTCAACTGCAGCACTGTCCTAATCATTTAACTGGTTTCACTTCAACAAAGCCTTCTTTGGCTAGGAAAGGAAACAGTATAGAAGCTTTGTGGAAGGCTGGCCAGCTTGGACGAGAGGTTTAATTTGACCCAAATGTCAAAGGATCACAAAATATGTACAAAAGTGGATTTAATTTTAAATATACAAAATTTCAAATTGACAACATAACATTTGACAATTATATGCCCGGACTGTAGTCTATTTTTTGAGATTTGCAAAGATTGTTTTTTCACTACGGTAGAAGCTGATAGCATGCATTCTTAAATTTTTTCTTAAGGCTAAGATCTTTCACTTACAGGTCTTAACATCAGGTTTTGGCCCCTAGAATTTTAATTGGGGCAATACTTTATTTGCTCAGAGGCCAGCCATTTTGTGCCTCAGCTGACTTACCCTATGAAGAATCCAGTGCGCATGTAAATATTCTAAACCCTGAAGTGTCATCAGCATGTATGCTTTGATGTGCGAAGGTGTCAACACAAGGCTAGTGTCCTTTATTATAACCTGTATAACAAAACACAAAACATTGCAATTTTACATTACATAATTTGTAAAAGCACAGGATTTGAAGACAGATCACACTGATGTGTATCTCCTGAAATCAACAGAAGTGGATGCAGATAATGTGCCCCAGGGTGCCTTGTGTAACTGCCCGTCTACTCTACAGGGTTTTGTAATAATAGAAGGAAAGAAAGTTATGAATTACTTGGAGTACTGAGGAATACTATCACATGATTGCAGATATCCACATTTGCAGCATTTAAGCAACTACTTTTTGGATAGAATTCTTTCTTTAATAACTTCTGCAAAAACTTAACATCTTTGACTATTGATATATTTTTTTGCTCTATAGCGGTTTCTTCCTGCAGATACATTCATCTGCAAGCTATTGATTCTTGTCTCAGTTATTTCCACATATGTGTATGGTGACATAACAATCTAAGGGGCGCAATAAACCTAGCAGGAAAATGTGCAGTTATTTCAGTTACCATGGCAAACAATATATTTTTCCAAAAACAAATAAAACATGGAATGTCCTCATAAGTCCATTTGGAAAGAGCTACTGATATACAAGATTTTCTGAGAGTCATGCCCATTTTCCCCCATGTCCCTTCTTCAACCCTTGTGACTTTCCCCCATGACATCTGAGTTGGACAATACAATTAATGGTTAATATACATCAAGTTCATTACACTGTCTGGAAGGGTGGAATTAAAAGACTGGATAATCAGCCTTACCTCCAAATCTGTTTCCATAAAATCAAATACTAGACTAATGTTGGATTTGTGTCCAAATGCATCAAGAAGCTGGAAGAAAAGTGCATTCAGGGTTATTTAAGTGTACCTTAATGGAGGAAGGTTATCAGTTTAAAGAGGCTCAAAGCTATGTGTCCTGAGTCCCCCTTTGGGGGGGAGAAGGGTGGGGTATAAATATAGGAAATAAAAAAGGAGGCACCTTCTTCTTTCTGTGGTCCCTGCTAAGATTAGCAGGTAAAAGTGGTAGCAAATCAAACCATAGTAAGAAACGAGATATAATAATATTTTAAATGATATACAGTGCCTCAGACTGATGCTAGGTTCAGACTATGCTGGACTCTATACTCCCTGAAGCATGGTGATTTTCCAGTAATATCAGGTACTGGACGAAATAGTGATGGTAATAAACATACTACCAAAAAAGCAAAAAAAAAAAAAAAAAACCCCCCCCCCCCAAAAAAACATTTTTTCTATCACTCTACCTTAGTTCAGACATGAACTAGTTCAGACATGAAGAGAAAAAATAGAAAATATAGAGAAGAAGTCTGAAGGAATAAAATGTAGGTATGACACTATACTCCCATCTTTGGAACCCTCTGCATCACAAAAATAGTAAGAGTGAGGTGGTCAAAATGAAACATGCAACACTATAAACCATGCTTTTCTCATATCTTTAAAAGCACAAACAATTATTTGAGTGCCTAAATTTATTAATGTAAACCACTGTGTGATGTGAAGTCTAATTTCAGTCTATTTTGGCCCAAGAAATGAGCAAAGGCAAAATAATACGAAGATTTGATTCACATATTACACCAAGCGAATATCAGCTTATCCTTTCACTTTCTGCACATCACTAAGCTGTCATAAAACATTTGGGGGGTGTTATTTAATTAGCATTCATTTTATACATGCGGGGCTAAGAGTGATCAACTGCAATTCTTGTAACTGCGCTCCTTTCTCTTATAATTATTTATAAACAACCATATCCATAAATGTACACCGAATAGCAAAAAACAAAAACAGCAGATTCCAAACAGAACTTCATACTTACCCCAATAATATTTGGATGACTAAGTTCCTGCAACAGTTTTATTTCTCTGAGGGCTGTTCTGTTTATACCTGATTTGGGGAAAACGGGGGAAACAATGTTAAATCGCCCTCAGTATTATGTTAAGCTACCTTAAAGGTCTCAAAGGTATCCTAGATGAAAAGAAACAGATGGTGTTGTCTTTGTCTCAGTGATTTATCACAATCCCATACTAGCTTTTAAGTCCATGAGGTAATGGCTTCAAACCTTGAAGTCTCTTAACAGATGTCTACAGCTTAGAAATTTTTTCCAACTCAGCAGCTTGAAATACCATTAAGGGGCTCAATTGCCAGTCCTTCTAAACATGCTCAAGTTCATCTCTGGCACATAGTTATGATTTTAAAAGACACAAAACCAGGGCCGAGTCTAAAAAGAGTCATGGGGATATAATACTGAGTGGCATTGCCCAAAGGGTCGGATATGATAGTAAAGAAGTTTTACAATGTTCATGGAGGCTACAGGGTTCTTTCTTTTTCTATCCACCCTTCCTTTCATAAATACTTCCAGACATATCCATAGGGATTTCCATTCACATCCACAGAGATTCAAATGGGTTAAGTAACATCAGCATTCTAGGCCACTGTATTTTCCATTCCTTTTGTTCTCAGTTAGAGATATGGTATCTGTCATACATTCTGTAATTTTATATTTTCCCCTCAAACAGTGCTTTCACCACTAATAATATGAATGAAAAATTTGACACTTATCTAAAAACAGACAAATTGAATCTTACCGCTGAAATGTGCAAAAATTAAAAACAATACATAACATAATGTAAAACAAAAATAAATTATATGGCTAATTACTGACCGAAGGCCAAAATATAAAAAAGGCTAGTCTCATCTTGTCAATTTTCAGAGAGAAAAGAAAAAAATCCATTTGGCACCAGAAGGATGATACTGCTATGACTAGAACTAGCTGGACTGAACCACAGTTTTTGGATTTTCATTCAGTCCATTGTCATTGGCAGGTACCACTTCAGCATACTATCATCCGTTTGCTGAAGGTGAAAAAAATGAGATTGAATTTCATTCAATTCAGTGTGTTTGTGCAGATATTAAACACCATGGGAAATAACTACAAATCCTGCAGAACCGTAAACCAGCAAATTCAAGCAACAAAAGCTTATTAAGCCCAAACATTTTGATGATACATTTTTCCCTTAGAAAATTTGTTCAAAGTGGTCTGTTTACTTTGTGTTATTCCAGATACTTACCATCTTTTGCTTCTGATCTATGGCCAAGTTTGATCTAAAAGATATTATTAATTAATTAATTATCATTAGGTTATAGGTAAAAACAGACAGATAGCCTACTTCTATGCATTGTTACTTAGGGTTTGCCAATCAACTTTTTCTCAAAAAATGTTTAGGACTGCACAAGTGCCAAAAAAACCTTTATCACCTTAAACATATTTACAATATTCAATATAACCATGAATCAAAATGTAATTCTCTGACAATTTGATTAAATTGTTATTTCTCGTTATTAGGAAAGTATGGCATATACAGAAAGAAGGATGTGGCTTAATGTATTGTCGAAGGCTTTCATGGCCAGAATCACTGGGTTGTTGTAGGTTATTTTTTTGGGATATATGTGACCTCACTACCTCTGAAGATGCTTGCCATAAAAGCAGGTGAAATGTCAGGAGAGAATGCCTCTAAACATGGCCATATAGCCCGAAAAAACCTACAATAACCCAAAGGATGTGGTTCTTTGGATTTACTTTCAAACATGCATTCAGTCAACAAATCACAATAAGAAAAATGCTCTGAAGTGGGTTTCCAAGCCACAGTTCATGTCTAATATTGCTGAAACCCACTGTTGTTTTATCTTTGGAAAACAACTTCCCGGAGATAGGATGCCACATGTCACAAAACCAGAAACAAACAAGCATATCTGAATTCAGTTTTTACATTTATTTGGACAATCAGACCATGGCTTGGCTTTTAAACTGTGGTCAACTCAAACTACAATTAGCAGAAATCATGGTTCTGTGCAATGTCAGAACAGAAGCAAAGCAGCATACTCACCTTTTTAATAGCAACAATCTGGTTTGTATTCTTGTCTTTTGCTTTATAAACAGTAGCGAACTAAGAGAGAGAGAGAGAAATACATACTTCTAATTATATAGCAGTGCAGTGTTCTATCATTGCTAGGACAAGGTTGTTTCAACCAATGCCTTTAATCATGAAGAATGGGATTTATGGATGTCCCATATGACAAGCCACCCATATGTTACACATTTCCTATCTACAAGGGCTTTCTATATAGCAAATTCAATAGGAATCTTACAATCTTTGCACAAGAATCTGAACTACATCATGTTCAACAGATCAGTAGAAAACAGGAAGCAAGAATTCAGAAAGGAAGTACCTCTAGCAGTGGTTCCCAATCTTTATTTTGACCAGGGACCACACTGACCAGGGACCCTCTCCAACATTAGTACCAAAAGGATTACAAATCTGTTTTTTGTCAACTTTAGATTTGGTCTGGTTATTTGGGGTACTGATTCAGTAAATTGCATTGGATAGACCACATCAGCTCGTGTTTCTGATACAGAACATATGCCATCCAGTAGTCGCCATATGTTTGCCCACAGAAAACCATATTTAATAATCTACAGCTGATGTGGTAGTAGAAATATTTCTTGGGTAGTCAGTCTCTCCCTTCCTGACATCCCTGTTGCCTCAGCACTATAAGAGGGTTTTGTGAGATCAGGTGCTCTCGTTGCTGCGTGGTTTCGGGGCAACGGTGTAGTAATGGTGAGGCTGTGGACCATATTTTCATTCTTGGGGACCACTGGTGGTCCACGGACCACAAGTTGGAACCAATGATTATACCAAGAAAATGTCAATATAAAATTGATAGATTACAATTGGTGTCAGAAATCATTGTTTAAGGCTTTTAAAGAAAAATATTTTTCTAGCTGCAACAAGGTGTGCTGAGCAAAGTTGTGTACTTTAATCATTTTAAAATTATTTTAATGACTTTAACTATTTATTTTTAATATTATGTCGAATGATAGCAATGCATAAATATGTGAGGGGAAGTCATAGGGAGGAGGAAGCAAGCTTGTTTTCTGCTGCCCTGGAAACTAGGATGCAGAACAATGGCTTCAAACTACAGGAAAAGAAATTCCACCTGAACATTAGGAAGAACTTCCTGACTGTGAGAGTTGTTCAGCAGTGGAACTCTCTGCCCCAGAGTGTGGTGGAGGCCCCTTCTTTGGAGGCTTTTGAACAGAGGCTGGATGGCCATCTGTTGGGGTGCTTTGAATGCGATTTTTCCAGGAGGTTGGACTTGATGGCCCATGAGGTCTCTTCCAAGTCTACGATTATATGCATTCTATTTTAAGGTTTATATATTTTTGGTTTCAAATCGTACATTGTCTTGCTTTTAGCGTTTTTTAGCTGCTATGAACCTCTCTTAAGAGAGAAAAAGTGGGAGATAAATATCCTAACAATAACAATAACGTTATTATTTTAAACAATGACCGTTTATTATTATTATTATTATTATTATTATTATTATTACCCTGCTTTATCTTTCCCAAAGTGGCTTGATATAAAAGCATCAGCATACAATTTCAAATATACAAATATGCAAACACTTAAACAGGATTAAATACAAACAGTATTTTAAAAAAGGATTAAAGCATATTCAAAGTTAGCTGTCAAATCTCTCCCTGCAGGTCATTCCTGTCTGTATGTTTTGAATTATTTTTTGCGTGCTTTGAATTGTATTGTCTTTTTAAATTGTGAGCTTTGAGTAACAATTTGGAGGAGGAACCGGGAATAAATACGTCATTCTCATCATCATATTGTTAACTATATATGTTTTAAATGTGTTTTAAATTAGAGAAATGTGTCCCAATTATTTTATTCAATATATTATAATTTCTCACCTGTTATTTTGAGTTGTTTTATAAGTAGATTTTGATGTTTCCTATTGGATTGTTTATTATTTGAAGTGCTTGAATATGTATGTTTTTAAGGCATTGAATGTTTGCTGATTCTTTGTTGTACACCGCCCTGAGTCCCTTTTGGGAGATAGGGTGCTAGAGAAATAAAGTATTATGTCATCAGTTGGGGACCCCTCCCCCCAGCACAAACTGCCACTCTGGACCAGAGTGAAGGGGGGGGGGGCAGAAGACAGTTCCACCTTGTCTCCTGTGCTATGCTAATATTATAATATAAAGTAATGTAATATGTTGTATGGACATGAGAGAAGCCTCCCACAAGGATGATAAAAATATCAATTCATCCGTGCGTCCCCTGGGCAAGGTCCTTGCAGATGGTCAATTCTCTCACACCAGAAGCGACCTGCAGTTTCTCAAGTCGCTCCTGACACAACCAAAAAAAAGTAATATGTTGTATACACATATAATATTTATAATATTATAGTGTAATGCAACATAATGCTAATAATAATATGATATTATAATTATATATTTATAATATTATAGTGTAATGCAATATAATGCTAATAATAATAATATGATATTATAATTATATATTTATATTACATGTAATATTACTAATATTACAATATTATGGTGTAGTACAATGTAGTAATATTCAATACTGATATTGTACTATGCTAATAATATAATATATTGTATGTAAATTGTATATATCTTGTAAGCTGCTCTGAGTCTCCTTCGGGGTGAGAAGGGTGGCATATAAATGTTGTAAATAAATAAATTATTATTATTATTATTATTATTATTATTATTATTATTCTTGGGCGGCATATACATGTAAATAAATAAATAATAATATTTATTTTATTTTATTTATTTACAGCATTTATATGCCGCCCTTCTTACCCCGAAGGGGACTAAGAGCGGCTTACAATATATATTTTCATACAATATATTATAATATTAGCATAGTACAATATCAGTATATATTACTATATTGCACTATACCATTATATCGTAATATTATTAGTAATATTACATGTAATGTAAATATATTGGATTGCGGTTTAGACGATGAGACGACGTGGAATGGCTTTTGTATTATTGATGATGTTTTTGATGATGATGTTTTTGGTTAATGCTAGATTGATTATTTTAGATTATGTCTTGAATTTGAACCTGTTTCTATGTTGTACACCGCTGTGAGTCGCCCCTGGGCTGAGAACAGCGGTATATAAAGCAAAGTAAATAAATAAATAAATAATATATAATTATATTATTGAATTATTATTACTAGTATTATATTGTATTACATTATAATATTATAAATATATGTATATACAATATACTATATTATATTATTAGTAAAGACAAGATGGAAATGTCTTCTGCTGATGATAATATTATTATTAACATCATCCCCACTGAAATGCATCTTGTGAGCACGATTAAAATCCAAAGCCTTGGAAAAGTTCTTTTTTTAACTATAAAAATACAATATAATACTACTACTAATAATAGAATCATAGAATCAAAGAGTTGGAAGAGACCTCATGGGCCATCCAGTCCAACCCCATTCTGCCAAGAAGCAGGAATATTGCATTCAAATCACCCCTGACAGATGGCCATCCAGCCTCTGCTTAAAAGCTTCCAAAGAAGGAGCCTCCACCACACTCCGGGGCAGAGAGTTCCACTGCTGAACGAACAATATAATACTACTACTAATCATACAATATAATAATAATAATAATAATAATAACAATGTAATATAGTAATACTAAGTTATTAAGTATACTGATAATATATAATAATGCAGTATTTTATTATTGTAGATTTTAAGTTGCAATGTTTTTGATTGTGAGCCTCCTTATGTAAAGATAAAGCGGGATATAAATAAATAAATAAATAAAACTACAAATCCCAGAATCCTCCAACCATTGCAGGCCTGTGGATTCTGGAAGTTGTACTTTTTTAAAGGGCCCGCTTCGCCATGCTTTGATGAAATGGCTGCGTCCTGGAGACATTGAGCATCTTCCCATTTTTCCTTTTCTTCCAGTTCAAGGGCCACTCACCTGCCCTTCCCCCAGGAAGTCCAGCTTCTCGTAGCGCTTGGCCCGAGCCCGCGCCTCCATCCCGGGGGAAGCCGAAGGAAGGCAGGCAGGACGGTTGAAGCGCAGCGAGGCCACTCCCCCTCCGGCCTAGCAGGCCTCTGCTTCCGGGTTCCGCCAGGCAGGACCCCGCCTCTCGCCCCGCCCCTTGGCTCGTGCGCGACGTCGATTGGTTGCTGCGTCAAGGTTGTTTCTAGGGCATCCATCGCCCCTTAGCAACAGCCTCCAACGTAGAGACAAAATAGACTAGAGTCCCCCATTCACTTCAGAGTGACATGACAGATGGAGGCAGGTGAATGGGACTTGTAGACTAGGCCTGGGCAAACTTGGGCCCTCCAGGTGTTTTAGACTTCAACTCCCACAATTCCTAACAGCTTTCAATGAAAGATGCCGCATTATCACAGGGTTTTTATTTATTTATTTATTTGTTTTATTTCTATACCGCATTTTTCAGCCTGATAAGGCGACTCAATGCGGTTTACACAATGAAAATTATCACAATAACACCAATACTATCACAACAATATCCTAAACAATTAAAACACATCATATACAGCAACAAAATCAAACAATCATTAACAATTCATAACGCCTCAATATGAAATCAGATCCGTTCTCATAATCCTTGTGCCATTCCTGAGATCAAATTTTACCGTCCTCCTATATTCAGTTGCACTGTTTAGCCAAACGCTTGTTCATAGAGCCAGGTCTTAACCTTCTTCCAAAACGCCAGCAGCGAAGGGGCCTGTCTGATGTCTACAGGTAGGGCATTCCATAGCCGAGGGGCCACCACCAAGAAGGCCCTGTCCCTCGTCCCCGCCAACCGCGCCTGTGACGCAGGCGGGACCGAGAGCAGGGCCTCCCCAGACGATCTTAATGTCCTAGTGTCAGGAGCGACCTGAGAAACTGCAAGTCGTTTCTGGTATGAGAGAATTGGCCGTCTGCAAGGATGTTGCCCAGGGGACAAAACCCAGATGATTTTGATGTTTTTATCCTTGTGGGAGGCTTCTCTCATGTCCCCGCATGAGGAGCTGGAGTTGATAGAGGGAGCTCATCCGCCTCTCCCCGGATTCGAACCTGTGACCTGTCGGTCTTCAGTCCTGCTGGCACAGGAGTTTAACCCACTGCGCCACCGGGGGCTCACAGGCTGTCTGCACCCTACACCACTGGAGAAATTACACTGCTTAGCCGGTATTTCACCACCTGACATCCGCAAGGAAGTAGCAGCCAATAGTGAAAGGACCAAAGTATTGACATCTCCGGCCCATCCTCTGTTTAGATATCAGCCAGCACGCCATCGCCTTAAATCAAAAAATAGTTTTCTAAGACAAACAGAGGTACTTGCAAGAACACCTCAGCAAAAAAAGGTCCAAAAGTGGCAGGCAAAAAGCCGGAACCTCAATCTATGGCTAATACCAAATGAAGACTCCCTCCTGGGCACACAGAAGACTGGGCGACTTGGAAGGCACTGAACAAACTGCGCTCTGGCACCACAAGATGCAGAGCCAATCTTAAGAAATGGGGCCACAAAGTGTTGTCCACAACATGCGAGTGTGGAGAAGAGCAAACCACAGACCACCTACTGCAATGCAACCTGAGCCCTGCCACATGCACAATGGAGGACCTTTTCACAGCAACACCAGAAGCACTCCAAGTGGCCAGCTACTGGTCAAAGGACATTTAATATAATGCCAAGTTTTCAAACTTTTTAGAGTTTTTCTTTGTTTGTTTGCTTTTTAAATACATTACAACTGTATCCTTGGTTTGCTCCTTTACGGTAAATAAATGGCTGTCAGGAATTGTGGAAGTTGAAGTCCAAAACATCTAGAGGGCCCAAGTTTGCCCAGGCCTGGGTTAAATTATTTACTACACTCACTGTTTTAATGTTTGCATACTGGTATATTTTAAATTGTATGCTAATGTTTTCATTTTAAGCCACTTTTGAGTCTCCTTTGGGAGAGATAAAGCGGGGTATCTATGTAAATAAAAATGTAATGTTCGTTTGTGGGATTAACATAACTCAAAAACCACTGGATGAATTAACACCAAATTTGGACACTACACCCCTAACAGACCAATGAGTGACCATCACTCGTAAAAACACTGAAAAACACAGCGGAAGGGACTTTTTAAAAAAAAAACCCACCAAAAAAACCAAAGAGATGCTACAGCACATGGCAAACAAAACACACAATAGCATATCCACACTCTCTTCCAGACTACATCTCCCAGCATCCCCTAGACCAGGCCCTTTAAGAGAGGAGGATGCTCCAAATGCACTGCTTCCAAGCTGCAAGCTTTCTTCTCCTTGGATCTCTTGGAGTGCATCCCAATCCCTGCAGATTTCCAATTCCTGGACTGCAACTCCCAGCAATCCTCCAGATAGACAGATTAGATCAGTGGTCCTCAACCTGTGCGTCCCCAGATGTCCTAACAGCTGGTAAATTGGCTGGGATTTCTGGGAGTTGTAGGCCAAAACACTTGGGGACCACTGGTTGAGAACCACTGGATTAGATAGAGATAGGTAGATAGGTAGGCAGGCAGGTAGATCAGAAGGACTGCTGGGAGTTGCAGTCCAAAAATAGGTAGAGAAGGAAGAAAGAAAAGGGGGAAAAGGGGGGGGGGAGAAGGAAGGAAGGAGAGAATAAAAGAAAAAAAGGAAAGGAAGGAAGGAGAGGAAGAAAGGAGGAAAGAAAGAGGGAGGGAAGGCTGGCTACAGCAATGCGTGGCGGGTACAGCTAGTAAATAATAAATAAATAAATAAATAAATAAATAATTTTACATGAGCAATTCAGACTTTCTCCCCTGGTGGCAGGAAAATCACTTCTTGTATACGTGTAAACAAGATGGGTGAACACATTTATTGGATAATGCCTTTTTATATACATAATATTGTATTGCTAGGGCTTTTTTTTCAGTGCTCACATGTGTTACATCAAGACATTTCCAACTTCAGTCTCAAATCATGCAGCAGAGGGCCCTTCCAAATAGGTCCTACATCCCAGGTTCTGATCCTAGGTTTTCTGCTTACCCCAGATTATCTGGTGATGCAGACTCATATAATCCAGTTTAAAGCAGAAAACCTGGGATAGAGGGCCTGTCTGGAAGGGCCCAGACTTCAGAAAGAGAACAACAGTTTACAAGAGATTAAGTGGTAAGCAGCACTAAAAGGACTAAACATGTAGAATAATCACAAGATGTCTCAAACCGACACCTGTTGATTCTCTACAAGGTAGCTGGCATGCCCCCCCCCCCCCCCCCTATGTGTGACAGGAAGTTGCTGCGATGGAAATCTACGCTTACTTCCTAAATTTATACCCCGCTCTGCCATATCATCCAGTTCAAAGCAGTTAATCTTTATATGTAGAAGGGGCCACAATCGAGTATAAGTTTGTAGTCTTTTACAGTGATAGATTTATACAAAATATTTTACTGCTTCTGGCAACCTTAAGTCAGAACATTTCTGTCTTCACCCCAAGCCCAGAAGCCATTCACAAGATCCTTTACAAGAATGGAAGGGACTGGGGGACAGAAAATGTTCATGCCTGGTTTAGAATGGTAAAATTCATACTGCGCTATCAAATTCTTTTTTTACAACTAAAAGTTATAAATGTTATTGAAAAATATGAAAATTTTTATGATGCACGTCTATCCATAAGTTTCAGCCTATACATTTAGATGTAAATGAAAACCTCTTTGAAATAGTTTATGCTTTCACATATGATGCAGGAAAGAACAAATTGTGGGTTCCTTACTGCCAAACAAAAATTACACAAACATCAAGATGGAGTATAATGAAAAAAATATTTTAATGGTGTTGTTATATAAAGTGGACTCAGATGGTTACTCGAATCAGAATGGTCTTCTGATTTAGGACACAGCCACTTTCCAAGTGTCTCATAAAAGGCCTTTAATAATGCGTTTACAATACTCAGATAGTAAGGAACGCCTTTACAGCAAGTTTGTTGCTCAGCAGTAACTAACTGCATATTCTTCTGTGTTATTCTGGACCTCCCCTCTGCAAGAAAAAAATAAGATTGATATTAGTTCATGTGCTGTATCGATAGAGGACTTCTGAAGCTTTTGTTTTCATTTTCATTAGGCCATGGTCTCACAGAGACAAAACAAGAAGCCACAGTCAATACCAACTCTCTACAGTTTCACTCAGGAAAAGAAAATCCATGCTTGCACAACTTGACCTCTACTTCATCTGTGAAATCCGCTAACTGGGATTAGGTGGAAAAAAACCATACATCTCTTAAAATTAAGATCTGAATCAAACTCTGGGAAATGCTGAACACAGAAATCTGTTCTGGTAACAGAATGGAACACCCCCCCCCCCCGCCCCCCCCCCCAAATACATTTCTGGTGACCAAGCTTTATTTTCCCCAGCAGTATCATTATGATAGAGAGGCACTTTGTTGCTACTACTGTATCACTTAAATTTAGAGTCCGTCCTTCCTCCCTCCCTTTAATATCTCACCTTTCTTCTGTCAAGGGAGAATCTGTTTACCAGCTGTTGCTAACCAGATATTTAAACTGTTGCCACATGAATCTTGGTGCTTCCACTGGTAACCGTTAGCCTTAGATAAAGAATAATTCCTTCTCTTAAAAAGTCTACTGTTATCTGATTCCTGATTTTTTTAACAAGCCAAGTAATGACTACTCCATTATCAAAGCTTTTAGTATTGAATGTATAATCCAGAACTCCAACTTTTTTTGTCTGGCTAATAAGCTACTGGAATTGTTTGAATGCTATTTTCTCATCTATTGTCTAAGGCTTTTGATTGATGACAGCTTATACTTTGATTTGATTTGGTGAAAGATAACACAGAAACATTTTAATAAAATAAATACAAGAAACTAGTAGAAAACATCCTGGAACTTACTTGAATGTATTCCATCTCTTCAACTGACAATGGTTTCCGTCGATATTTTTGAGGTAAAGTTCTTACTAGTTCTACTGTGTCAGGTGTGCCTTGTGTTCTGCCACTAAATGAAATATGTTGATGGGAAGGCGGTCCACCTCCTGCAGAGATTTGTGCAGATGGTGCATGAAGTGGTGGCACTCTTGATTGTAGAGGATCTTGCACTGTAGCAGCAAGAGGGGAAAGTTCAAAACAACTGAAATTAAACAAAATATTGTGAACATGCCTGAGAAACTTTTTTCCTCTATAATCCCAAACAATATTGGTAGGAGGGGGAATATTTATAGGCATACACATTCATACAGTGAAATGTGGCAGAGATATTTGAGAATTTCATGCAATACATCACAGCCATGAAAGTGCATTAATCATAGATTATGCACAATCTCTGGCTCAGACTGTCTTGAGAAGCTTGCCGGAGTAGCATCTTTCAACTGACGGAAGACTAATAGTTAATTTCCCTTAAATGAAACACCTGAACTGCTATTCTGACTTGTCACAGAATAATATGAATTCTATTTTCAGTCTTTCAAACCGTCCACACACTAAGAGTTGCGCTGATTTGCTAGCCAAGTATTTATTCACTTATTTTTGAAGCAAAAGGGAATTTTAGACTTCTTTCTAAATCAGTGATTCCCATACTTGGGCTGATAATTAACTCCCTACAGTACCTGAAAAAAGATAACAAATTCTGGCAGTCCAGTACATTTTGGAAACACTTACATAAAGCAACATAAATATTTCTGATGTAAGCATTCCTCCAGTAAAACAATCTAAGGCTGAAATCCTACTCAGACTTTCCTGGCAGTATATCCTAATGAATTATTTCTGAATAGACATGTCTATGATTGGATTGTGAAGAACGCTTTATCAAGTTTATTGTTAAAAGCCTATCTAAAATAAATGTTTATGAAAGAGATACTTACTTTTAGGTTGGGGAGTACTTTTTCTGTCTGGAAACTTAATTAATGGCGTATGTGGCTTGACTACCTAAAGAAAAACAGGCAAGGAAAGGGAAACAAGAGATTCTAGGATCATAAATCAATATATACATCTATACATGTGAATTTTAATAAATGTTTTGAAAACATAATGCAAATACATTTGAAGACTTCAATTTCATGTTTTGAAAGAGTTCCAGTGCTAAAAAGATGTTAAATCCAGGCATATTAATGATTTATTAATTCACATTCCAAACACAACCTCCACAGTTGCTAGGTTAACTCCAAAGGAAGCGGATTTATCTGCGTGAATTGTTAACAAATACTCAGTACAAAGTCTAATGTTCATACTGATTTAATTAAAATAGCTAAAAAAAAGTTGAGGGAGAAATTTTTTTTTTGCTGGCAACACTATGTAACAAAATTTGAAAAAAAATCTGTTCCTAGTTTGAAAGTGTTATTTCCTGTTTAATTGTGAAGTACTTACTTTGAAAGCAGTTGTTATACTCCAGAAACTTCTTTTTTGTGGCTGCCACAATCTCTGTTGAATTGGTTGAGATTAAATGAGATATTAATTGAAAAACTATAGTATCTGCTGCAAGATGTCCCTCAAAAATAAAGTTTTTGCAGTTTAATACACTTTTACCATGCTTTTATGATAGAACTAATTAGGAAATGATTTTTATAACCCAATAAGAAAATGTGTGTTACATAGTGTAATCAGAAATCTATGGAGTCAGCTCAGCCTTTTCCTTAAGAAGCGCTACACGTTGACTACTCGGTCTAAGTGACAATCCATAGCTGCTGTATGTGTGTTTTTAATCTTCTCTTCTGCCAAAGGGTTACCCACGTTTACTTACAAAATATATTTTTGAAAGCCCCAAGTCTTTGACAATTTAAAACACAGAAGAGACTGGTAAGGATGAGAAAAACAGAAAGTTCTTAAACTTATGGAGTTGTTAGAAGCACCAACATGAACAGAAACAGTTCAGCGAGCAGAGCAGTCAGGCAATTACACTATGGAACACAATTTTTGTTACTGGGTTATAAATGTCATTTCCTAATTGGTTTTATCATAAAACATGGGGAAAGCTTATTAAACTGCAAAAATGTTGTTTTTGTGTGACATCCTGCAGCACATTGTGCTATAGTTTTTCAATGAATATCTCACAGAGTTTCAACTAGTTCAACATAGTTTTGTGGCAGCCACAAATACAAAGTTTCTGGAGTATAACAACTAATTTCAAAGTAAGTACTACACAATTAAATAGGAAATGACACTTTCAAACCAGGAAAAGTCACCTTTCTCCATGGTATAATATACCATAATAGCTGGGAAACAATCTAGATTTGCAAAACACTGACAAAAAGGATCAAGAATTCTAGATGAACGAAAACTACCGTCTTTTTGTGTACTTCAAGGGTCATGAAATTGCTTATAAAATGTATCTTTAGGTTCCTCTTGCTTTAAATTCAGTTTAGTTATTTGGGGTGCTGATTCTGAGAACTGCATTGGATAGACCACATTAGCTCTAGTTTCTGATACAGAACATATGCCATTCAGTAGTCGCCATCTGCTTACCCACAGAAAACCATCGTACACGGGTAGTTGTATAATTAGCAACTAGCACTTCCCGGTAGTCCTGGTTGTTATTATTATCATTGTTATAAGAACGATTTGGAACACTCAAGCGTCTTCCAATTGCCGCTAGACTGCATTAGCACTTTCACCCCTTCCCTGTTCCTCCGTGCCGCACTTTATACCGTAAGTAGAGCACTTTAGATCTAGCATTTATTAATGTGCGTTGAATGTGTGTTGCTGCTGAGTGATCATTGACGATCATCCTCGATCATTGACGGACTGTTCCAGAAATTGTTGCACTTTAAGAACTTTAAGAACTGGCACCTTAAGACCTAACGATATTTTGCACTTTAAGAACTGGCTATATCGATACCACCATCCGAATCGTCGCCACCCATGTGGTTCCCTGCCCCCCTCTGGATACTGTTTACGTTACTCTGCTGTGGCGGAGGGGGCGGAGGAGGAGGTGGCCTGGAATCTGGAATTGAGAGTGTGGTGGGAAGGGGGGAGGAGGGGGAGGGGAGATGCTGGCAAGAACTAATAAGCTTGACAACAAGTATAGGAGGAAATACCCTTATGGCTTACAACCGCGGCATGGAGGGAGGGAGGTGTTCCACTAGCCGAGGGGCCCCCATAGAGGTCGTGGTGGGAAGGAGGAGATGCGGGAGAAGGAGACCACGAATTCGGCTTAATTCGGACCGCTTTCCTAAATTAACTATTCCCAACAGGTCTCCTAAGGTAATTTGGTGTAACCAGGTGAGCGGGCCCTCTGGCTTGAAGGTGGTGTTGTTGAACGCCAGGTCGGTCAACGGAAAAACATCTTGGATCCAGGACTTAATCCTGGAGGAGCGGGCAGACCTGGCGTGCATCACGGAGACCTGGCTGGATGAAGCGGGGGGCGTAAATCTCTCCCAGCTTTGTCCTCCAGGCTTCTCCGTGCAACACCAACCTAGAGCCGGAGGACGGGGAGGCGGGGTCGCAGTGGTCTATAGAGATTCCATCCATCTAACCAGGAGCCCCATCCCGCAGACCACAAATTTCGAATGCGTCCACCTGAGGGTGGGTGACCGGGACAGAATAGGGATTCTGCTAGTGTACCGTCCACCTCGCTGCACTACAGTCTCCCTACCTGAGCTAGCGGGGGTGGTCTCGAGCCTGGCGGTGGAGTCCCAACGGCTCCTTGTGCTGGGGGACTTCAACATCCACGCCGAGGCAGCCCTCACAGGTGCGGCTCAGGACTTCATGTCCGCCATGGCAACCATGGGGCTGTCCCAACGAATAACTGGCCCCACCCACTGTGCTGGACACACATTGGACTTGGTCTTCTGTCAGGGATGGGAGCAGGGTGGCGGTGTGGAGGAGTTGTCTAGCTCTCCGTTGCCATGGTCCGACCACTTCCTGATTAGATTTAGACTCACTGCGCCCCCTAACCTCCGCAAGGGTGGAGGACCTATTAGGATGGTCCGCCCCAGGAGGCTAATGGATCCGAGTGGATTCCTGACGGCTCTTGGGGAGTTTCCCGCCGCCGCGGTAGGTGATCATGTCGAGGCCTTGGTCGCTCTCTGGAATGGGGAGATGACCAGGGCTATTGACAAGATCGCTCCGGAACGTCCCCTCTCGAGTAACCGAGCTAAACCAGCCCCTTGGTTTACTGAGGAGCTGGCAGCGATGAAGCGAAAGAAGAGGGTTCTAGAGAGCGTGTGGCGCTCAGACCCAAGCGAGTCAAATCGAACACGGTTTGTGTCCTTTTTAAGGGCATATGCCGCGGCAATAAAAGCCGCAAAGAAATCTTTCTTTGCGGCCACTATTGCGTCTGCAAAAAACCGTCCGGCGGAGTTGTTTCGGGTTGTCAGAGGTCTTTTAACTCCCCCAACCTCAGGTGGGAGCACTGACAACTCGGCAGCACGCTGTGAAGCATTTGCTCGGTTCTTTGCAGACAAAGTCGCTTTGATCCGCTCTGGGCTGGACGCCGCATTAGATGCAGTCTCCGTGGATGTGACACAAGCACCTGCTTGTCCGATTTTATTGGATTCTTTTCAGTTTGTGAAACCCGAGGATGTGGACAAGATACTTGGAGGAATGAGACCCACCACGTCCATCCTAGACCCCTGCCCTTCCTGGCTTCTGAAAGAGGCCAGAGGGGGATTGGCCGAGTGGGTAACGGTGGTGGTTAATGCCTCCCTTCGGGAAGGCAAGATTCCAGCGAGCCTAAAACAGGCTGTTGTAAAGCCGCTGTTGAAGAAACCATCACTCGACCCCACTAAATTGGACAACTTTCGGCCTGTTTCCAATCTTCCCTTCTTGGGCAAAGTCATGGAAAGCGTGGTGGCCTCACAACTCCAGGTATTCTTGAGAGACACGGATATTCTGGATCCGGCACAGTCTGGTTTCAGACCGGGACATGGTACCGAGACGGTCTTGGTCGCCTTAGTGGATGATCTGCGCCGGGAGCTAGACAGGGGGAGTGTGTCCCTGTTGGTGCTCCTGGACCTCTCAGCGGCCTTCGATACCGTCGACCACGGTATTCTTCTGGGGCGCCTTGCAGAGATGGGACTTGGGGGCACTGCTTTGCAGTGGCTCCGGTCATTTCTGGAGGGTCGTACTCAGAAGGTGTTGCTGGGGGACTCCTGTTCAGCGCCACAGCCGTTGATCTGTGGCGTTCCTCAGGGTTCCATCTTGTCCCCCTTGCTGTTTAACATCTACATGAAGCCGCTGGGTGAGATCATCCGGAGTTTCGGGGTGCGGTGTCACCTGTACGCAGATGATGTCCAACTCTGTCACTCCTTCCCACCTGCTACTAAGGAGGCCGTCGAAGTCCTGAACCGGTGCCTGGCCGCTGTAATGGTCTGGATGAGGGCGAACAAACTGAAATTAAATCCAGACAAGACAGAGGTACTCCTGGTCAGTCGCAAGGCCGAACAGGGTATAGGGTTACAGCCTGTGCTGGACGGGGTCGCACTCCCCTTGAAGGCACAGGTTCGCAGCTTGGGTGTGACCCTGGACTCATCGCTGAGCCTGGAGCCCCAGGTTTCAGCGGTGACCAGGGGAGCATTTGCACAGCTTCGGCTCGTGCGCCAGCTGCGCCCGTATCTTGGGAAGTCTGACTTGGCCACGGTGGTACACGCTTTGGTCACATCCCGCCTCGACTACTGCAACGCTCTCTACGTGGGGCTGCCCTTGAAGACGGCCCGGAAGCTTCAGCTAGTTCAGCGCGCGGCAGCCATGTTGTTAACGGGGGCTGGACGCAGAGAGCATACAACGCCTCTGCTGTCCCAGCTCCACTGGCTGCCGATTTGCTACCGGGCCCAATTTAAGGTGCTGGTGTTATCCTACAAAGCCCTAAACGGTTCCGGCCCAAAATACCTTGCAGACCGCATCTCGGCCTACGAGCCCACGAGGGCCTTGAGATCATCCGGGGAGGCCCTTCTCTCGGTCCCGCCTGCCTCACAGGCACGTTTGGCGGGGACGAGGGAGCGGGCCTTCTCGGTGGTGGCCCCCCGGCTGTGGAACACTCTCCCTGCTGAAGTTAGACAGGCGCCCTCCTTGATGGCCTTTCGCAGGAGCCTAAAAACATGGCTCTTTGAACAGGCCTTCAATTGAGGATAGTTAAATTGACAATGGAATGAACCAGGACTACGAATTTCGGCTATGACCCCAGGACTTGACGAAGCGGATTTTTAGTATAAGTGTATGTTATGTGGTATCCGTCTGGTTTGTATCGTCTTTATTTACTGTATATTGTCTTCTTGTTGTTGTTGTTCACCGCCCCGAGTCGCCTCCGGGCTGAGAGGGGCGGTCAATAAATGCAAGTAATAAATAAATAATAAATAAATATTTACTAATCTAGAGCCGCAGACCTTATTTCAAGTCTCGTGGTCCACAGGTTGGGAACCACTGCTTTAATGGGTCTGAACTTTCAAGTTGAGGTGTCTATTACCAGTTATAAGAGATCCCTCTGGTGAAATTGATCTAAAGGACAGAGACTGGATGATATGGCATGGTTGACTCATATAATCCAGTTCAAAGCAAATAATGTGGATTGTCAATTTTGCTAATCTAGATTAAATGGCAGTGTAGAAGAGGCTTTAGAGATGCTTAAGGGGATTGGGCAAATTCATTGAGTCTTTCAGTGCCTTTTATAATGGGTACAATGTTCTTTCACATGGCGTGAAAGGGGAAAGAAATAAAAAAAATGAGATTCCCATGTTTTGGTATTGAAGGACTAAAATCCTGCAAGGGAATATGCTGCTGTCTTGCAGCGCGGTGGAGACTTCTTCTCTGGAGGTTTTTAAGCAAAGGCTGGATGGCCATCTGTCAGGAGGGCTCTGAGTGTGTGCTCCTGCATGGCAGAATGGGATTGGACTGGATGGCTCTGTGGTCTCTTCCAATTCTATGAAGAGTGAGTTTCATCAAAATATGGCAGGATTTAAGACAATTGAATACAAAATGTTTGGGAGCAGGATTTTAGGATTTGTTTTTTTGGTGTGTGGAATATTTGTATTTTCATATAATCATGGGATATAATAATAATAATTATTATTATATAATAATAATAATTATTATATAATAATTATTATTATATAATAATAATAATAATAATTATTATAATTATAATTTTTGTCATGTCAGGAGTGACTTGAGAAACCGCAAGTTGCTTCTGGTGTGAGAGAATTGGCAGTCTGCAAGGACGTTGCCCAGGGGACGCCCAGATGTTTTGATGTTTTATCATCCTTGTGAAAGGCTTCTCTCATGTCCCCGTTTGAGGAGCTGGAGCTGATAGAGAGAGCTCATCCGCGCTGTCCCCTGATTCGAACCTGCGACCTGTCGGTATTCTGTCCTGCCAGCACAGGGGTTAATATAATAATAATAATAATAATAATAATAATAATTTTTGTCATGTCAGGAGTGACTTGAGAAACTGCAAGTTGCTTCTGGTGTGAGAGAATTGGCTGTCTGCAAGGACATTGCCCAGGGGACGCCTGGATGTTTTAATGTTTTATCATCTTTGTGGAAGGCTTCTCTCATGTCCCCGTTTGAGGAGCTGGAGCTGATAGAGGGAGCTCATCCGTGCTGTCCCCTGATTCGAACCTGCGACCTGTCGGTATTCAGTCTGCCGGCACAGGGGTTAATAATAATAATAATAATAATAATAATAATAGTAATTTATTTATACCCTGCCACCATCTCCCCAAGGGGCGGCTTACAGGAGGCCAAGCCCAACAATACAGCAAAGCAAATATACAACATAAAAATCCAACAATAAGAGATAATGAAAATAAAAATACAAAATACAATACAAAAACAAACACAGAAGGCAATATAAAATCACAATAATTGAATCATAGCAATTGAACACAGTGGGCAGGGCAGGTTGCAAAGATTAAAAGTTTAAAAACAATGGGTGAGAAAGCAATGTAATGTATCTGGAAGGAGGATCAGATGGGACTAAAAACAATGGGGTTTAATGCACTATGGGATTGAATAAAGTGCTTCTGAGTGCAGATCTGGTAGGGGCAAACATAGGCCCGCCAGGTGTTTTGGACTTCAACTCCCACAATTCCTAACAGCCTACCGGCTGTTAGGAATTGTGGGAGTTGAAGTCCAAAACACCTGGCGGGCCTATGTTTGCCCCTGCCTGATATACATGCAAAGTTATTGAGATCCAACACTTTGAAGAGAAGGACTTCTCTTTTCCCTTTCCTATCAAGGGCACTGGACTTTGAGGATCCCTTGTAGTGGCTCATTCACTTTTCAGGACCCAAACCCCCAAGCTGGGCCTAAATCCGCCGCTCTCCGCGCATCCTAAAGCCAACCCGCTCGTTCCCTGTTGAGGAAACCCGAGCTGAAGGTCTTACCTGAACGACCCTACTGGCGGCCGCCATCTTGCTGCCCATGGTGACACCCCCGCCCAAGCAGGGAGAGCGAGGGGGCGTGTCCTCACAGCAGCAAAGGGGCGTGGCTATTTGACGCATAGCAGGAAAGGGGCGTGGCTTGGTGATATGTTCGACAGGGGGCGGGGACAAGACATGGTGAGCTGCTCCCATTGGCTCAACAGATAGGGAGGAAGATAACAGTGAGAAGATCCCTTTGGGTGTATTAGAATCAATGCAATGTGTTGTCCAAGGATTTTATGGCCGGAATCACTGGGTTGTTGTGAGTTTTCCAGGCTGTATGGAAAACTGTATGTTGTGAGTTTTCCAAGCTGTATGTATCCTTGCAGATGGCCAATTCTCTCACACCAGAAGCGACTTGCAGTTTCTCAAGTCGCTCCTGACACACCCCCCCCCCCCCCAAATCATCTTAAAATAGTAAAACAATGAAAGTTAAAAACAGACCTCACCTCTGAGGATGCTTGCCATAGATGCAGGCGAAACATCAGGAGAAATGCCTCTAGAACATGGCCATATAGCCCGAAAAAACCCACAAGAACTGAGTCTAACAATTATCTGAAGTTCTTGGGACTTGAAGTGCCTTAGATTTTAGATGTTTTTCATATTGTGGAATGGCTGTATTTGCATGTATGTACATAATCTTGGGAATGGGTTTAATTAATGTATGTTTCATAGTTGGCTATCTGTACCCACTGATTCTGCATCCATGGATTCAGCCATCTGTGGCTTCAAAATACATTACAAAAATTCCAAGAAGCAAAAAGTTTGTCAGTGTATATACGGTACATCATTTTACTACACCATTATGTATAACTGGACTTGATAGATTTTGGTATTCTTGGGAGTCCTGGACCCAAATCTGAGTGGATACCAAAGTTAAACCCTTGTGCCAGCAGGACTGATGACAGACAAGTTGGAGGTTCGAATCTGGAGGGAGGGGGGAGGAATGAGCTCCCTCTGTCAGCTCCAGCTCCCCATACAGGGACATGAGAGAAGCCTCCCATAAGGATGGGCAACATCCTTGCAGACAGCCAATTCTCTCACACCACAAGTGATTTGCAGTTTCTCAAGTCGCTCCTGACACACACACACAAACACACACACACCCCCCATAAACTAAAAATTATTTTATACATTTGTAATTTTTTTGTACATGACACAAAGTTTGTGTACAGCTAACTGCCAGCAAAAGTGTCACTCTTTCAACCACCAATTTCAGATTTTAGAATATTTAGGAATTCCAGATAAGGGAAGCACAATCTGTACAATAGATAGAAAGATTTGATGCATTTATCTAAACTCTATACATGATGAAAATTCAGAAAAACATTGTTGTTTTTTAATGGCATGTAATTTTAAAAATAATTTTTCAAGAAATCCTGCTTTAGGTTCAAAGCCACAGAATAAGTCACTTATTAAAAAGTGGCCTTTCTCAATTTAGGTAAATATTTAACAACACCTTGTAGGGAGGTTTTCTTTTAATCAAGAAAAATGTTTCTAGCAACGTGGTTTACCCTAGTGCAGGTATGCACAAACTTCAGCTCTCCAGGTGTTTTGGACTTCAACTTTCATAATTCCTAACAGTCGGTAGCCAATTTTTTGAATCAGCGGAAACCAGAAACAGGGCTAACATCTGAGGCATTGAAACCTATGTTGACCAGTGTTATCTATGTCTGGTGTTCTCAAACTTTTTCAGTCATGAAGCCCTTTTTGAAGCAAAAGTTTCTTGTGGTGCCCCAAGAAAAGTTATATTATATTATATTATACATTATATTATATGTGTATATATCAGGCATGGGCTGGCCAGTGGCAGATGGATGGAGAATGTTTGTGTGAACTAATTGACACAGTGCAGCCCCACCCCACCCCCCACCCCCACCCCCCAAAAAAGGAAAGATGAGAACAATTTTAACCAACATATCAGTATTTTAGTGGAATGCCCCCAGGGCCATATATAGTCCAACCCTTTTCTGCCATGTAAAAAAAGCACACTCACTGGACTCTTAATAGATGGCCACCCAGCCTTTGTAACAACAATAACAACAACAACAACAACAGAAACCCCAGAGGCCATCCAGTCCAACCACCTTCTGCTATGCAGGTAAAACACAATCAAAACATAGGGAAATAGGGTTTTGGAAGCCAAAAAAGGAGGGAGGTCTAGGTGGAAAGGAAAAGGGCCTGGACAGTGAGAGGGCAGGGGGAGCGGGAAAAAAGTCTGTACCTTGGGAGGATACTGCTGCTGGTTCAAACAGCTCAAAACTTTAATTTCCCTGCATTTCTCAGGAGGAAAGAGGTGGTGGGAAGCAGCATGGCGCCGCGGACCCTCTCACTATCAAGGACACATTTTGAGAACCCCTGCTTTATGTTGTTGAAGAGCTCATTTCTTTGATTTTGAGAAGGAGAAATGTGTTTCCAGGAAGAATGTTAAGTCTGAATTGCGAAAAAGACTTGTAAATGGATAACTTCAAACAAAAAAGTGAAATTAGCCACAAATAACTATAACTAGGCATTTAAGCAAATATGCTTTAGTTTCCCTTTGTATACATTGCAATATTTCCTATAGGAAATGAGAAAAGTCCTCAGTAAATTGCATATTTTTTTATTTCTAGGCTACAGGGAATTAGGAATTGTATATTGAATTATCAAAGACATTTTTTGGCAGGAAATTCCTTTCCAGGTCCATATTTACATCCATTTCATGCATCATTATAAAGGTCCTACTGTGACAGAATTCCCCATTTATTGAAACGCCATCTGAAGCTGCTGCTTGTCCTTTAGATCAGAAAACAATGGAAAATTCATTAAAGTACTGCTGCTGCTTCTTCAGGTCCCAGCCACATTTTTCTCAAGTTGCAGAACAATCGCTTTCAAATCTGGATCTTCTGCCCAATTGACGTTACTTGCAATAATGATACTCTGAAATAAAATATGTGATTAAATATTCAAAATGGTTCAAGAAAGCCCACTTCTGCTAGTGAAGTTTTGTTTTAACATAGACAGACATAAATTCCAGCAGAAGTTTCAAAGCAAGGAAAAGAAAGTCCATAATGTTTTTGTAGTGATACTATACAACTATCCAAATAGGATTCGTCAGTAATAGCAACATTAATATATTTCTGAAAAACTCATTTTGTAGCTTCTAAAATATGAAAGGAACTTAATTGTGGTCCAAATGTAAAGACTGACACTATTGGAATTATATCAGGCATGGACACCAGGTTAAACCATTGAGCTGCTGAACTTCTGGGGATTGGGGTGAGTTCCTGCTGTTAGGCCCAGCTTCTGCCAACCTAGCAGTTCAAAAACATGCCAATGTGAGTAAATCAATAGGTACTGCTTCTGTGGGACTGTAACGGCGCTCCATGCAATCATGCTTGCCACATGACTTTGGAGGTGTCTATGGACAATGTTTGCTCTTCGGCTTAGAAATGGAGGTGAGCAGCACCCCCCCCCCCCCCAAAGAGTTGGACACAACTAGACTTAATGTCAAGGGGAAACCTTTACTTTACTTATTGAAGTTATATTGTTGCTGTTTATTCATTCAGTGGCTCCCGACTCTTCCTGACCTCATGGACCAGCCCACGCCAGAGCTCCTTGTCTGCTTATGAACAGTTTCCAAGCACAATATTTCTATCTCTCAAGTAAAATCACATGGAATCGCACAGCAATCAAAGGCACCCCCTAGCAATATTATTTTTAACAATACACTATTAAATTTTCCTTCACAGCTAGTACGAATTAGCTCATTTTGATTGGTGTGATAGGTTTATCTACTTTCTTAAATGCACCGTACCTGAAAGACGTTTTGAACTATTGTGGTCATTTGAATTTCCTTTTGCAGTTTTCCACGCATTTTCTCCAACATTTCACCTACTTTCATATTTTCCAATTCTGCCTTTCTCTTCTTCTTTATATCACATATTTGTGCCAATTTGCATTCTCCAGCTCGTTTTAGTGCTATTTTATGAGGGAGGAGGAGAGACGAGAAGAGAAATAGATAACCATGAATGCAATGATTCCCAAAAATGTATTGAAGGAGCATGCCATGGTACACTGACACACCCATTTAATAAATCAAACTATAGCTTTGGATTTTAAAACCAAAATTTCATTATTTAAATTTGTTCCACATCCTTGAGTATGCAGGAAATGTCATAATAGGGAGGGGACAATTTTCATTACCCTCTATGGCAGTGATTCTCAACCTGGGGTTTCAGATGGGTTGCCAAAGATAATCAGAAAACACTTATTTCTGATGGTCTTAGGAATCCCTTTGGCAGAGAAGACTGAAGATCACTCTGTCTGTCCTTCTCTTCCTTTTTGGTGTTGGTGACCTACAACTCCCAGAATCCAAAGACAGCTCCCCCCCCCCCCCCAACCCCACCAGTATTCAATGTTGGCCATGTAGGTAGTGTGCCAAGTTTGGTGCAGATCCATTATGGGCTGGGCTTCAGAGTGCTCTTTGATTGTAGGTTAACTATAAATCCAAGCAATTACGACTCGCAAATGTCAAAGTCTATTTTCCCCAAACTTCAACAATGTTCATATCTGGGCATATTGGGTATTCGTGCCAAGTTAGGTCCAGATCCATCATTGTTTTAATCCACAGTGCTCTCTGGAGGTAGGTGAACTACAACTCCAAAACTCAAGGTCAATGCCTACCAAACTCTTCCAGTATTTTCTATTAGTCAGTGGGGGGTTTGTGGGCCAAGTTTGGTTCAATTCCATTGTTGGTGAAGTTCCGAATGCTCTTCGATTATAGGTTAACTAACAATCTCAGCAACTACAACTCCCAAATGACAAAATAAATCCCTCCCCCAACCCCACCAGTATTCAAATTTGGGTGTATCGGGTATTTGTGCCAGATTTAGTCCAGTGAATGAAAATACATCCTGCATATCAGATATTTACATTACAATTCAAAACAGTAGCAAAATTACAGTTATGAAGTAGCAACGAAAATAATTTTGTGGTTAGGGGTCATCACAACATGAGGACCTGTATTAAGGGGTTGCGGCATTAGGAAGGTTGAGAACCACTGCTCTATGGTTTCCCATGCACCCTACAATTCTGCTTCAGAAGGCTAAGACACTAAATTGAACAACTTAGGGCACTATAGGGAAAAGAAAGTCCCTATAGTTCCCTAAAGAAGCCCAACTTTTTTTTTGTCGTGTCAGGAGTGACTTAAGAAACTGCAAGTCGCTTCTGGTGTGAGAGAATTGGCCGTCTGCAAGGACGTTGCCCAGGGGACGCCCGGATGATTTTTGATGTTTTTATCATCCTTGTGGGAGACTTCTCTCATGTCCCCGCATGAGGAGCTGGAGCTGATAGAGGGAGCTCATCCGCCTCTCCCCGGATTTGAACCTGCGACCTGTCGGTCTTCAGTCCTGCCAGCACAGGAGTTTAACCCACTGCGCCACCGGGGGCTCCTAGGAAGCACAACTGAATGAGCAGAAGTCCAGCTGTATGACACAGGGTACAGTCATGGCACATGTAAACATAGCAATATTTTCAACATAGTCATTTTCAAGGTGTAGTTAGTTCTCTTGGGATGCTACCATGATCCGAAAGATACATATTCAAATGAGACAGCCTAATTATCACACTTATTACAAAAGTACAGAAAATAACACAATGCTATGTAACTATAATGCCACTATGTGAACTTACCTAATCTGCTCTGCTTCACCTCGTTCAGTTTTTCTTCCAATTCACGCGATTCCTATATTAAAAAGTAGTACATCAACATATTTTATAGAAATATATACTTGTGTTATGACAATATGACTGTAAAAATTAGCTTTATAAAATGTAAAACTGAAACATAGTCACTTTTGGTTTTAGATATCTATCCCTCTAATAATGTAACATTTTAAAACAAATGAGACTTACCTGCTGTGATTTAAGTATTGCAGTGCTAAGCATAATGATGTGTTTTGTAGTATCCCAGATAAACCTATTGAGAAAATAAGAGAATTTGTAGCTACACAATGGGATTACAGCATAAATCTGGGAATGGATTGAAACAGGACATTTCAACAGTGCATTTCAACAAACGGATCTAGATGCTTTAAGTGAGTGGTATCAAATTTGAGGTCCTCCAGGTGTTTTGGACTTCAGCTCCCAGAATTCCTGGTAATTGGACATGCTGGACAGGGCTTTTGAGAGTTGGAGGCCCAAACATCTGGAGGGCCACAAATTTGAGACCTTTGCTTAAGTGAACAGATTCAAGAAGGTATATAACCTATATTCTAGATATAGCTTATATACCATACATACTTGAGTATAAGCTGACCTGAATATAAGCCAAAGAACCCTATTTTACCACAAAAAACTGGGAAAACATATTGACTCGAGTATAAGCTGAGGGTGGGAAATGCAGTAGCTACTGGTAAATTTCAAAATAAAAATAGACAACCAATAAAATTACATTAATTGAGGCATCAGTAGGATAATTGTTTTTTATTATTTGCATAAAACAGTAATTTGAGATAAGACTATCCATTTCTGATTGAACCAATGTAAATGTGCTTATGTATCCTTCCAATAATAATACAGTAAAATAATAAATGTAATAACAATAAAAGAGTAAAATAATAAATGTAATAATAGAAAAAATAATAAATGTAATAATAATAGAGTAAAATAATATAAATGTAATAATAATAAATAAGAGTAAAATAATAAATGTAATAAAAATAATAGCAGAGTAAAATAATAAATAACTCGATTATAAGCCGAGAGGACCTTTTTCAGCTTTAAAAAAGGGCTGAAAACTTCACATATATGCAGTACTTCTCCTTTTCCCCATTCTGGATCTGACCCGGCTTCTGTCTAGTCATGCTGTTTCTCAAGTATATGTCTGACAGCAGACAGATCTAGCCTACAGTTTGAAGAAACCAAAACCGCAAGGGCCATTCAGTTCAACCCTTCTGCCGTGCCAGGAAAACGTAATCAAAAGATGGCCATCTAGCCTTAATTTATGCCCCCCCCCCCCCCAAATAGTTGTACTGGGGAAAGGTTTAGGGCATGTGGCATAGTTCTGTTTTCAGGACTTTCATTTCAACTATTTCTGATTTTTTAGTCTTACAAAAGTTAAAAAAGCAGCCCAAAGATCCCCAAATGTCTGGTTTATATATATTTCTGATCACATACAGTAACTGTAAACCCAAGTAAGCAAAATCTCTTGTCAATTATATGTAAAGTACTTTTAAAGAATGCTTTGCTCTGGAGTCTCAAACCTCCTTACTTAGAATCTTCATCCTCGTCTTTCAGTTTGTTCCTGAGGGCATCAGCTACTTGGATCCTATGCAAAAAGACAAATGACAGGAAAGATCTGAGCTATATAAAAACCAGGTTAAAAATATTCTTATTATACACACACACACACAAGCTCAGGGACCTGACCGTGTTATTAAAAGAGGCATTGTTTGTTTTGGGATGCGAGGTAATATCACTTAATTTTAGCCCAGATCTGCCATTGGCTAGGTTTAGTACTCTCTGGATAAAAGTGAACTACAACTCCCAGATTTCCAGGGCAATCATGCCCAAATCCAAATCCTCGAGAGGCCCTACTCTCGGTCCCACCTCCTTCACAAATGGGATTGGTGTGAACGAGAGACAGTGCCTTTTCTGTGATGGCCCTTCAGCTGTGGAACTCTCTCCCTGGTGATATTAGATCAGCCCCTTCCCTCCTGACCTTCACAAAGAGGGTGAAAACATGACTTTGTGATCAAGCCTTTGGCAAATAACACAGTGTAATAGATGGACTTGGATTTATGTGTAAGGATTACCGAAATGGCCTGACTATGATTGGGGATAATGCGGTTTTACAGTTACAATTCCAATATTTTATATGTTTTAATGCTCTTGATCTTGTTTAAATTTTAATTGAAATGTTTATTTAATTGTATATTGGATGCATATTGTTTTTAAGGCATTGAATTATTGCCTATACTGCCTTGAGTCCCCCTCGGGGTCGAGAAAGGCGGGATATAACTATAGTAAATAAATAAATAGATTAGTAACAGTTATTATTTCTTTGATGTTTAGGATGCAGTATTATTATTCTTAAAAAAGTACTTTTAAATTTTGGTTGTTGATGTCATTTTGTTTTCTGTATGTAGGTTTTGTTTTAATCTTATTATAAAATTAATTATAATAATAATAATAAAATGTGCCTAGTCATCGATAGCCCTGCTCAGGTCTCATAAGTCCAGGGATGTGTGGCTTTCTTCATAGATTTAATCTATCTGTAATGTGGACATCCTCTTTCTTCGTTGCCTTCCATTTAGTAAATAATAATAATAATAATAATAATAATAATAATAATAACAACCTCTCCCTGTTGCTCAAGGTGGGACACAAGATGATATATCCTCAGCACAATAGCCTCAGTGTAGTCATCTTTCCTTCTAAGGACAATTCAGACTTGAAAATGAAAGCAAATCAGATGTTATTTACCTTTGTAATGCTAAAGTTTTGTTTTGGTAAGATATCTTCATCTCCTCCATTTCTCTTTCCAAGACTTCTATGGAACTAAGGACAATATTGAAAGAAACCAGTTACATCAAACTAAACCTCAAAACTTTTCGGGAATATATTTCTATAAAACTCTTATAACAGCATGAAAACTTTAATATGTTTCTCTAGTTATGATTTTATAGAGAAGACACATTGCTCATATTGGAGATTAGCTTTGGTTATTTTGTGCCCCCCCCCAATTGCTATGGCAACTGTAAGATGTAAAAAAGAAAGAAGAATTACATTGTTTTCATACTCATACACAGAAATCATCTCCCTTCTTTCAGCACAAATTCTCTATCTAATAATATTGTTGGCTCTTTAGGGCACACAGCAAATACATAATTTGGTACTCATTCTGGTAAACTGATTATCCCAACCTTATTTTTAAAATGAAACACATTTTTTAAGATCACAAGGCTACATAAATATGGCTAAAAGTATGTGGACAGTATTAGAGAGAGGACATGAATGAGATTGCATACAAATGAGATGGATAGGGCCTTTGTTTTCTTGGTCTTTTGGGTTCCTAACCATTAGCAAATTTCTTTTACACCCCAAAATGGGATGAAAGACAGTTCAGAAAATAGACTAAAAAATATGGCCTTAAAAATTCAAAATTGCTAAAGACACACTTTCATTTCTAAGCTAACAATTGTCCCAAAACCAGCATTAATTTAAAACATCACTTTTCAGAAGAGAACAACAAAGGGAACATTTGCAGCCCTAAAAAGACGGTTAGCCTTACATAGAAAAAACCAATAGAACTCAGTGAGACATTAGGTGCATCTACACTGTAGAATTAATGCAGTTTGACACCACTTCAATTGCCGTGTCTCAATGCTATGGAATGAATAGGGAGTTATAGGTTTGTGAGGCACCGGCACTTTTTGGCAGAGGATAAAAAGCTTGTAAAACTACAGATCCCATTATTCTATAGCATTGGGCCAGGGCAGTTACAGTGGTGTCCAACTACATTAATTCTACAGCTGCACCCTTTGTTAACTGTAGCTAATATGCACCATACCTAGCAAAAGATTTACTTTTGGTAGGACCAGTTTTGGATTTAGCTTGTAAACGTATGCAGATGGTCATTTTTCAAATATACTCTGAATACAACATACTGTAGAAAATTTAAATGCACATCTGCCAAAAAAAGAACAAAAATGGAACAAGGAATCCAGCACAAACTCGTATGTGTCAGTTGCTTGGAAAGAAGTGCAACTGAGGCTGGATTTACATTGCCATACGCATTTTTTAATTACATGATATGGTTACTATAGACTTTAGTATAGTTAATGTAGACCTCTTGTCCTTTAGAATAAAACTATAAACTCTAGAATGAACAGTAGAGGCAGCAATTTAGAATGAGACCCAATTTGTGTGATTGACAATGGACTGACCTGGACTATGATTCCAAACTTGCGTGATTTAAACAATGTTTTAGTAATTTTAAAGCATTAACAGATTGTTTTAATTCCTTTTTCATTTATTACTGTTGCTGGCATTGAATGAGTGCTTATTGTGAAGCTGCCCTGAGTCCCACTCCGGGGGTGAAAAGGACGGGATACAAATATGCGAAATAAATAAATAAATTAGCTGCATTGAACTGCATTATATGAATCAACACTGACCATATAATGCAGTTTCAGTCTGTACCACATGGCAGTTTAAATGGGGCTCAACTTTCAATATGTGTAGATTAAAAGAAATAATGAATGCAGCTTGATATTTGCATACAACAGCAAACTACCAAAAACACATTCTAGTACCTCTTAAAATAAAGTCCAAATACAGTTTTAAACATTTAAGCTTGTAGTTTCTGAAGTAAACAAATTGCAAATAAAGCAAATTAAGGTGAATGATTCTGTAAGGAGAAGTAAAACAGGACTAAATTATGCACCAAATAGCACTTCTATGCCACTCTCTTCTTAAAATCCAGCAATGCAAGAACTGCACTAAGATCAATTAATTCACCTCCTGGATTTGTAGAATGAGAGGAAAACAAACACAGAGAAATAGTTCTACATATTTTTATCAACTTTCAAAAACATACCTCTCCACTCTCTTTTCATCTATAGCTTGATCTGCAATGCTGTCTTCATCTGACAAGCAGAAGTTACACAAAGTTTAGAAGGCTGAAAAAAATCCTATATTAAAAAAAAACATGCCTAATATACAGAAAAGACATTCTTACATTACAGAACACTATTTTCACAGTTTGTACATGTCAGCCGTCGAAAGTGGTCAAAAGAATTCCCTATGATGTTTTACTACCAGAACAAGTACACTAATAGGACATAAGTTGGGTTGTTGTGGGTTTTTTTCGGGCCATATGGCCATGTTCTAGAAGCATTCTCTCCTGACATTTCACCTGCATCTGTGGCAAGCATCCTCAGAGGTTGTGAGGTTTGCTGGAAACTGGAAAAATTGGTTTTATATATATGTGGAAGGTCCAAGATGGGAGAAAGAACTCTTGTCTGTTGGAGATAGGTGTGAATGTTTCAATTGGCCACCTTGATTAGCATTTGATGGCCTGACAGTTTTTAGGTGTGGCTATTTATTTATTGAAAACTTTTATATCCTGATCTTCTCTACCTCCGTAGAGAGACTCAGACTGGCTAACAGCAAGGATTCAATGCTAACGCTACAGTCTAAAACATCAAAACAATCTAATAACAAACATCAACAGTAAATTAAAAATACATAAAGGATAAAATACATATAAGTCAATTTGCCAAGATCATGTCCAACTCAAAATGTGGGAAACCATAAATATAAGCAATATATAATGAAAGAAGTATTATAAGAAATATTTCATTCCACCTCAAGAACCATCACTTCAAACAATTCGGTTCGTCCCTATTTGCATATATATTTCCAACACACACACACACAAATGCATTGTGCTGATATATTTTGCAGTGTAGTACTATGGCCCCAGGGGTGATCAATGTAACTTGTCCTTTCTTAACAAATTGGCTGAACATGCTGATTAATTGAACACCGATGTTGTATTTTAGACAACTAGTTACTGCCTGGGAAATTCCTTTGTTGAGAGGTGATTAGGTGCTCCTGATTGTTTCTTATCTGGAGTTCCCCTGTGTTTAAGTTTTGTTTTTTATTTACTATTATAATTTCTTTGGTACTGGTAGCCAGGTTTTGTTCGTTTTCATGGTTTCTTCCTTTCTGTTGAAATTGTCCACATGTGGATTTCATAACTTCATCAATTGTTAAGTTTTTACTTTATGTTAACACTAGAAATGTTAGAAATGTTGGAATTTGCACCTTTGCATTAGTTGAATAAAGGTAGACAGACATTCACTTACTTGCATTAACTGTCGTATTATATTCCATAAGCTGTTGATTTATTTGTTCCTTTATGCTACAATTTAAAACAAAACAGAGTCATTAATAGGAAGGACTGCAAACAGTTTACAGTAAATCCATATTCTTCCTGTAAGAGTTAATAGCAAGTCTTAAAGATGATAGTTGTATGACGAGGTGATGATTTTAAAGGAGGAATTAAGCAGGTTTCCCTTGGAATAATAAATTAGAAAAAAATATGTATTGTTGAAGGCTTTCATGGCCGGAATCACTGGGTTGTTGTAGGTTTTTTCGGGCTATATGGCCATGTTCTAGAGGCATTTTTTCCTGACGTTTCACCTGCATCTATGGCAAGCCTCCTCAGAGGTAGTGAGGTGACCTCACTACCTCTGAGGATGCCTGCCATAGATGCAGGTGAAACATCAGTAGAAAAAGTCTCTAGAACATGGCCATATAGCCGGAAAAAAACTACAACAACCTAGAAAAAATAAGTTTCTGTATTCAAAGTATGCCTCCCAGGGGATTTCCATGGCAAAGCAAGGATTTAAGCCCTAGTCTCCCACTGTTTCTTAAAATGTGGGTCCTGACCCCAAATGGCTCTTTGCTCGATGTTGGGGTCAGAAAAAATTGGCAACACTGTTTTCTGAATGTCACCCAGTGGCTAGAAATTTACACTAATATGATTTGCAATGTTTACAGTGAACTCTGCAGAAGATACTTCAGCTCTACATTGACCCTTGGTGGCGGAATGGGGATCCTCAAACTAAGGCCCGACTCTGGAACTCTCTCCCCAAGGACATCAGACAAGCCCCAACACTGGCAGTCTTCAGGAAGAGCTTGAAGACGTGGCTGTTCCGGTGTGCCTTTCCAGAATAGGAGGCTCCTAGCATCATGTCCCAAATGCACTTTACTAGAGATTTAAGATTGTCTGCACACAGCATTACCTCTAAAGGCCTGTACATTTAACCTGTCATGTCCAGCACTTTTAAATTTTATTCATTACATTTGGCCCGGCCTTAGTCTTAAATGCGTCGTGGTGTCATTGTTTTTAATGTTTATTGTTATTGCTTTAATTTTTTATTTTGCTTTATAAGTTTTATTGTTGTATTTGTTATGCTGTTGTTTTATTGAGGGCCTTGGCCTTTTGTAAGCCGCACTGAGTCCTTTGGGAGATGTTAGCGGGGTATAAATAAAGTTAATAAATAAATAATAATAATACGGCCCTCCAAGGTCATTTACCCGGTCCTCACTCAGGGCCAACCTAAGTCTGAAATGACTTGAAAGCACACAACAACAACAACAACCCCATCTCATCAGCCAAAAGCAGGCCCACACTTTCCGTTGAAATGCTAATAAACTTATATTTGTTAAAATTATTCTTCATTTTAATTATTGTATTGTTTTAAGTGTGTTTTTGCACTACAAATAAGAAATGTGCAGTGTGCATAGGAATTCATTCATGTTTTTTTTCAAATTATAATCCGGCCCTCCAACATTTTGAGAGAATGTGACCTGGCCCTCTGTTTAAAAAGTTTGAGGACCCCTGTTGTGGGTTATATGGCTGTCTGGAAGGGCCCTATATCCCAGTGTGTGATCCCTGTGGTTCTTCTCTGTGGTTGCCCCCTGACTCTGGAACACCCTCCCCAAAGACATTAGACTAGCACCCACGTTGGCAGGCTTTAGGAAGAACTTGAAGACCTGGGTATTCCAATGTGCCTTTCCAGAATAGGATAATCTCCAGCACTATGTCCCAGAAGCACTTTATTAGAGTTTAAGACTCTGCACATTGCACTTGCCCAGAAATCCAACATACCACCTGCCACACCCAGCACTTTTTAACCTGTACCCATCACTGGCCCGGCCCTGGTTTTATTGCGTAATGGTGTAATGTTTGTTATTATGTTTTTAATTTGCTTTGAATTGTATTGTTGTTGTATTGTTGAAGGCTTTCATGGCCGGGATCACTGGGTTGTTGTAGGTTTTTCCGGGCTATATGGCCATGTTCTGGAGGCAATTTTTCTCCTGACGTTTCGCCTGCATCTATGGCAAGCATCCTCAGAGGTAGTGAGGTATTGTTGTTGTTTTGCTGTTGTGTTGAGGCCTTGGCCTTTGTAAGCCGCATCGAGTCCTTCGGGAGATGCTAGCGGGGTACAAATAAAGTTTAATAATAATAATAATCCCAGGTTTTCCGCTTTAAATTAGGAGCCCTTCCACACAGCTATTTAACCCAGAATATCAAGACAGAAAACCCCACAATATCTGCTTTGAACTGAGTCCACACTGCCATATATTCCAGCTCAGAGCAGATAATGTGGGAATCTTGTGCGGGCAAGATTGCTGACCGAAAGGTCGGCGGTTCGAATTGGACTTCCACTATTCCTAAAGGAGAAAAAAGGAAAGGGCCTGAGGCTGTTAGGAATGGTGGGAGTTGAAGTCCAAAACACCTGGAGGGCCCAAGTTGGCCCAGGCCTGGCCTACACTGTAACATATGAGCAGTTTGACTACTCTTCTGCTGCCACGGCTATTGAATGCTGAGATTTTTAGTTTGAGAGAGGCAGCAGCCACTCTTGGGCAGAGAAGGTTACGGGCCTTGTGAAACTACAGTTCCCAGGACTGCACAGCATGGAGCCCGGGTAGCTAAAGGGGCGACATGTCGACAGTGTGTCCCTCCCTTCGTGGCGGCCCGGCCTCAGGCGACTGACCGAAGCAGAGTGAGCAGGTCGGGCGTCCTCTCGCCTTCCTCGCCGAGCAGCCTGAGGGCCCCTTCGCCCATATTGGAGACTTCTTCTCCTTCTTCGGAGGCAGCAGCCATTCTCGTTCCCAAGAAGTCGCTTCCGCCTCAGCGAGGCCTCTTTGGGACAGAACCGTTTCAAAAATCCCGCCAACACAACTACGCTCAATTACTCCTGCCGGAACTCTACAGAGGGAGCGCTCTCCGTTCAGGCCTTATGTGAACGCGAGAGGCGGGGCCTCCCGTGATTGGTTGTCCTTGAAGCCGTACACGCCCCACAACTCAAGGAAAGGCCTACCATTGGTCAGGGTAACGAAAACGGAGATAGCGGTCGTGGACTTCAACTCCCAGCATTCCTGCGTATTTGTAAAACTAGCTGGGGCTTCTGGGAGTTGAAGTCTTTGAGATCCTGGAAGGGCAAATGTTGGAAAACAGTGGCAGGGAATTTTCTTTCTGTGTCAGGAGCAAGTTGAGAAACTGCAAGCCGCTTCTGGTGTGAGAGAATTGGCCGTCTGCAAGGACATTCCGCAGGGGATGTTTTGATGTTTTACCATCCTTGTGAGAGGCTTCTCACCTGTCCCCATAGGGGACATTATTACATTTATTGTTTTTCTCTATTTATTGTGATCTATTATTTTACGTAAAGGTAGTCCCCTGACATTAAGTCCAGTCATGTCTGACTCTGGGGTGTGGTGCTCATCTCCATTTCTAAGCCGAAGAGCCAGCGTTGTCCGTAGACACCTCCAAGGTCATGTGGCCGGCATGACTGCATGGAGCGCCGTTACCTTCCCGCTGGAGCGGTACCTATTGATCTACTCACATTTGCATGTTTTCGAACTGCTAGGTTGGCAGAAGCTAGGGCTGACAGCGGAAGCTTATTTTACTCTTTTATTATTATTACATATATTATTTTACTCTATTATTGTTGCATTTATTATTTTACACTCTTTATTATTGGAAGGATATGTAAGCACATTTACATTGAAGGAGGTTAGAATAATGGTTTAATCGGAGTCGGGCAGTCTTACCTTAAATTCTCAGTTCTTGTTTATGATTTGATCTATTTATTTATTTTATTGCTTATGATTTGATCTATTTATTATTTATTTTATTGTTTACAATTTGATGTATTTGTTGTTTATTTTATTGTTTATGATTTGAAAAGCTGGAATGTGTCCAGAGGAGGGCGACTAAAATGATCAAGGGTCTGGAGAACAAGCCCTATGAGGAGCAGCTTAAGGAGCTGGGCATGTTTAGCCTGAAGAAGAGAAGGCTGAGAGGAGATATGATAGCCATGTATAAATATGTGAGAGGAAGCCACAGGGAGGAGGGAGCAAGCTTGTTTTCTGCTTCCCTGGAGACTAGGACACGGAACAATGGCTTCAAACTACAAGAAAGGAGATTCCATCTGAACATGAGGAAGAACTTCCCAACTGTGAGAGCCGTTCAACAGTGGAACTCTCTGTGGTGGAGGCTCCTTCTTTGGAAGCTTTTAAACAGAGGCTGGATGGCCATCTGTCAGGGGTGATTTGAATGCAATATTCCTGCTTCTTGGCAGGGGGTTGGACTGGATGGCCCATGAGGTCTCTTCCAACTCTTTGATTCTATGATATATTTGTTGCTTATTTTATTGTTTATGATTTGAACTATTTATTGTTTATTTATTTTATTGCTTATGATTTGATCTAGAGGCCCCGGTGGCACAGTGGGTTAAACTCCTGTGCTGGTAGGACTGAAGACCGACAGGTCGCAGGTTCAAATCCGGGTAGAGCTCCCTCTGTTAGCTCCAGCTGGGGACATGAGATAAGCCTCCCACAAGGATGATAAAACATCAAAACATCCGGGCATTCCCTGGGCAACGTCCTTGCAGACAGCCAATTCTCTCACACCAGAAGCGACTTGCAGTTTCTCAAGTCGCTCCTGACACGACAAAAATATATATCTTAAATTACAGTTTTATGCAAATATTCAAAACACATTTATCCTACTGATGCCTCAATTAATGTAATTTTATTGGCATCTATTTTTTACTTTGAAATTTACCAGTAGCTGCTGCATTTTCCACCCTCGGCTTATACTCAAGTCAATGTTTTCCCAGTTTTTGGTGGTAAAATTAGGTGCCTCGGTTTATATTCAGATCAGCTTATACTCGAGTGTATACGGTATAAGCTATATCTAGATTGTATAATCTTCTGGAATCTGTTCACTTAAGCAAAGGTGTCAAATTTGTGGCGCTCCAGATGTTTGGGCCTCCAACTCCCAAAAGCCCTGTCCAACCTGTCTATCTTCAGACCTGCCGGCACAAGCATTTAACCCACTGCGCCACTGGGGTCTCCAATGACAGAGATGGAAAGTGGTTAAGGAGGAGCACTTAAAATTCGGAAACAGTACTTTGCATTCTGGTCTTAATACATCTATGTGATTTTAATATTTATATTAATATATTTCAATGCTTTGTTTTAATGTTGAAATGTTATTTATGTTACTTATTATGTAATGGTTTAGTGGTTTAAAGTCATAGTTAGATTTGTAGATGAGAAATTTTGGAGAACACTTAAAAGCTTTGTATGAAGGGAATTGCTGACAATAAAAATGCCTGTCTTCCTTTAAGGCAGTGGTTCTCAATCTGTGGGTCCCCAGATGTCTTGGTCGTTAACTCCCAGAAATCCTAACAGCTGGTAAACCTGCCGAGATTTCTGGCAGCTGAAGGCTAAAACACCTGGGGACCTAATGGTTGAGGACCACTGCCTTAAAGATAAAGGCATGTTTATAGCATATAGCAGTGGATCTCGTGGTGCCAGAGCGCAGTCTGTTCAGCACCTTCCAAGTCGCCCAGTCTTCTGTGTGCCCAGGGGGGAGTCTCTCATTTTGTATTAGCCATTGGTTGAGGGTTTGAGCCTGCCACGTTTGGACTCTCGCTTGCTGAGGTGTTCCAGGGAGTGTCTCTGTAGATCTTAGAAAACTATTTCTTGATTTAAGTTATTGACGTGCTGGCTGATACCCAAACAAGGGATGAGCTGGAGATGTCACTGCCTTGGTCCTTTCACTATTGGCTGCTACTTCCCGGCGGATGTCAGGTGGTGCAATACCAGCTAAACAGTGTAATTTCTCCAGTGGTGTAGGGCGCAGACACCCCGTGATAATGTGGCATGACTCATTAAGAGCCACATCTACTGTTTTAGCGTGGTGAGATGTCTTCCACGCTGGGCATGCATACTCAGCAGCAGAGTAGCATAGTGCAAGGGCAGATGTCTTCACTGTGTCTGGTTGTGATTCCGAGGTTGTGCCAGTCAGCTTTCGTATGATATTGTTTCTAGCACCCACTTTTTGCTTGATATTCAGGCAGTGCTTTTTGTAGGTCAGAGCACGGTTCAGAGTGACTCCCAGGTATTTGGGTGCGCTGCAATGCTCCAGTGGGATTCCTTGAAAACTGCCCCATGAAAACTCATAAATGTAGCATTTAAGGAATTACTGTGTCAATTTTTTTTCTTTTAAAAGGCTAGGATAATTACCTTTCTGGAAATATAGGTGTTTAGAAATGTTAGACTTGCTTCAGCCACTCTCTACTAGGGAAAATAAGTACCAATTAAAAACCCTGTGATTACTATTGGTCAGAAACAAGAACAAGCTTAGGTCATTTTGCTAAACCTCTAGTTCTGAACATAGATTATTTTAAGCTTTGCAAGGTAGGCCTGGGCGGTTTCGTTTGTTAATTTTGTAGTTCGTTAAATATTCGTTATTTTTAACAATTACAAAACGATTACAAAACATATTTTCAAACCCGGAAGTGTTTTTAAATATTGAAACGGCATCCTCCATCTTTTTTACGGGCTTCCGCCCGTTTCGGCGCTCCCAAGCACCGTGGCTCATTATTATTGGGCGGGCTGCCCTTTAAAAGCGGCTCCGCGTGGCCGCATTGCTCATTGCGAAGGAGATGGGAGGGAGGCTTGATGGTTGGCTCTTGGCTGCTTGCTTGCTTGCATTCATTCATTCATTCATTGCTGGGAGCAGCGGGGAGGCTTTGCCCTGTTTTCGCCCCACAACAGGGTAGGGCAAGCATTTTGTTAATTTTCCATTTTTAAATATTTCTGAAAAATATCTTTCATTTATTCTTCAAAAAATTCAAAAAATATTCTAAAAAAAGAAAAGACCCTTGTGTGCCTGTGTGTGTGAGTTTGTCCCTGTCCTGTGGCTGTGTTCGCTCCACAACAGGGCAAGCATTGTTAATTTTCCATTTTTAAATATTTCAAAAAATATTTATAAATAAATATTTCAAAAAAATTCAAAAAATATTCTAAAAACGAAATTAACGAAATTTTGTAAATACTGAACTTTTTCAAAGGAAAATTTTGTAATTATTTTAAATATCGAAACGCAAAAACCCCCCAAATACAAATCGATTTTAGAAACAAATTTTTGCGTTGTTACCCAGGCCTATTGCAAGGGTGTGTTGTAGCACTTTTGCGTCTGAAAAAAGTTGGTAGCATAAACTTCCCTCAATTTAAGGCTACTTTACTGGATGCATCTGATGAAATAGACTCCAATTCACAAAAATGCAACCATTTTCTTACATTCTAATTTTTTAAAATAAAAAATTATTGACACACATTAATAGCTTACAGTGTAAACAAAACACAAAACAACAAACATTTTACAAAGATACCATCTGCTTTTATTCTCAAAGGTGCCAAAAGATGCCTTCGCTTACCAACCCATATTAAAACTGTTGACTTTATATTTTACCATTTAAAACTATGAACTCAGAAGATTATTTCTTAACAGGTTGTAGTAACAACTCAGGGGAAGTTTGCACACTCACTGATCTTTGCTCTGAAATTATGTTACTGCTATACATGTTCACATACAGTCCGCCATTTTGGGGAGATTCCTGTACGCAGTTCAAAAAGCAGCATTGATATCTATGTATGACCCTATCATTCCATAAAGAAAGCGATTCACAGAAGATTGGGAACATTTATTAAAGAAAAGTCAATAGTGGAAAGGCCCAGTTAGACACAAGAGCTGTCCATTTCAGTTGTTTTGTTTAGCTCAAGGATGGTGCTTTACAATGAAAAAGAAGGAACGGTGGTTTGAAGTCCTGGGCAGTAGCAACAGATCTATATAAGCAAATTTAAGTACATCTCATCTGATGTTACATGTTACTTAGATTATTTGGTTTCAACCTGTATGCAATGTGACCAATGCAATGAATTTTAAGCAAACAGGGAAAGCTGGAGTGATCTATTGGAAGCAGTATGACTGTTCTTGAAACTTTCCTGGTTGTTAAAGAAACTTAAAACCTATCCAGCTGGCATGGTAAACATTTAAGGCAACACAATCCCACAGCACATTTTTATATCTTGGGCAAGCAGTTCTTCACTCTCACGAAGGATTTATTTTAACTCATTTATTAAGATAGCAACCTAATACACAAACTATTAATTTATACAGTATTTGAAAGTTCCACCCTCCCATTTAGTCATGACAAAGTTGTAAAAGTAAAAGGGAAAGTTTATTAAAAGCTTTAAATGAAAGCATTTACATATACACACAACTAGCGACACATGGTGTCAACTCTGTCCAACAGTTCAATCAGATTCATTTCAGTAGTGGTTTAGCCAGGTTCTGTACGACTTCAGAGTTGAGTGCAGGAAGGAGGCTAATCTTCGCGTGCTTGCTGCTGGCATACTTGTTCTTGACAGTCTGCAGAAATAAAGGTTATAGGGTATCTCAGTATCAGACACCATTCTGAATTAAACACTCTCATTTCTTGTTTTGACAAGAGAAGCCCTATCAGTACCTGGCATTCTGCTAAAATTATACTGTAGTGAAGTATCCAACAGTAACAGAAATTTAATCCAAGTGTTTAGCTATATGTGCATGTGTTTTTATTGTATTTTATAATGTGTTTACTTTTATGTTTGTTTTTAGGCACCTTGTGTAAGCCGCCCTAAGTCCCTTTGTGGAGACTGTTATTATTATATTCAAAGTGTGCAATCTAACTATAGCAAAGATTTGCTGATAAAAAATAGTTTCCTATTTTCATAGCATGAGTTTTTAGTGTTAACAGTTCTATTACTTTTAATTCTAATTTTGTCAATTGAATATAATTATATTTTTATTATTCATGCATAAGCTTTCATGGTTGTCTGGTGGGTTGAATTTGTCATTAATTTTACACATGATAAACAGTTTCTATGTATTATCAAACAGATCTTCCTTTATTTCTCTTTTTGCTAATCTTAACTTATAAGTTACTTTTTCTGATAGGGCTACAGTCCATTTATTATTTAGCCAATCCTTTTTTCAATCCAATAGTTTTTTTCCATGTTCTGACTATTTCAAGTCAGGTAGTTAGAACCTGGAAAAAACTATCTGACTTGAAATAGTCAAAACATGGGAAAAAAACTATTTCGAGTCATGCGGCACATAACATGAGCAATATATGATTTTTATTTACTAAATCCTATTTTTTTACTTTCAAAGACTGACAAGTGTACCGCTGTGAACAGACATGATAAAAATAGCAAAATTTCTTGATCTATGTTCTACTTCACTTTATCAGTCCCAAATGCAAATACAGGCAGTCCTCAAGTTACATACAAGTCTGTATGTTCTCAAGTTGAATTTATATGTAGGTTGGAACAGGTACATTTTTAAGTATAACTTGAACCAAAAATATGTATTTTAAAGCTTTGGAAAGCATAGGGAAGGATTAACACCCTTGTGGTGTTTCTTTTGCTGTCTGTGCCCCTAAACAGAAGATTTCATCTCACTTTCTGCCCCTGTGATAATTTGGGAAAAAAATGGTTTGTTGTGGGAAACAAGGATTGTTGATAATGCTTCAGTGGAGACACCTTCCCCCCACGATAAGTATTTACAGAGTGAATTTCCTCTCTTAGGGGTGGATTTATCTCACTTCTGTTGTCTCACCCTGTTCTTGACTATGAATTGTTTCTAAGTCGGGGGCTGCCTGTATTTTCATTACTCATCTAAGAAGAAAGTTTATCTACAAAATGGACTTGCTGCATATTGTTGACTCACCTGCAAGCCTCACTCCTATAGCACATAGATACAGGTAAATGAAAAGAGGCAGATAGACACTAGTATAGAATTAGCTTACCATGTGCTTTGTAAGGCCTTTGTTTACCAACACTATGTTCCTGGCCATATGCTGCATAACAGGAACAAGATTATGCTCGGCATAACACATGTAGTGTTCCAGAGTTGGTGTCTAAGATCAAGAAGCAAGGTTTGAGTTAGAAGTATTACAGAGCAACTTGTATCATATTTTGGAAGGATATTACTATCTTCCATTAAACTTTTCAAAGGCTCTTTTTGAAAAAACAAAACAAAAACAACAACAACCAAAAAAACCCAGCTCAACTTTAGAACTTAACATAGACTGGATTGCTGAGTTTTCCGGGCTGTATGGCCATATGTTACAGAAGCATTCTCTCCTGACATTTTGCCCACATCTATGGCAGGCACCCTCTTAGATCGTGAGGTTTGTTGGAAACCTCTCTCCTGGCAAATGTCAGAGGAGAACCTCACAAACTCTGAGGATGCTTGTCATAAATGTGGGCAAAACATCAGGAGAGAATACTTCTGAAACATGGCCATACAGTCCAGAAAACTCACAGCAAGTCAGTGGTTCCGGCCATTTTGTGTGTGTGTGTGTAAGTCAAGAGCAACTTGAGGAACTGCAAGTCGCTTCTGGTGTGAGAAAACTGAACGTCTGCAAAAATGTTGTTCAGGGGACACCCAGATGTTTTGATGTTTTACCATCCTTGTGGGAGGTTTCTCTCATGTTCCCACATGGGGAGCTGGAGCTAACAGAGGGAGCTCATCTGCGCTATCCATGGTACATATGGGCTCCATTTCGGCCATGAAAGCCTTTGACAACACATTTAACCGACTCTGTAAATCAGGTAAGGGACCAGGTAGAGACAGGTTTAGGACCTCTGGGTCCTCGGAGATTATATAGCAAAGGAAAGTTCAGAGACAAATCTTCCAAACATGTGTTATAGAATTAAATCCAATACTGCACTAGCAGATTGGGACTTCATGCTCTTCCCCTGGTGCCTTCAGCCCTTCATTCCAGAAGACTTCCTAAGCATGCATGGGATGCTTCAGAGAAAACGGCATAATTTCACTTCCATCAACAGAATAACCCAAATGGATCCCTGCAATATTCTTGAAGCTACACTATGACAGTAACCCTTAACGCAAGTATAAGGACAAACACCATGGAAAATACTGCGCTTTTTAAATTTTTTAAAATCTGCCTTAAGGGGGAAAAAAAAAAGCAAAACATCCAGTGGGGTCAGTTACTCACCCACTCCCCTTCTTCAAGAACTCTAGAGGATAAGCAAAAGGCTGCAGCAGCAATCTGAGAAGGAGGGTAGTGTACCATTTCATAATCCACCAGTGAGAGTTCCATCAGGTATTTTGCCAGAACGTGTTGTTGTACATCTGCCTAAAATAACGAAGAGAAGGTTGAGTCACATACTACGAATCTATACAGATAACTTCATAGGCACATCAGTGTATTTCAAACTGTATTTTGACACCTGTAAGAAGCACCTGGCAGCACAGCGGGTTAAACCGCTGAGCTGCTGAACTTGCTGACTGAAAGTTTGGCGGTTTGAATCTGGGGAGCTGGGCAAGTTCCTGCTATTAGCCCCAGCTTCTGCCAACTTAGTTCAAAAACATGCAAATATTAGATCAATAGATACTTCGGCTGGCAGGTAACAGTGCTCCATGCAGTCATGTTGGCCACATGACCTTGGAGGTGTCTATGGATAACACCGGCTCTTAGAAATGGAGGTGCGCACCACCCCCCAGAGTCGGACATAACTCGACTTAACATCAAGGGGAAACCTTTACCTTTACTAAGTAGCAGGACCTATCAAGACAAAGCTATTTGTCTTGATCCTTTCATCCCAAAAGGAGGAATGTTCTGGAGTAATACCAAGTTTTCAAATTTGATTTTCCAACACACATTTCATTGAGGAGTGTCCTTCTGCAACATCGTGGCAAGCCATAGGTGGGGAAGCTTCAATGCAACACTACCTCTGCAATTTTTGAGATCCTCCGCAGAAAATGCAGGGGAAGAGGGCGGCCAAGGTTGAAATCAAGAGACTTCAGGATCTTCATCTCCATCTGTCTGATCTGGAGTTTGGTGTAAGTCTGATCAGTCACAAAGGCAAAGTCACCAATCTCTGGAGGATACATTTCTTCATATTTGCTGGCAACAAGCATGGCTGTGACACCAACCAGCTGCAGCATCCTCTTAGCTACTTTGTTGTCCTGTAATAGAAAAAATCCCCATATTAACTTTTTGCAAGATGAAACAGTCCATAAAAGTGCTTCATTACATCTTAGCCAAGTCATTTACCCTATAGACCCATGTATAAGCCTAGAAATTTTAGTCAAAATAGCAACTCGAAACACCCAAGTCTATGTAAGTACTACAACTTGAACTGTTTATTGAAAAGGAGACATAAACATGTGAGGGGAAGTATAAATATATAAATATTTATGTATAAATATGTGAGGGGAAGTCATAGGGAACAAGCTTGTTTTCTGCTGCCCTGGAGACTAGGACGCTGTCATCCTAGGGGGACATTGTTTTTTTTATAGATTTTTATAACTTATTTTTATATGTATTTATGATGTGATTTAATTGTTTTAACTGATATTTGTATGTGTGTGTGTGTATCTCTCTCTCTATATATATATATACATACACACATATACATATAGAATCTAATTGTTGCCGGTCTGTACGCCGCCCTGAGTCGCCTTCGGGCTGAAATGGGCGGGATAAAAATGATGTAAATAAATAAATAAGTCATAAGGAGCAAGCTTGTTTTCTGCTGCCCTGGAGACTTAGACATGGAACAATGGCTTCAAATTACAGGAAAGGAGATTCCACCTGAACATTAGGAAGAACTTCCTAATTTTGAGAGCTGTTCAGCAGTGAAACTTTCAGCCCCAGAGTGTGGTGGAGGCTTCATCTTTGGGCATTAGGAAGAACTTCCTGACTGAGAGCTGTTCAACAGTGGAACTCTCTGCCCTAGAGTGTGGCAGAAGCTCCTTTTATGTAGGCTTTTAAACAGAGGCTGGATGGCCATCTCTTGGGAGTGCTTTGAATGCAATCGTCCTGCTTCTTGGCAGGGGATTAGACTGGATGGCCCAAGAGGTCTCTTCCAACTCTATGATTCTATGAATCATGTCCTTTTCTGAGCAGACCGACAAAATGCAAGAGCTTGACCTAAAAGATATACCGATCCCCGAGTGGGAAAATGGCAGGGAAACAAAGGCAGCAAATGAACCAAACCTAGCATTCAAAGCTTTTATTTTAATAGCAGCCTTGACCTTAAGCATAAGAAAAGCTTTACATGGAACTCTACTCCAGTTGTTGCCTGTGCAAGGTAGAATCACTTACCTGCAGAAAACGATCAATGATGGCAACAGTCATGTACAAGGTCTCTTGCAAGAGCTTGAACTTCATTTGGACCTGCACAAGCCAGTCAATTAGGATTGCTCTCATGTTTCCAGTGACTTCCTGGCCTACCAAGTAGTTTGGTCTCACTGCCTGAGAACCCTATAAAATAAAAATAAAGAAGAAATCTGTAAATGATTACATCTATCTTGCTTTTATTTCCCAGAAATGAGAAATGTAGGTGCTTACCTGTAAACATAGTTTCCCGAGTGGTCACCTGTGAATTTGCACATATGGTATATTCCTGAGCTCACGCAGGCAGTAACAGAGAGATCTCGAGACCAGTTTGACAGTTAGCGTAGCCCCGCCCACCTTTCCCCCCTCTATAAATAGCCCTTGGAAGGGGCTACGCTCAGTTCTTCCTATCCGAAATGAGAACCAGGTTGTATGTGTTGAAATTCAAGTCTCAAGTCCTCAATGAGGAGCGGCTAGCTAGTTTAGTATAAGTTGAGGGAATTCCGTTCCCTCGTCTCCTGTATTTCTTCTCTCCTCTGTTCCTGCTCTCTTTCTGATTAGTTGTTTAAAATGGATACTTTTCTACTGTAACCTTTTTGAATCTGACTTCTGCATTCTTAGTTTAGTATGGAGAGTATGTGCTGTGTGATCTCTCTGCTTGTGTGCCAGGAGAGTTGTAGTGATTGAGTTTTTCCCCCTCCAGCTCTCAGGCATGTACTACTTTTAACCATCCACTTCTATTAAGCTGGACAGCCAATCTGTCCATCTAAACCACTGATACCTAGACTATAATGCAAAAGAGGCATTTTGTGGTGCTGTGGACCCTTGATAATAATATAATACTTATTCGTGTCATATGTTGTCTGGGCTTGGCCTCATGTAAGCCTCCCTGAGTCCCCGTTGGGGAGATGGTGGAGGGGTATAAATAAAGATTATTATTATTATTATTATTATTATTTATATCCTGCTTTTCTCTCTCACGGGACCCAAAGCAGCTTACAACATATTAAAATCATGTAAACAACAATCGAAATACATTGATATTATAAAACATAAAATAAAAAGGTTTGGTTTTAGGACCCTGCGGATACCAAAAGCTCTGGATGCTCAAGTCCTTTTAAATACATTGGCATTCATGTGTGTTAGATTCCAGTTTGTTTTGTAAATAAATAAATAGTAAAAGGGTGCCACTTACATAAAACGGGAAAAGCAAGGCTATTTAAAAATATATTTACAAGAATATGTTTTTAAGTGAATAATATATAGGTACAGAGTGCTAACAGTATCCATTGCCTTAAGTGCAATTTCAGCTTGCACCAACCTCAAGGTCTTTCAGATAGATGTAGATATCCTTCACATATTCACTGCAGAGGTTTGGGTCGCAAGCGTCTTCCGTGTCGACATCGTTCACTTCCAGCAGAACATCGGAGAAAGCCTGGCACAGGATCTCCTCCGATGGTTCAGAAACAGAAGTCTCCATTGGGCTAGGGGAGGGAGACCTCACCTATCAGGGGAAAAATATTCTCTTTCTTTAGTACTTGTTTATGATAGGCAAACCTTGCTTTTAATAAGTTGCATATGTTTTTATTCCATCCTATGGCACATGTAGGATTTCGGGGTACTGTGTGAAATACATTCAGTTATGTTCAAGCTACAACAGCAATAATTGGCAAGCAGTATAATTGCAATCCCAGTAAAGTGCTGCACCACAAGGCAATGTTATGCCACATCTGTGGCCACACAGGTGTTAAAGGTTATGTTATCTAAAACCACCAGTCTTTGTTAAGGACCTGTTTTAAATTCAGTAGAGGCATCTCCACTATTTTGTGGTCAAAAAGACAAATTTTGCCATTTTAATTTGTGAGCACCATCTCAACATGGCAGCCAGAGGGAGATGTGCATATTTTCAAAATGGCAGTAATATTGCATGCAGCCATCATCAAGCACTCGTTTAAAGGGCAAAGTAGTGCTTATCAACTCGACCAGAAGATGAGAGCCTCAAGACCTGTAATTCAGGATCACCACACCAAATTTTCACATTCAATTTCAAAGATGCTTATTACAACAGAAACAAAAGGTTGTTCTCAAATGCAATCAAGCATCTTCCCCTTATCAAATTCCCTCCAACATGCCTTGAGAGTACAGGAGGCAATTCTTGCACGTTTTTGGCTTCTTCAGGCTTTTTCCAGGCAGGAAAAGTGCCCCCCCCCACCCCCCAATAGAGAAGTTGGTTTCTGAATAACATCCTGTTTAAAAAGAATGTTATTCAGAAAGCAAGCAGAAGGATCTTGGACCCAGAGCCTTTCCACACTCTATATCCCAGAATATCAAGGCAGGAAATCCCACAATATCTTCTTTGAACTGGGTTATCTGAGTCCACACTCCTGTTCAAAGCAGATAATGTGGGATTTCCTGCCTTGATATTCTGGGTTATATGGCTGTGAGAAGGGCCCCTACAATGGCCTAAAGAGGACAAAGAAAAAAAAACCAAACAGTAAAATGTGTGTGATGAGCTCCAAAAGAACGTTGGCTTCCATTTCCTCCAAAACGGTTTTTTCTGAGATGCAAGTTTCCAGGATCCCTAGAGAATGCAATACAGACCCTAATAGTCATTTAACCTGATCTTAACAGTAGGATCTACCCGACCATGCCTAGAAAAAAAATCTATTTAAACTGTTATACTTTCCTTAAAATTCTCTGCGTTGTCCTAAAACTGCTCATACGCCTTTAGTACTTAGAATACACATTTCTAAAAGTTGGAGTAATCATTAACTAAACTACAATTATATTATCTGCCTTTGACCACCAGAAGTAGCAGAGTTATCCTCAAAGGGAATATTAGATACACCACTATGCTTAAAGGATTGTACAGGTTGAGTTTCCCTTATTCAAAATGTTTGGTACCAGAAGTATTTTGTTTTTCAAATTTTGTAAGACTTGTATTATCTTGGGAGACAGGCCTGAAGAATAAACATTGAAATTAATTATGCCTTGAATAAAAGGAAATTTGATGCAATTGTTTTTTGTTTGTTTTTTAATATCACTACGTCAGCCAACCACAGGGACAATTTCAGATTTTGGGCAATTTTGCAATTTCAAATGCTCAACCTGTAATGGGATTTGGGAGATGTAAACACAAACTTTAGTCCTCATCAATGCAGAAGACTCACTGGATGAGTCTATGAAACTAAGCCAATTACACACACATCTTGTAGGATTGCAATAAGATGGGAGAATGGAAGGAAGAAAATATACACCACACTTCATCTTACTGGATGAAAAGTAGCTACGAAACTATAAAGTATCATCCTTAAGGTAAATTGCATCTTCCATACTCTGCCACATACTGCTATGAAAACCTTTGGATACCTGAACAGGTTCTGGGACTGGCTTTTCTTCCTTTATGGGCAGAACTGTCTTTTCAACTGGTCTTGTGGTTTTTCGAATGGTAACTTTCTCCACAACTGCAGGATTTAGTGTTTCCTATTTTAGTGATGGAGGAGAAAAGGAAAGAAGTCAGTGCAACAACTCTGTTGTTTTGAAAACCATGGCTTTTGCTGGATGACGGACAAGAAGAGATGATTTTTACCTTTTTGGCAGCATCCCTGGGCTTTGCTTCGCAGGCCTTGTTGCCAATGTCTCCCAAGGCAGTCCTAGACCTCAAGGTGGGCTTGGCAATCCCGATCACCTGCTTGGTGGCTGCCATTCCGGGCTTGGTTTTGTTCTCCAGGTTGACTTTCGTGTTCTGTAAGAAAGAGAGGAACATTTAGGTCATATAGGTAACACAAGTTTTACAGAAGGGTTTGCCTAACATGAGGATAACAACAGAGACAGAGGAGGAAAGGAGTGAGCTTTAAAATTCCTGCTATGTACGCAACTTGGGGTAAATAAAGATTAAGGATTTTAATTGCTCTGGAAGATGGAGAGTGCATCCACACTGCAGTTTGACACCACTTTGGCTGCTCAATCCTATGAAAACATGTGAGCTTAGTGTTCCAAGGTATTCAGCTATCTTTACCGAAGAGGAATGGTGCCTCTCCAAATGACAGGTCACAGGATTCCAAAGCATTGAGCCATAGCAGTTAAAGTGGGATCAAACTGCATAATTCTGTAGTGTAGATGCAGCATTTGTAAGACTACAGCCAACGCCCTTCTCACCTCCTTCCCTCATCCATTAGTCCTGTATCTCCTCTACAGAGTTTTTGCTGTTCTGTGCCTCCAAGTCCTTTCTGAGTTATGATGGAGCTCTCTTAAAGGAGCGGTTATCTTTGTTCTCTGAGGCTGAGAGAGTGATCTGCTCAATGACACCTAAGTGGAGGTGCAAACTCTGTTCTCCAGAATCCTAGCTGCACCTTCAAAACATGATACCACACTGGGCTGCTGTGTGTTTGAGCTCTCTTAAAGGGGCAGCTGTCTTTGTTTTCTTCCGAGGCTGAGAGAGTGTGATCTGCTCAAGGTCACCTAAGTGCAGGTACAAACTCCGCTCACCAGAATCCTAGTTCCACCTTCAAAACATGATACCACACTGGATTGCTGTGAGTTTTCCAGGCTGTTGGCTATGTTACAGAAGCATTCTCTCCTGACATTTCACCTACATCTATGGCAGACATACTTAGAGGTTATGAGGCCTGTTGGAAACTAAGCAAATTACTTTTTTTTTCTTTAGAGACGAGTCTGGGAAACTGGGTAGAGGTTGAAAGACTGGGGAGTTCATGCACAACATACCCAATTATAAGTGATAGGTAAGGCACAAGAGATTTTTTTTTGGCAGAAAGCAGGGTGTTTTTATTTAATATACATATTTTATAGTAATGTATATATTCAATTTATTGAATTGTGTAATTAATGCAATAGATGCAATGTATTGTTTGTATTTTATGCAGGTGCTTTAACTGTGTTGTGCTCCACATTTATAAGGAATGCAATTTATTATGATTTCATTGCAATGTCTATAAAGCAGTAGCAGTGTGAGCAAGAATTATATACTTTCTAGTCCAGGCCTGGGCCAACTTGGGCCTTCCTCCAGGTGTTTTGGACTCCAAATCCCACCATTCCTAACAGCCTCAGGCCCTTTCCTTTTCCCCCTCAGCCGCTTAACCGGCTGAGGGGGAAAAGGAAGGGGCCTGAAGCTGTTAGGAATGGTGGGATTTGGAGTCCAAAACACCTAGAGGAAGGCCCAAGTGTACCCAGGCCTATTCTAGTCTATGCCAAGTAGGGTTCCTATTTGGTGAAGCACTACCCCTTTAAGAAGGAAAATGTACACAAGCCTAGGATATTACAAACACCTGGCACCTGGGGAGCAGGATTTAGAAAGATTAGTCAATGAGAAGCGGGTAAGATATGGAAATTTGAGTATGTAAGTGCTTAAAAATCCTACCATAGGAATTCACTAAGCTTTGTGCTTAGCACCACGCGACTGAGAAATAAAGCTCTTTGTTCCTTCCTTTTTTTGGCTTAAAGAGAGGTAATATAAACATATTTGAAAGAGGGCACGCCTCATGCTACGTCCACACTTTGAATACAGTTTGATACCGCTTTAACTGTCATGGCTGAAAGTTAAAGCTGAGAAATAGGAAAGACTTCCTTCCCAAAACTTTTTGGATTAAGAGAAACTGTTGGGTGATATAAACATATCTGAAAGATATGCTGTGTCCACACTTTGGAATGAATGCATTTTGATACCGATTTAACGGTCATGGCTGAAAATTAAAGCTGAGAAATAGGAAATACTTCCTTCTCAAACCTTTTTGGCTTAAGAGAGACTGTTGGGTGATAGAAACATATCTGAAAGATATGCTGCATCCACACTTTGGAATGAATGCAGTTTGATACCGCTTTAACTGCTACGGCATCCTTGAAATTGTAGTTTTGCAAGCTCTCTCTAGCCCTCTTAACCAAAGAGGGCTACTGCCTGCCCAAATTAAAACTCCCATGATGCCATACCATTGAGCCAGTTAAAGCGGTATCAAACTGCATTAATTCTACCATGTAGAAACAGCCTAAGTTCACTAAGTTTTCTCAGGAGTTAAAACCTATATACAACGTTGGAGAAAGTAGTTAAGAGCGAGCCAGGCGACTATAAATAAATATAAATATGGTTATAGCAGTAACTCATAATACAATTGCAGCCCAAACAAGGAGAGATGGCGAGGCACCCTTTCCCCCGTTAACTCTGCGTGTAGGTCGCTCTTCCTACCCGAGTGACCCGCAACGCCATGGCTCCGGCTTTCGCTTCCTGCAGCACTAGCTTCTCACAACCGCCCGCCGGCCTTCCTGCCTCCGTTTGATGCACGAGTGTCCGATGGCTCTCACCGCCAGTTTAAAATTCGCTCCGGCTGCTCTCATTGGCTGCCTGGCCGGATTCGATCGCTCCCGATTGGCTACCCTTGAATGCGTTTCTACGGCTACGGCAGGCCCTTTTTTCCCCCTCACACTCTTTTTGCTAGCGTTCAAAAAAAGGGAAGCGATTGGCTGTCGTCGGGTCACGTGACATCTCGCGCCCCACCCCCAGATTAGAAACTCAGCTGGAGCAGAGAAGGCTGTTGAGATAATGAGGGGAAGGTGGGCCTAATCCTCAATTGAAGCAAGGCCGTATTTACACTAGTGTAGGATTAATCCAGTGACTTTTTGCAGCCATGAATCAATGCAATACAATAGTTATCAATCTGTGGGTCCCCAGATGTTTTATTATTTATGTATTTATTTATTTATAACATTTATATGCTGCCCTTCTGAATCCAAAGCGGACTCAGCGGCGTACAAATTATATGTACATACAAGATATTATATTGTTAGCATAGCACAATATTAGTATTATATATTACTATATTGTACTATACCACTATACTGTAATATTGGTGATAGTACAATAGCTGGGACCCAATGCTGCTAGCGTTATGATGTTTCCAGAATGTTGCTTTGAGTACAGACATTGCAGAACTCAGGTGCGGGTTCGCAAGTTTGAATTTGGGGAGTGGTGTGAGCTCCGGCTGTTAGCCCCAGCTTCTGCCAACCTAGCAGTTCGAAAACATGCATGCTAGGTTGGCAGAAGTTGAGGCTAACAGCGGGAACTCACACCACTCCCCAAATTCAGACTGCCAACCTTTCAGTCAGCAGCTCAGCAGTTTAACCCGCTGCACCACCAGCTTGTATACAAGGATTATAAAGGGAAAGGCTATAATAAATCCTTTGTTTCCTTCTCACACATAAGGGTAGAAAAGTAGTGAAGAGTACAGACATCACACTGGCGACTTTCTCACACATAAATGTTACCTTTGTCTCCCCAAAAAATAAAAAAGTGGAAAGAGAAATCAGTTTTAATTCTCATAAGAAAGGTACCTCCTTGCCCTATAATTTTAAGGGCTGTATGAGAAGCAGAAATTCAACAGGTTAAATGTATTATCTCAAAACAGTTAAACTCTTAAAGCGATGTTGAATTTTTCATTGTTATATCTAATAGATGTCTACTTATTTTTTTCTGTTTCCCTTATAACATCTACATAACAATGAAAGATTCAACACCGCTTTAAGAGTTTAACTGTTTTGAGATAATACATTTAACCTGTTGAATTTCTGCTTCTCATACAGCCCTTAAAATTATAGGGCAAGGGAGTACCTTGAGACAGGCTAGACTCAGCAATAAAATGTTTTTTTTAATCATAAAGGAGGTCTATCTCTAAGGAGGAGGAAGGCAGAAATAATCCTACAAAATTAGACTATAAAAGGGTTAAATAGGTCTTTTTGAAAAAACCCTATATGTGTAAGGGGTGCATCTACACCAGTCATGGGCAAACTTCGGCCCTCCGGGTGTTTTGGGCTTCAACTCCCACAATTCCTAACACCCTACCAGCTGTTAGGTTGTTAGCTGGTAGGCTGTTAGGAATTGTGGGAGTTGAAGTCCAAAACATCTGGAGGGCTGAAGTTTGCCCATGCCCAGTCTATACTGTAGAATTAGTAAAGTTTGATATCACCTGTACAGCCATGACTTGGTAATATAGAATGATGGGAGCTGTAACTCCCATCATTTTCTGTCAAAGAGGGCTAGGAGCAAACTACAAATCCCACGATCCCATACCATTGAACCTAAAAAGGTATCAAACTGCATTAATCGTAAAAGGTTTCTGGATCAAATTCCTTTTCTATCAATATTTTGGTACCCAGGTGGCCTTAGGCAAGCAAAAACATTTTATGGGAATTATAAAAATTAGGCAATTTTAATGTTTCTCACGACAGTTTGGGGAAGGTTTTTTTTTGTTTTGTGATGTGAGGGACTAATAAATGTTTTGTTTTGCTTCATGATGTAAGGGACTAATAATTGTCCAGTGTTTCAGGGGAGTCTACAATGTGCATTCCAAAAATAAGTATTAACAAGCGTCGCTTTTCTGAAAGTAGGGTTACATTGGAAACAGGTGAAGTAAACACTTTGCCGCCTTTCTTAATTCAGCAGAGGATAGACCTTTTATGTCTTGGTGCTTATTAATGCTAAGATTTGGGGTTTTTACCCACCCAGCTGAGCGAAAAAATTCAAAAGGTTTGCCATATGATTCTGTTACAGCTAAAGAAAGAGCCTTATGGCATCTTTAAAAGTAAATTATTTTTGGCATGACCTGTTGCAATCTATGGCCCACTTCCATGATTATACTCCATACACCTGAAGAAGTAGATTGTAGTCAATGTACTTAATAATCATTAACCTTAAAGTCACAACAGGGCTCTTCATTAATTAAACTGAGAAAGCTGAGTTTAGACTCAAGATTAACAAAATTTTGGAGTGTGGGATATATTCCTAGGATACTTAATTTAGGGATATGGAATATTTTAAACTTGCCCTACACTATATGTATATATACATATGTGTATCAATGCTCACACATATATATATATAGAGTGGGCCAAAAGTCACAAAGGGTTCCTGTACACACACAGAGTATACTGTATATGATGCTAAGATATTGAACACGATTTACATGCATTTATTTCTTTATATACTGTATATGATGCTATGCTATTGTAAATTAAAAACAAACACAACATTAAATATTAAAACTCTTTTGTGACTTTTGGTCGATCCTATATATACCAGCACTCTTTGGCAGAGAAGGTGGAAGGCCTTCTAAGGCTACATCTCCTGTGGTTCTGCAGTTATGTTGGTATCCAACTGCATTAATTCTTCACTGTAGATGTACCCCGGGTAAGTTGCTCTATGCTCTTGCTGCTTTGAAAACTGTTGTGGATAGAAACAAACCCCATGGAATAATTGTATGGATAACATCAAGATTATGTACGTGAAATGCTTTGAACACTTGGAAATGTTACATAAAGCATTTATAATAAAGGCTTCCTTATAAATGCTGTGTTAACTATTTCCCCAGATGTGCTTGCCTCCGATTTGTGATTTTTTGGTGAGGGTCCACTGCCCTCAAAAGCGCAATACATCTGGTGGGCTTGGTTACAAATCCATTTATGGGATGACTTGATTGTAGCTGAGCTCTACTTCACCTGGAAGCAGCTCTGGACTAACTGAATTGATGCTACTAAGTTTCATGAGAATGATAAAGCTGTTGTGGAAGAAAGTTTAAAGGAACATTATCCCTTTCTTCAAAAGAGAAATACAGTAGAGTCTTGCTTATCCAACCTTCGCTCATCCAACGTTCTGTATAACCCAATGCAGTCTGCCCAGATCCACAACTGTTTCAATACATTGCGATGTTTTGGTGCTAAATTCGTAAATACAGTAATTACTACATGTTTTCAGTGTATTGAACTGCTTTTTCTGTCAATCTGTTGTAAAACATGATATTTTGATGATTAATTTGGAAAATCTGATTGATATTTAATAGGCTTTTCCTTAATCTTTCATTATCCAACATTTTCGCTTATTCAACATTCTGCCGGTCTGTTTGTTGGATTAGCGAGATGCTACTGTATCCAGGCAACTAGTCAGCCTAACTTCATTACAAGGGGAAAAATGAACAAATAGTGAATCTGTTCTGCAAGTATCTTCATGACAATGCATGGATTTGTCAAGAACAAATCCTGCAAAACTAATCTTACATCTTTTTTTCTAATCAGGTCACAAGTTTAGTAGATTGAGGGAATGACTTGTATGCTCCAAATCTGGATTTTAGCAAAGGTCTCCTATGCATTGATTAGAAAATTAATTAAATAAATGGGAACACTGTCTGATGGATCCATATCTGATTGCAGAACTGTGCTCGAAACTGAAAGGTCACAAGTTGAGTGCTTCAGGACTCGATCCTTGGGTCTTTGCCCTTCAACTTTTTCATAAATGACTATGGGTGCATCTGCATTGTTGAGTTAATGCAGTTTAACACCACTTTTAACTGCCATGGCTCAGTATTATGGAACCATGGGAGATATAGTTTTGTAAGCTCTTTCATCTTCATTCCCAGAGTGCTGGTATCTTGCCACATTACATCACCTAGGATTCCATAGCATTAAACTATAGCAGTTAAAGTGGTGTCGAATTGGATTCATTCTACAGTTTAGATGCCCCTTTAGATGACAGAAAACTGGGAAGGGTGGCTAAAACATAGGAATATAATTTAAAAGGACCTAGATAAAATATAGCACTAGCATTTAATAGAATAAAATTCAACAGAAACAAATGCAACGTTCTATGTTTATGCCACAAAAGCCAAATGCACAAGTATAGGATGGGAGAAACATGGCTCAGTAGAACTACAATGAAAAGGGCCTTGAGATTATCGATGGTCATAAACTGAAGATCTACCACCAGTATGATGCTATAGCCATGAAAACAAGTACCATCCCTTAGCCTGCATTAATAAAAGCATAGTTTCGAAGATGACAGAAGTTATAGACCCATTATATTCTGTGCTGGTTAGGACTCACTTGGAGTATTGTGAATTCTGGGTACCTCATTGTAAGGATACAGACAGGATAGCATGAAAGGATCAAGGATTGTGAGAAGTATGGTGAACAAAACATGAGGAAAAATGGAAGGAACTAGGCTTGTTCAGCCGGGTGAAAAGTAGACAGGTGATATGATTGCCCTCTTTAAATACCTTAAGGGCTGTCACTGAAAAGAGAGGGCAGGCCTATTTCTTGCAGCCCCAGGACCAATGGTTTGATTAATTTCAATTGAACAGAAGGAATTTTTTTGACAGTATGATTTGACAATGAAAATCAATTGCCTAAAGTGGTGATGGGGTTGTGTTCTCCGAACATCTTTGAAAAGAAGATGAACAGCTTTTTGCTGGGGATATTTTATAACTTGAGCAGGAGGCAGGACTAGATGGCCTTTTAGGTCCCCTCCATCTCTGTTAGACTTCCAATCCGGGAAAATCTGCCATTACATCAAATGAGTTCATAAAATTGCTCTGTCATGATGTTTTTCTTAACATTCACTCAAAAACCACCCTCCTAGCATTCACGATCTAGTCCTGCCAACTTATTGTTTCATAGTCTCTTGGGTTACTGGAAATATGTCATCTGGTCCTTACTATCATCTTTTCAAAGCTAAACATGCCTAATTTATTCAAACTTTCCTCATTTTTCGCTAGAATCTGCATTAATAGAAGCATACATACTTTCTAAACCAGTGGTTCTCAACCTTCTTAATGCTGCAACCCCTTAATAGTTCCTCATGTTGGGATGACCTCCGACCATAAAATTATTTTTGTTGCTACTTCATAGCTTTTTCATGCACTGGACCAAATTTGGCACAAATACCTAATACGTCCAAATTTGAATACCGGTGGGGTTGGGAGGGTTGTGATTGATTTTGTCATTTGGGAGTTTTAGTTGCTGGGATTTATAGTTTCTGAACCCCACCAACAATGGAATTGAACCAAATTTGGCATACAGAACTTCCATGACCAAGAGAAAATACTTAAAGGGTATGGTGGGTATTGACCTTGACTTTTAGAGTTGTAGTTCACCTACCTCAAGAGAGCACTGGATTCAAATGATGGATCTGGACAATACTCAATATGCCCAGATGTGAACATTGGTGGGGATTGGGGGAAATAGACCATGACATTTGGGAGTTGAAATTGCTGGGATTTATAGTTAACCTACAATCAAAGGGCACTCCGAACCCAGCCCACAATGGATCTGCACAAAACTTGGCACCCTACCTACATGGCCAACACTGAATACTGCTGGGGTTGGAGAGGCTGTTTTTGAATTCTGGGAGTTGAATTCACCAACACCAAAAAAGAAGAGGGCAGGCGGAAAGATCTTCAGCTTTCTCCGCCAAAGGGGTTCCTAAGACCATCAGAAACATGTGTCTTCTGATGGTCTTTGACCATCTACCTGAAACCCCCCCTTGTGCCCCCCCCCTGGGCTCCCAATCCCTAGGTTGAGAAACACTGTTGTAAACTGAGAGAAGTTGTAGTTTTTCTGCTATTTCAACCTTGCATTTTCTATGCAATGTTTGTATCAGACCACTTTTTTCACAGTGCATGTGATGAGTGTGATTTAGGTCACACTCTAAATAGAAGATAGCATGGATGTATCATTGCATTTTACAAAACAGATCGAACTTCTGAAGCTGTAGTTTAAGTAATAATATGTCACTAGAAAATATATAAAAATTATGAAATGTTTATTTTACATAGTGGTTCAAATTAATTTTTGCAACTGAACAGAAACAGAGGAGTGTATCAAAAAATGATGTAGTTTTATTTCTCCCTGGCTCATTGCCAATATGTCTATCAGATTTTCTTCTCTTAAAAAATTAGCTCATTGACGATTTTTAAATGGTAGAATCGATTACCCTTCATTTTACAAAGCTGAGCTTAGAAAATATGATTTTATACAGAAATGGAATAAATATAAAATTGTACAGATTCCATTGTATCTAATGAACAGAAACACCTTTTTGCATTAACCTTTATGTGTAAATACACAGACAGCAGCACTACTTCAAAATAATTTTGAAGACATTGTTTTTGGAGTTAATTTGTTTCTATTAAAACCTAGAATGATTTCCTTTAGGTCTGAGATGGAAGAGAAATGGTCAATATTCCTTTTTGGGGAAAGTGTGCAATACATTTGTGCTCATCCACACTCAGATAGCAACAATTGTTTTAATAGACACCAAATACAGTATTTTTACATCGCCACCATGTCCACATATACAGCATATGTTCCGAGTGTCCCATTACTTCTTAAACCACCTGATTAAGTTTTAATGTTATAATACTTTCCCCCCTAAAAATCCAAATATATAATATACATGTTTCTGTACATTTATGTGCAAATTCCCCTGATATCATCCAGATAAGGAACTGACAGACGTAGCTCTGAATCACATGATGTAAGTCCCATCTTTGTAGTATTTCAAAGATTCCATTTGTTTTGTCATAGCAAGGACATCATGAAATCCTGTACTGAGGCCAGACATATGCTGGAAATAGGCTTCTTTTTCTACCTGGACTGTTAAATTGTTGACACCAGCATCTTTGAGAACTGCTGAAACCTGAGCAGAATGAAAATATGAACATTAAATCTTTAGGAAATGCCTCTTTGCAGCTTTAAGCAAAATATATTTCATATGTAGGACAGATAGCAATTTGCATCACAATTATATTTCCACAAAGAATTGCATGAGAGAACAGTATTACATGTGAATCTTTCTGAACTCAAAAGCTTAACAACTATCTATACTTTGCTAATAGAGCACAGGATCAAAAAGTGGTCAATTGAGAGACCATGTTGGGAATGGATAAAATACCTGCAGGGCTCATTGAGATCCGACACAGAATCTATATCTGACATGCCCAGAAAACACAAAATGGATACATAAAAAACTTTATTTCACCAAAACATAGCTCAATGTTTATTTTCCATGACAGCTCTTGCCCTGGAGTCTTAGGTTACCCCATTGGATTTTAAAAAATCTTTCTGTATGACCCTCAACATGTTGAGATCTGCGGGGAAAGATTTTCTCTTAGTACCATCATTTTCCCAGCAAGAGAGCTTTCTCTGTGACTAATCCCAATTTATGACACTGTCTTTTCCAAGAGGTCTGTTTGACCCCTGCAGTCTTTCTGCAAGTAGATAAAAGACTTTTCACTTAAATAAGTTTTGTTTATTGTGTATACAGCAGACACAGCTTTATTGAGGGTATAGGGTTTTTTTGTTTTTAAACATATTCAAATGTTGTTTTATACTTGTTTTCAATGCTATTATTAACTTTTTTAACATAGAAATTTAATTTGAGTTTTAACTTTTCAGTTCACAATATTGAAACTGTGTTGTGCTTTAAAAAGTGTATGCTGCCTTGGATTCCAATGTTGGAGAAAGGCAGGATATAAACCAAACAAAACAATCAAATAATAAACTTTATCTCCTAAGTAACAATGAACAAAATGCAACATTTATTTTGAATTCCCCTATCCTTTCCCAATGTGTCTGATATACATAAGAATTACTCAAGAAGGCTAAAATTCTGAGTCTGCAACACAGGGGTGGTGAATCTCTGGAGCCCCAAATGCTGAGGAAGTCCTACTCCCACCAGGCTGGCTAGACAAGGCATGGGCAAACTTCAGCCCTCCAGCGGTGTGAACTTCAACTCCCACAAGTCCTAACAGCCTACATATGTAGAAAAACTGGAAACCATGGGCACTGGCGGTGGATAAAGAATTGGTACATGAAGTTACCTGCTGTATGATTCTCTGTTCCATGACTTCCGACATCACTTGGACATGTATAGTGCCTGCTACAGTGTTAGCAGAGTGACACCAGAAATGAGGGTCTCTGTAGGAAATGACACCATCAATGTTCTGGATCTGTAAAAACAACAACAACGATTATGTAGTAACAGAATATGTAATAATATTCAAAAGGAATGCTCAATCTGGATGGTTAGATTATTGCTAACTTACGAAGTTTCAAAACAAAGGCATTACATTTGGGGAATGCAACACTGGGAATTTAAATATTTAATACCAACTTGAAGAGTGCAGGCTTGGCCCCAGAGGAGGAAGAACAGGAATATGAACAAAGGGAATAAAATTGTCAAAAAAAAAAAAAAAAAAAAAAGAAAGAAAGAAAGAAAGAAAGAAAGAAGATGTACAAACCAAAGACCAGGAAGCAATATATCATAAGGAGCCATTAAATAGCAATTAGAGGATGACAGACTTGGCCCCCAAAGAAGAGGAGAAGATAAGTGAACAAGAGGAGCCAAATAAATCTGAAAAATTGAAAAAGATGCACAACAAAAAGAAGCAGGAACACAGAGGGAACCACCACAGAATGGACCCATGACAAAAATCAAGAGACAGTTTTCCCACGCCTCCAGGTTTTCAATTAAAAAAAATAATCTCCCAATATGGATTTTCCTCAAAAGATAATACTAAACTTTATTTATATTCTGCCCTATTCCCCTGGGGCACTCAGAGCAGCTTCCAACAAACAAAAGGGTAACCATTCAATGCCTCAATGAAAATAAGTACAAATATAATAACCCAGAATAACCCCACATAAAAGACATCTTAAACATAACAACTTAAACAAAATGTAAATAAAAAAATCCCAATTACCACCACACTGCAAACAGCAATGATTAATGTATTAAGATAATAAAACTGGAACTTAAGCACTCTCTGGGATTCTACACATAGCATGTGACAAGGAATTAAGGAAATCAGAAAACAGAGAGCTATTCTTACCTTTTCTAAAGCCATATGCAATTCTTTTTCATGGTCAGGTGGCAGCCTCAACAAGAGTACTTGGCAAGCATCTTTGATAAGTGGAATAACACTGAGAAAAATCAACGTAGCAATAAAGAGAGAGCAGAGGGGGTCAGCTATCAGCCATCCAAACTGTTGAATGAGTATTGTCGATATGATTACACCGACACTACCAAGGGTGTCTGCCAAGACGTGCAGAAATACTCCTGAAATTGGAAACAAAGCAAAACATTTATTTCAAGGATAGGAACACTCCAGGTGTCCAGGATCCATTTTATTTATCCTTAAGACCCAGTATGGGCTGGACAAGCCAAGAAAAAAATTGGAAAGATTATAGAAAAAACAACCAGCAGGCTGTGAGAAAAGGTCTGAGTGCTGCAAAATTCACCTTGGGGACTATACAAAATGGCCATCAGGACACATGCAGCCTGAAGGCCATATTTTACCATATTTCCATCATGTCCCCACATGGGGAACTGGAGCTGAGGGAGGGAGCTCAATCCACTCTCCCCAAATTCAAACTGTCCTGTCGGCACAAGGGTTTAACCTGCTGCGCCACCTGCTGCGCCACTCCAGAAGGACAATTAAAAACACAACAACATTTATGTGGTTGGATCTTTGTCAGCTGTAGATCAACTTACAAGTCAAATATCATAACTCAAGTTTTACCAAATACATATTATGAGCACATGCTACTCCACAGTACCTCTGTGAATCATTGTCCAGTCTAGCATTGTCATACTGTTTCCTACTCTCAACAATAGGAACTCAAAGGGCAAACAAATCCATTGCCTTGGCTTACCTCTCATATTGGTATTCATGCCACCTCCTGATGAATGTCCGTGACTATGACCATGCCCGTAGTCATTGTGGGAATGGCCATGACTGTGGCTATGGCCATGGTGTGAATGACCATGTTCATGTGCATGGCATCCTCCTCGAGAAGGTCCATGGGAATGGGCATGACTAAAGGCACAGATACCAACAAGGTTTACCAGTAATCCTCCAACCGAGACAGGCTGCACAAATGATAGGAAAAAATACCTTTAAAACATGATTTCCTCTCATCCATAAAGCCTAAGAAAGATGCATGTGTAATAAAAGCAGAGTGCCTATGGCTTTTCAGCTGTGGCTGGAATTTAACTCCTATCAGTCCTAATCAATAGAGACACTGGTCAGGATTATGGGAGTTGTAGTTCAATGAAAATTAGAAAACCAGAGGTTTCTCAACAGAAGAGAGATGAGAAGCCACTCCATCACCTCTACTGAATAGCCAGCTTCTCTGGCTGCTCCCCAAACCAGTTGTCACATAGCAACAACTCCTCCATGGGGTGATCTATAAATTTAATTAGGACATGAAGCCAGACCTGAAATCTGAAGCATTATGTAAACCATAGTTAGCATAAATAACCTAATTTCTGTGCTGATGTAAAGTGTGAGGCACTCATGTGCAATGGTTACAGTATTTGAAGGTTTTACAACCTTGTTTGAGCAAAATGCGATTTGCTAAGATAGAGATGTAACATTTTTGGAATTTTTGATATTGCAAGGAAAACTCTCCTCCACCTCAGTTTTTTTTAAAAAAAAGCAAAATAGATTTTTTTTTTTTTGGAAAAACAGAAAAAGGAAGAATTAGTACACTCTGCTACTTTGGGAACAAAAAAAAATCATATGTAAGTTGACTTAGCATCTAATTATGGCTGATATGCCAAAAGTGTAATTCCTTTTGTTTTTGCTAGTTGATGAAAATCAGGCAAAAAAGAAAAAAGAACAGAAGATGTAATCATCATTATTAAAACAATTGCTTTGTCTCCACTAGTTCTTATTACGTCAAGCAAACATTAAAAAATTAATTTTCATTTTAATAAAAACAAAAATTAAGCAGGCACAAAAATTATAATGATCTAAAACAGTATATCAGTGCTTTTCAAACAATGTGATGTGGGGCCACATATGTTTTAGCCTTACTGTATCCCATTTGCTATATGCAAAAAATTAGTTTTCTGCCTGATCTCAGATCATTCTCCCTGGCCTCTAAGTAATGACTGAGATGTCTTTGCGTTATTGTAGATAATTTATTTTCACTTGGATTCATATTGCTTCGTGCATCTTTGCTTTCAACAAATGCCACATGGGTGGCATTCAACTAAAATTCAGTACATACTGTCTTGTTTTATCTATCTATCTATCTATCTATCTATCTATCTATCTATCTATCATATTTATACCCTGCCCCTTTCACTCTGTAGGGGACTCAGAGTGGCTTACATATAGGCAGCAATTCAATGCCACACAAACAAACATCCAGCAAAATATACATATACATTAAAGCCAACCGCTAAAAACATGTCAAGTATTAAAAACTACATATTTACATTGTTCTACCTTAAATAATGCCAGTATCCCTTGAACCCAGACCTGAGCTCATAAACATATTTGGACTGCAATGCCTAGAACCCCTCAGCCAAGAGCAGCCGCTATTGCTGCAAAAATTACTTTTTAATATTATTACCTTTATTTATAACCTGCCTTTCTCCCCATGGGGACTCAAGGCAGCTAACACTCTACGCTAAACAGGTTTAAAAGGTACAATACAAAAGTTAAAAAACAATTAAATAACAGTGTGGTAAAAACAGAATTAGAATACAGTAAATGCACTAAAATGGCCTTTAAAACTCATCTTAAGAAAAGCAACATTTTCTCATTTGATGCTATATTGGTAACACTTATTTTCACATATTTCTTTCAAACTATTGTGGGTGATAAGAGACAAGGTGTGGAAAGCTCCTCAATAATCGTTTAAACTTGTAGAACTTATTTCTTCTGCCTTAAAGGGAGAGAATCCCTATCGAACAGAAGTCTAGTCAATTTACAGTCAATGTGCCACATTACAGAAGCAGAGCCTATTTTGGTTTTAGGATAGATGGAGCTTATATAACAGGAAAAACTTGATACATACACTGTAAGAATATTATATTCAAATTTGGCAAACATTACCAATGTGGATCAATACTTTATCTTATTACCATATATTTTTCAGAGGAGGATAAGCATTAATAAGTCTTCCTTCTATATATCAGCTAAAAGCTTTTTTTATTTTTAGTACTCTGGGAATTTGGCTCGAACCAAGTATAGTTTATTGCCTCTCATGCATCACTACCTTAGGTTAACATCCATGAAATGGAAAGAGCACCAGCAATGCTTGAATCCTTGTTTTCACCACATAGGTTAATATGCTCAGCAGAAGTAAATTCAATGTTAAACAGAAAATAAGGTGTCAAACTTACAGTCAACATATTTGTATCAATATCAGGAGGATCAACCAGCCTGGCCACAGACTCAATGAAGACGAAGAAAGCTATTACCATGAGGAAAAGGCCATTAATAAACCCAGAGAGAATTTCTACACGACCAAACCTGCAATTCAGAAAGGGAGGAATAAAAATACCGTAAGTAGGAGATCATGTTGCAGTGTCCTCAAATGCCTTAAAGCCCACAATTATTATGCTGGGAATAAGAATCATTTGATCAAGAAAATCAAACAAATGAGCCAGGCCTCTATGCATTTGGTTGATTTCCAGACTCCCTAATGGTATAACTATACAGTCTATTATGATATGGCATATTGCTAGATTGAAGGAACAATGCTAGTTCCTTCAAATGATGTAAAAAACATCAATGATTTTCTTAACAATTAGGCAAACCATAGCTGCTGGTCCACCTCCGAGCACAATTCAAAGTGCTAGTCTTGGCCTATAAAGCCCTATATGGTTCCGGCCCAGCTTACTTGTCCAAATGTATCTCCCTCTATGTCCCGCCTCGCAGTTTAAGATCATCCGCGGAAGCCCTGCTATCAGTCTCGCCAGCCTCGCAAATGCGTTTGGTGGGGATGAGAGACAGGGCCTTCTCGGTGATGGCCCCCCGCCTGTGGAATTGACTTCCCAGCGAGATAAGGTCGACTCCATCCCTCATGTCTTTCAGGAAGAAATTGAAATCATCGTTCTGCGACCAGGCATTTGGACAGCAGGCATAACAGCACTTTGGATGTGGAACTGAACTGGAATGGTTATATGGCTCATAATAATGTATTTAAATTGGTTTTAATTAATGTTTTATCTATTGTTTTAAATTGTTATGTTCTTGTATTTACTATGTGTTGCAGCATCAAATTGTTGCCGAGTGTAAGCCATTCTGAGTCCCCCTCTGGTGGTTGAAAAGGACAGGTCAGAAATGCCGGAAATAAAGAAAGAAACATATCAAATGATACTGGGCAAAACTGATGCACAGTTCAGATAAACATAAAACAACTTCCCCTGGTGTTTGGCATTATTCGCTCCTGTAATTTTTTTCTTTTTGTACTACAGCTCACAGAATCTCCCATCACAGCCCAGCTGTCACTCAACTGACATCTCTTAATATGTTTTAGTAATAAATTCAACGGGCTTACCCATAGGAGAAGATACGTGTTGCTTTCCATCTCGTCATCAATGCTGCAAACAGACCCATAACTAAAGCTGAACAGTCAAACAGCATGTGAAATCCATCTGATATCAGTCCTAGACTGTTGGTCCATACACCATAAAAGAGTTCCACAAAAGTAAAAGCCTGTAACAAATTTGAGGAAAATTTGGATTTTGTCCTTGAAAATAAAACATAAAATGATGTATTGTAAGAGTAAATGGTCAACAGATTTTGTAAAATTATCTCTTATTCATTTTATACTTCATATTAATGAAAGGGTTGTCATAAAAAAATAAGGAAAATAGATATATAATACTCAATACAGCATATTGTGTCACAAAGTGCATTCTGAATACTGATCTTAAAACCCTGCTTTGTAATATGTTTGCTGAGGCTATTAAAATGAGGAGATAAGTTTTATAATGTCTCACTCTCTCCCATATTTTATTACACAATTTTGTCTAAACCTCTTTTGATATAGCCTTATTTTCTAACTGTGATAATGACAAAAGGATATGTTCCTATCTATCTCTTTTTGCATTATTAGCAAGAACATGAATTTTTGAGGGCATAGCAACGTGGTCTTAACACCCAACTTAGCAGGGCTACTGAAGAAAATGGCTGAGTGCTGTGTCCATGGCAAGATGGGACAAAATGTCATCTCCTTTCCAGGTGGAACAGCTTCCTTGTTATTACTAACTGGATTGAATGGTGTAAAGCTGTTTATACTCAAAATGGGGACAGGATCATTCTTTCTAAAGTCAATATATGTATTCCTGATGTTTGGTGATAATATAATCTTGGATGAAGCAAACTGATTATTAACAAGGAAACATCTATAACACAACAGCCAAGAACTGTCAACATTGAAGATTAAAAGAAACTTTGAACACACTACATGCTCTCTAGAACCGTTTAGAACCTTCCCTCAGTTTGAAAGCAAATTCCCAAAGTGGCAAAAAGGGTGGGACAATGGTTTAAATGGTCATTGGCCATGAGTTTCTGAACTCCCTTAAATGGAGTAGTAAACTTGTCAGTTTTCAATGAGAAAGCCTTGGTAATAGTTGGATGCCTGTATACACAGACTTTGTATCAATGGATTCAATCATCCATGACAAAAGTAACCCCCTCCCCAAAAAAAATCCCCCAAAACAAAATTGGATTTTGCTATTTTATATATGGTACACAATTTTACTACATCATTGTATATAATGGGACTTGAGCATCTACAGAACTGGGCATTCATTGGAGATTCTGGACCCAAACCCAGTGAATACCAAGGGAAGAAAGAAAAAGGATGGGGTAGGAGGAAGAATGTAGTAGCAACTCTCAGACAGGTACAATGCAGCATAAGCTTTCATGGACTTTAGGGCACTTCATCAAGTTTAAGAGATTGTGTAACTTCCTTCTTACATAACTTGACTAGCTATCACTGAATAATTATGAAAGAGATAATGTCATCATACCTTAAAACTTGAGCAGCAGGACCAGATGCCAAGTTAAGTATTTTCACCTGGCTTTACATCACATCCAGCATATTGGATATTACAACTACATTTATACATCTCCCTGAATGACCTGAAAAGTTTGTTCAAAGTTTTGGGGACTTACCAGATTTAGGCACAGAAAATAGAAGATCTGCCTTGAGTCAGACTCCTCGAGAATTTGTTTTAACGAGTCTTTAATAAATCGAGGTAAAGACTGAGAGCTGTGTTGAAAAGCATCACCCATAAAATTGTATAGTGGTATTCCTTCTGGAGAATAACCAATGAGAGTGCCTTTCTGTCCTTTCCGTGTTGGAGACGACAGAATATTAGCAGCTGAAAAGATAATGAATTTGTTTGCATTTTATATCAACAGTGTAATACAAGCATTTCTTCTATACATGTTTCCAAAAGCATTCAGTAATAACAGAGTGGTTTCATAGCACACATTGATTGCATAATTATCTAACTGAATTAACTTCAAATCATACCAGCATTGGAAAGTATTAGTTTTCATGTCAGAATACAATCCGATGCCTCAAAGCATTGTGTTTTATGCTAGAAACTTTGGATAATGTGTTGTTGAAGAATTTCATGTCCAAAATCACTGAGTTGCTGTGAGTTTTCCGGGCTGTATGGCCATATTCCAGAAGCATTCTCTCTTGATGTTTCACCCAGATGTGGGCAAAACTTTAGAAGAGAATGCTTCAGGAACATGGCCATACAGCCCAGGAAACTCACAGCAACCCAAACTTTGGATACTTTGCAAACTTTTTATCTTAAATTGTTAGTGATGATTTTAAAGCTCAAAATGACAATTAAAGCTAACACTACTCATAGCATCAACATATCAAAGCATAATGAATCACTTTCTATCTGTATATGGAAAACAGATTAGTAATATTTCACCATTCTTCCGAAAGGAGACGCAATACATACATAATATAAAGAAGATGGCACTGACAATCACTCCTCCAGAAATAACATGCTCTGTGGTTTCTGGGTGTGCTGGTTTGCTCATTGCTCGAAGCTGGTCTGTTATTGGATGTGTCCAAAAGTTTCCAAAAAGTAGTGCACTAATAAAAATTAGAAAGGAGCCATAACGGGCACACTTTGAGACCTCCATCTTGATGGAGCATACAGATTCAACATAGAAGTCCAAAACCATAACAAAAAGGATAACCGTTAGGAAGGGCATGATGAGAGAAGACCAGGATTCTACTTTACTCTGCAAAGAAAAGATATAAAAATTAAGGAAGATTATTAAAAAAGTAACTGTAACATAGGCAGCAAAACTAGTTCATATTCAGAGCCTTGTGAAACTTCGGGCAGACATTCTCATTACTTTTCCTCCTTATCACAAGAATCTGCAAGGTTTATCAAAAACACTTTGAAGTTCTAAAGCAATAGGACATTTTCAGCATGTTTTAACAGTTTAGGAATAACATATTAAGTGATTTCATATATGTACAGTACTCTTATTTAAGAATATAGGTGTTACCTTGTTTGATCAAACCAAGGTCTACTGATTCTAGCATTCTTTGTAAGAATCCTAGCAAGCACTGGCATTTTGTATTTTAGCAGTCCAAAGCTTACCTTCTAACCATATTTGATGTATACTACAGCATATTTAAAAGAGGTTTGCTTATTCCACTGCCCAGTATACCACCAAAAATGTAATAAAATGTCTTTATTTGAAATATGTGGCCAAAGTTGACACAGTAAGTATTTCAAAAATAAAAACTGATTAAAACAGATAAATTTGACACTGATACTTGGCTTCAGTAAGAAGTAAGAATTGGCTGCATCCAAGTCATGTCATATTTCTTACTTTGCAATAAATAATGTAAAATATGGAATAATCCATCAATGAACTGACTTTTTTCATGTCAGGAGCGACTTGAGAAACTGCAAGTTGCTTCTGGTGTGAGAGAATTGGCAAGGGCATTGCCAGAGGACACCTGGATGTGTTACCATCCTGTGGGAGGCTTCTCTCATATCCTTGCATGAGAAGCTAGAGCTAACCCTGCTCCTCGGATTCGAACTGCCAACCTCTCTATCAGCAGTCGTGCCAGCACAAGGGTTTAACCCATTGCGCCATTGGGTCTAACAAAAATGACCTGATAATTTCATCACATGACTATTGTTTTATCTTCTAGGGCACAGGTGGGCAAATTTGGTAGGGCTAACCAAATGCTTACATGAAGCAAAACAAAGCTCCCCACACCCCCAGCCAACCCACCTCAATTTTAAAAAGCTGGAAACAAATGGTCATGCATGTGGAACCCATAGAACCTGTCTAAATGCAAAGCCATTACCCCAGAAATATATATATTTCATCTCCCCACCCCCCAAGAAAGGATTGGGGTGTTATGTTGGTGAAAAGTGCAATATGCCCTTTCCATCTCTTCAGGGAATTGTGCTTCAAAACATACATGACGTTCTAACGAGTGCAGGAAGTTGCTAATTGCCTCATTTCAAAATAAGCAGAGCATAATAATAGTAGCTTTCTCTGACATGTACTACTGAACAGTTTGTTTCTGGATACAATGCAAGGCACTGGTATTAAGCCAGACACCAATCTTGCTTGAACTGGGATCATCAAGTGAGACTCTGCTTTTGCACCTCGCTGCTTGAAGCTGCGAGCAGACCCTTTTCTCCACCTTGGTTCTATCTGACAGAATTTCACCAAATTACTTCATTTCTAAACTTCAAATCTTATTAAAACCTAGTGTTCTTCAGGTGTTCCATTTAATTTAGCATCAGAGGCTTTAAACAAAATCTTACATTTCACTAGATTTTTAGACCAGTCCTTTGCCTTGGGCACCTGTTTAAAAGGAACAGCAATTTATATATAAAATGTGATTTTAAAAATACATACATTAAAACTGTTTGCTTATCAGCTGTAGTGATACTTGCCTCTGTTGTCAGAGATAAAACAACGACCCACGGGCACAAAAGGATGACAGAAACAAGATGAGACAATGCTTGAAGGCGTTTGGCTCCACCAATATCTACCGAAAGCTTCCGGGAAGCTGTGTGAAAACCAACTTTGCAACACAATGCTAAAACTAGTAAGATGACTCCTCCCTGCAACAACAACAAAAGAGACAGAACGACAACATATATTGGTATGTATATCAAATATTTCCCACCTTCTTTACATGCTACTGCCAGTAGGGAAAAAATCTCCTTCCTTCCAACCCTTACAAGGTTCAAAAACAATGTATGAACAGACATTCTCCTTAAGATGCACTTGCATTCTTGGCAAACAGGAACAGATCGTCTGGGGAGGCCCTACTCTCGATCCCGCCTGCATCACAAGCGTGACTAGCGGGGACAAGGGACAGGGCCTTCCTAGTGGTGACGCTATGGAACTCCCTCCCCGAGGATATTAGATCATCCCCCTCCTTCCTGACTTTCCAAAAAAAAAAAAAAAAAAAAAGGTAAAAACCTGGCTCTTTGAGCAAGCTTTTGAGAATGCAGCGGACTAGATAACATGAACAATGAACATGGAGTGGCCAGACGATGTTACTGGAAAACGATTTTGACAAGATGACATTGGTGACTACACATTTAAATGGTTTCTATTTATGTTTTTATATTGTAATGTTGACTGTTTTTAATCACACTTTTATGAATGCATGGCATCGAATCATATCAATCTGTAACCCGCCTTGAGCTACCGTATGGTTGAGAAAGGCGGGCTATAAATGTCGTAAATAAATAAGTAAACAGAACATAAAGGTTTACATTGTTCTAGCTGATCACACTGCAATTTGCATTCTCCAAACTCTTCTTTCCATACTCTACAATCATGATCCAAACACTGGTGAATTTCTGGAAATCTCTAATTACCAAAGCATTTAATCTTACAAATGCATGACTGTGACTGCAACCCTGAATATGTTATGCTGCTCTATTATTGTGTTTTTCTCCCTTCAGCATACTTTTACTTTAAATATTAGACTATTTATTAAACTTTAAAGAGTTTCTGTACTTCTAGTGGCAAGATGGAGTCTACGATCTCAAGAAGTAGTGAAAATGAAAGCATAAAAATAATTTATATCTTTTCTGACAAGGTTCTTAGGATTTTCATAAGAATTTAATCTTTATTCAATAAGTTTCAATTAAAATGATATTTTTGCATAGAAAAAGTGTTGAGACTGGAGAATGGCAGCATACGAAGCAATAATAAAACAATAAAACTTGATTTGGAGCCCACCACCATCTCCCCAAAGCACTCAAGGTGCCACACATAAAATAGAATTGGATATCATCAAAACAATACATGATTTGACTGAATACAAACAATGGGCAGCGTCGATCGATAAAATTAAAAGTACTATATTAGTGAAAACTAAAATCAGAGGTCAATGTATTTGCACATATTGCACTGTATTTTACGTTTAAATTAAATTCACTATTAAATAAATAAATAAACAATACATAAATATATTTAATAATTATTCTGGCTCCCAAATATGTTTTTTAACAAAATTAAAAGCTATTTAAAAATTTGATAATTGCCAAGGGCAACTAGTTAAAAAGCTCACTCAGCTTCCTAACATCAAATAGTATGAATGATAGATCATATCAGCAGCAGCATTTACCTTGTGATCTGCAACTCCTAAGAAAGCGATGATTGTATAAAGTATGTGGGTTAGAGCACTATCATGGTGCCCTTCAGCTAAAGAAAAGAACGTTCAGGAAAACGCTAGAGGAATCCTACCCCTCCGCCCCCAGGCTCAGTGAAGCATTAACTTTTCTCATAAATAAATACCATCCCTGAAGAAACTAAAAAAAGGGTAAAAATGTTAATGACAGATATATAGCATGTTGTATTAATACATAGGATCTTTGGTAGATAACAAGCCTCTGTTAGAAACAATATACTGCATTTAAAAAAGAAAAATATCAATTCAAGTAAAATGGAGTGGCCTCTAAGGCAAGTTTCAACCTGCACATAAGAACAAATGAAACTGCCTGTTTAGACCAGAGGTGAGCAACCAAAGACGTTTCCTCAGGAGCTCCAGACTCCCCACTTGTTTTGCTGCATTATATTTAACTGGAAAATTGCAGAGAAAGATTTAGACAGAGAAAAATTATAGCAATTCTTTTAAATCTTTCAGCATTTTTCAGTACCAGGAATCAACTGTGGAAAGTATTTTGATTCATTCAGACAAGTGAAACAATAATAATGTATGCCTGATCCATGAATGAATGAATGGTTTATTGTACCAGCCATAGGCCATGACATCAAATAATATACAACCTTTAAAGGTACAATAAGCACTTTCCAATATAAATATTAAAACTTATTCTGTATACTGTCTTTTTAAAATTACAGTAGAAGTGACATGATAATAATAACAATGTCTGATTTCTGTCATCCCAAACTATCTCCATTTCCATTTCTAGCTTCCACTGTGGACTTTACTAATTTAGCTTGGATTGTTTGGGCTGCGACTGCAAATATGGCAACCTTTAATGTAATAAGGTAAAGGTAAAGCTTTCCCGACATTAGGTCTAGTAATGTCCAACTCTGAGGGGTGGTGCTCATCTCAATTTCTAAGCCAAAGAGCCAGCGTTGTCCATAGACACCTCCTAGGTCATGTGGTCAGCATAACTACATGGAGTGCTATTACCTTCTTGCAGAAGCAGTACCTATTGATCTACTCACATTTGCATGTTTTGGAACTGCTAGGTTGGCAGAAGTTGGTCCTAACAGCAGGAGCTCACCCTGCTCTCCAGATTCGAACTGCCAACCTTTCAGTCAGCAAGTTCAGCAGCTCAGCGGTTTAACCCACTGTGCCACCAGAGGCTTATATTTATAAATGTTATATTTTGGAATAATCCACTAAGAAGTCACACATAACTGCTGACTGTTGCCATGCTGCCCTTTCTTCCAAAAGGGTTCCCAGAAGATTGTTTCTAGGGTCATTATACTAAGGGCAATGTAACAGATAATGTATTAAATCTTTTTTTCCCCACAACCCACAAATACAAAGTCATTGGGCATGAAGGGTCCCCCTGTATCTTCCCTCTAGCCAGCCTGATGGCATTGTTTGGAAGCACAGGGCAACAAATTCTTTTTTAAGGGCTACAGACATTAATTCTTGAAGATATTGTTGATAATATTGGTCACTCTTTAGTAGAGGATACCAAGTAGTGAAATCCTGCTGTTTACTAGTCCTCAAGTTGTCAGATGCATCCATCTCAAGGATTTTATCTCTAATCGCCTTCTTGTCCAACTGCATTAGGTCTGTTGTTGACCCATCAAAATACTGATGGAGCTGGGCCAACCAGTATTGAGTCCAAACATGTTCAGAAAGGATACGGTGTTCTGCGATTTTAGCCATGAGGTCATCGTTATCAAAAAGCAAGAGGCAGATCACAGCAGTAATGAAAAAGACCACACCTCTTGTCTGGAAAAAAGGAAGTCAGAAAATTGGAAAAAAGAAAGTCAGAACATTTCTTAAACATACATTTATATATATATATATATATATATATATATATATATATATATATATATATGAAACAGCAAGAAGAATTCACAACAAGTCATCTTGTGAAATGGGTTTCAATATACTATGTTCTGAGTTTGCTCTGCTGTATTTCATCTTGAATTAGTTTCTCCTCTGAAAGTACTTGCAGTCCAAGAAGAAAAAAATCATACATTCTAGCTAGAATGATAATTTTGTGAATTTTGGGCAGATTTTATCATCACAATTTTTAGATTCTTAATTATTTATGGTATATTATTCACAAAAGAAATGGCATACCTTTGCTGGTCCTCCTCCTGAGTTTGTGAACAGTACGCTAAGCAGTGAAATGACAACGATATCACTATGCTCAAAAAGCAATACAGTTCTGAAAACAAAAGATTCAAATAATCTCATTACAAAATTTAATTTAAAAAAATCTAGATGCTTTGCTGAGGTGTTGGCTGAGGATTCTGGCCGTTGGGAACCCTCAAAAGTAAGTCCAATGCCCAGAACAACTTTGGGGACTCCACTCATCCTAGCAAGGGTGGAATTCTGGAGGAGAAAACATCTCTGTGTGTAGGTGTGCAACAGAAAGCCAAGGAGCTAAAGATCCATCTTATGCACACCTACTTTGCAGTCCCAAATTTGATGGATTTTATCCGCAGGTGAGCACATGCCACAACATTTACTTTCTTCCTGTCCTATGCATGTATATCCTGAAGGACAAAGTTCTAACTACCACAAATTTGGAAATCATTAGCTGAAATGTTGCAGAAGCCTGCCCTGGTTATCTAGTTTAATGCAAAAAAGTGATCTATACAAAATGGTGTCTCAGAGACTGATCATAAACAGGTGCAAGGAGCATAGAGGTGCAGGAATGCTTAGGATGCTTTTTCTCTATATCATCCCAGGCATATATCAGTATGTAGGAAGCTGTACGGAAAACAACAAACTTTCAGGATGTCACACAATACTGTGTTAATGCCATACTGCATGGTTAAATCAAGCTGTTGTTGTGGTCAAACAGAAAGGATAGATATATAGATACCATATGCTCATTAGGGATGCTCCCTTGCTTTTTGAAAACCAATTGTCTAGAAGGGCATCTTCACTTCGATATCTATTATTGGAAGTCTTGTATTATCATTCCCTTATGTGATTCCATCAAACATACACAGATGCTTTTAATGGAAGTCAAACATGATCTAAGAACAAAGATTTTCAAAATATCATTCTATATTTACCTAAAAATACACAAACAAACTTTAGTCAGAGTAATCATCACTTAGCAATGCAAGAACGCCTATTTCAGTGGTTCTCAACTTGTGAGTCTCCAGGTTTTTTGGCCTACAACTCCCAGAAATCCCAGCCAGTTTACCAAAGGACATTTAGTATAAAGTAATGTTTCAAAATGTTCTTTGGGTTTTTAAATACCTTACAACTTTACCCTTGGTTCGCTTCTGATTTGATAAATAAATAAATACCAGCTGTTAGGATTTCTGGGAGTTGAAGGCTAAAACATCTGGAGACCCACAAGTTGAGAACCTCTGACCTATTTCAATGGTATATTGGCTTTCCACAGCCAAAGTATCTGCTATCTTTGTCTAATAAAGCAGCAGGGTGGGCAAAGTATGGCTTTCCAGCTGTAGTTGGACTGTAACTCTAATTATTCTGACCCCCCAAAAATAGTGAAAGGTGCTGTAGTCCATTTATATTTAGATGACAAAACTCTGATTGCCAGTCATTTCTAACAACTTGTTTTTGAGACATATTTACCTTAGAGGTCCACAAAGGGTGAGGCCAAAAAACCACAAAAGTGAAATTATGCAGCCAACAACAGCATGTTTAATTATTTTGATCCACTGCAAAAGAAAAAGCAGCATCAACACGCCTGTACAAAATTTTACTGTCAAGTCATTTTAAAAAGCATTATTATTCAATACATTGTTTGCCAATTCAGAAACATACAATCCAAATGGGGTTAAAATCAACAGCGTCAGTATTATTCTCAACACAATGGTCCCATATCAAACTATTGTCAACATAATGGTTCCATGACGTTGCAAAATAATTATTGTAATTATCACAGTAGACAAAGCTGTTTTATAAATAACAAGCTTAACAATATCAGCCAGCAAATAAACAGTTCCGTCAAGACCCATCACTTCCTAAAATTGCAAAGCAACTGTACAAGGAAAGTTGTTTCCATAGTCCTGATAGAGCAGGGAATAAGAAAGTTTTACAGTAACTTTCATAACGTTGTCTTCAACACATAGGAATATCAAGATATCTACAATTTAAAATGCTAACAGAAAAGTTCAAAGCTGGAATGTTGTAAAGAAGCTTTCTTATTGAAATTACTCACCTGATGCTTGGTAACAGGCTTTCCAGATGAAAATGGCTTTTGAAACAGAATCATAAAAAATGCAGACCTGTGCAAATAAGGATTTCTGTTAGATTAAGTGACATTCACAATCAGTGTTCAAAGGCTCATCTTAACATGCTCGTCTCACACAATCATTGCGTTTTGCTCTTAGTGCTATAAGAAGAAAACAAACTCTGAGCTGCTAATTATGAATTAAGGACTATAGGACTTTTTGTAATTAATATACCGGGCTCTCTACATATAATTGCAATAATACTTCAATCGTGGATTTTTAAAATCATAAAACCTACATGACATTGTTGGCTCATGTTCACGAGGACTCCAAGATCTTTTTCACACGTACTGCTGTTGAGACAGGCATTCCCCATTCTGCATCCTTGCATTTCATTTTTTCTGCCTAAGTGGAGTATTTTGCATTTGTCCCTGTTGAACTTCATTTTGTTGGTTTTAGCCCATCTCTCTAAGCTGTTAAGATCCTTTTGAATTCTGCTCCTGTCTTCTGGAGTATTGGCTATCCTTCCCAATTTGGTGTCATCTGCAAACTTGATGATCATGCCTTCTAACCCTTCATCTAAGTCATTAATAAAGATGTTGAACAGGACCCAGGATGGAATCCTGCGGCACTCTGCTTGTCACTTCTTTCCAGGATGAAGAGGAAGCATTGGTGAGCACCCTTTGGGTTCGTTTGCTTAACCAATTACAGATCCACCTAACCATAGTTTTGCCTAGCCCAGTTTGTTTGCCAGAAGGTCATGGGTTGTTGTTCATTCGTTCAGTCGTCTCCGACTCTTCGTGACCTCATGGACCAGCCCACGCCAGAGCTCCCTGTCGGCCGTTACCACCCCCAGCTCCCTCAAGGTCAGTCCAGTCACTTCAAGGATGCCATCCATCCATCTTGCCCTTGGTCGGCCCCTCTTCCTTTTGCCTTCCACTTTCCCCAACATAATTGTCTTCTCTAGGCTTTCCTGTCTCCTCATGATGTGGCCAAAGTACTTCAACTTTGTCTCTAGTATCTTTCCCTCCAGTGAGCAGTCAGGCTTTATTTCCTGGAGGATGGACTGGTTGGATCTTCTCGCAGTCCAAGGCACTCTCAGCACTTTCCTCCAACACCACAGCTCAAAAGCATCGATCTTCCTTCGCTCAGCCTTCCCTAAGATCCAGCTCTCACATCCGTAGGTGACTACAGGGAATACCATGGCTTTGACTAGGCGGATCTTTGTTGCCAGTCTGATGTCTCTACTCTTCACTATTTTATCGAGACTGGACATTGCTCTCCTCCCAAGAAGTAAGCGTCTTCTGATTTCCTGGCTACAGTCTGCATCTGCAGTAATCTTTGCACCTAGAAATACAAAGTCTGTCACAGCCTCCACGGTTTCTCCCTCTATTTTCCAGTTGTCAATCATTCTTGTTGCCGTAATCTTGGTTTTTTTGACGTTTAGCTGCAACCCGGCTTTTGCGCTTTCTTCTTTCACCTTGATTAGAAGGCTCCTCAGCTCCTCCTCGCTTTCGGCCATCAGGGTGGTGTCATCTGCATATCTGAGGTTGTTAATGTTTCTTCCAGCAATTTTCACCCCAGCTTTGCATTCATCCAGCCCCGCGCATCGCATGATGTGTTCTGCATACAAGTTAAAAAGGTTGGGTGAGAGGATGCAGCCTTGCCGTACGCCTTTCCCAATCTTGAACCAGTCTGTTGTTCCGTGGTCAGTTCTGACTGTTGCTACTTGGTCCTTGTACAGATTCCTCAGGAGAGAGACAAGGTGGCTTGGTATGCCCATCCCACCAAGAACTTGCCACAATTTATTATGATCCACACAGTCAAAGGCTTTAGAATAGTCAATGAAGCAGAAGTAGATGTTTTTCTGAAACTCCCTGCCTTTCTCCATTATCCAGCAGATATTGGCAATCTGGTCTCTCGTTCCTCTGCCTTTTCTAAACCCAGCTTGAACATCTGGCAACTCTCGCTCCATGTATTGCTGGAGTCTTCCTTGCAGGATCTTGAGCATTACCTTACTGGCATGAGAAATAAGGGCCACTGTACGGAAGTTGGAGCAGTCCTTCGCATTTCCCTTTTTTGGTATGGGGATATAAGTTGATTTTTTTCCAGTCTGATGGCCATTCTTGTGTTTTCCATATTTGCTGGCAAATGGCATGCATCACCTTGACAGCATCATCTTTTAAGATTTTAAACAGTTCAGCTGGGATCCCGTCGTCTCCTGCTGCCTTGTTGTTAGCAATGCTTCTTAAGGCCCATTCAACCTCACTCCTCAGGATGTCTGGTTCTAATTCATTCACCACACCATCATAACTATCCTCAATATTATTATCCTTCCTATACAGATCTTCTGTATAGTCTCGCCACCTTCTCTTGATCTCTTCAGCTTCTGTTAGGTCCCTGCCATCTTTGTTTCTTATCATACCAATCTTTGCCTGAAATTTACCTCCAATGTTTCTAATTTTCTGGAAGAGGTCTCTTGTCCTTCCTATTCTGTTGTCTTCTTCCACTTCCATGCATTGCTTATTTAAAAATAGTTCCTTATCTCTTCTAGCTAACCTCTGGAATTGCGCATTTAACTGGGCATATCTCCCCTTACTATCACTGTTTCCTTTTGCTTTCCTCCTTTCTTGGGCTACTTCCAGTGTCTCAGCAGACAACCATTTTGCCTTCTTGGTTTTCTTTTTCTTTGGAACGTACTTTGTTGCCGTCTCCTGAACAATGTTGCGGACTTCTGTCCATAGTTCTTCTGGGACTCTGTTTACTAAATCTAGTCCTTCAAATCTGTTCTTCACTTCCACTGTATATTCGCTAGGAATGTTAGTGAGATCATATCTAACTGGTCTGTGTATTTTCCCTGATCTCTTTAGTTTTATTTTAAATTGAGCAATAAGAAGTTCGTGATCTGAGCTACAGTCAGCCCCAGGTCTTGTTTTCACCGACTGGATGGATGTCCGCCACCTTTGGCTGCAAAGGATGTAGTCAATCTGATTTCGGTGCTGACCATCTGGTGAAGTCCATGTGTAAAGCCGTCTTTTAGGTTGTTGGAAGAGAGTGTTTGTTATACACAGTGAGTTTTCCTGGCAAAATTCTATCAGCCTGCGTCCCGCTTCATTTTGTTCTCCCAGACCATGCTTGCCTGTGATCCCAGTTGTCATTTGACTTCCCACCTTGGCATTCCAGTCTCCTGTAATGAAAATAATGTCTCTTTTTGGTGTATTATCCAGTAGGTCCTGCAGATCCTCATAGAACTGATCTACTTCTGCTTCTTCAGCAGCTGTGGTTGGGGCGTATATTTGGATCACTGTGATGTTGAAAGGCTTTCCTTGCACTCGAATTGAGATCATTCTGTCATTTTTTGGGTTGTAACCAAGCACCGCTTTAGCGAATTTCTTATTAATTATGAAGGCTACTCCATTTCTTCGATGTTCCTCTTGTCCGCAGTAGTAGATCTGGTGGTCATCTGATGTGAAGTGGCCCATTCCAGTCCATTTCAGTTCGCTGACCCCCAGAATGTCTATCTTTAGTCTTGACATCTCACCAATAACAACATCCAATTTGCCCTGACTCATAGATCTTACATTCCAGGTTCCTATGGTGTGTTGATCTTTAGAGCATCGGATTCGTCGTTCACCTCCAGTACCGTCGGCCGCTAGCCTTCCTTTCGGCTTTGAGCTAGCTGCGTCATCACATCTGGGGCTAGTTGAACTTATCCTCTGCTCCTCCCCAGTAGCATTTTGGCCATCTTCCGACCTGGGAGTCCCATCTTCCAATGGCATATCGACATATCTCTGGTTGTACTGGTCCATTTAGTTTTCTTGGCAAGGATACTGGAGTGGTTTGCCATTGCCTTCCCCAGGGATCACGCTTGGTCTGACCTCTCTGCCACGACCGTCCCGTCTTGGGTGGCCCTTCACGGTTTCGCTCATGACATCATTGAGGTGCTCAAGCTCCAGCGCCCCGACAAGGCGGTGATCCTTTGCTGGAGTCATGGGGGAACTTGTCAAAGGCCTTACTGAAATTGCTTTTTTGTATTTCAATCTAAAGTTTATCATTTTATGTTATTGATATACTTTTAGCTTTTAACTTGAATGCCCTAATGTGCTGTGTTATATTGTATTTAACATGCTGTTTTATGGCCTGTTGACTGCAATAATATTAAAAGCAGAGAATACTTTTAATATGAACTGCATTTTTGTATCAAACCTCCACTTAAAAAGCAAGTGTGGTTTTACTGACCATAGAGTCATGCTGGAGGACCTAGAGGTTCTTAGAGATAATATAAATCCTTTAGTACAATCCTATTGTCAACCACTGAACATACCGCTGGGTTGAAGGACATAAGATTCCTACAAAGCTATTCTCTCAGATAAAATAAGTAGTTTACTTTATGCATGGCTCCTTCATTTTAAGAGTCCTCCTGCCCCCCTCCCCAATGGCCACGAAAGTGGAGGGTTTATTGCAATCAAAGCTAACACCAAAAAGAAAATCGTACAAGGGAGGCATTCCATAGCAATAAGGAAACATCAGAACTGAACTGTCCATTATGGCATCTACAGCTAATTTTCTATGATGCAAACAAAAAAGAAAAGGAGACATTTCAGTGCACAACCATTGAATCTGCTCAAGTGAAAATCAACTTACCCAAGCTTTACTATGAAGATAAACTGTACAAGATGAACTACTTTCAGGAGGTCATAGGATTCAAACAAGCCCAATGCTTTCAAAAATTTGGTTAAACATAGCAACACAATATATTTTGTCAGGCTGGAAAGAAGAAAAAAAGAGATTATATGAAATGGTGAACTGTGAGATTATTATTTTTTTGGTCGTGTCAGGAGCGACTTGAGAAACTGCAAGTCGCTTCTGTTGTGAGAGAATTGGCCGTCTGCAAGGACGTTGCCCAGGGGACGCCCAGATGATTTGATGTTTTATCATCCTTGCGGGAGGCTTCTCTCATGTCCCTGCATGAGGAGCTGGAGCTGATAGAGGGAGCTCATCCGCCTCTCCCCGTATTCGAACCTGCAACCTGTCGGTCTTCAGTCCTGCCGGCACAGGGGTTTAACCCACTGCGCCACCAGGGGCTCCAAACTGTGAGATGATACAGAATGATAATAAATGGACTGAATTTCCAAGAGTACTCAAAAAGTTATCCGAGGAAGTGAACACAGGCCACATGACCACTGACCAGCCATCCACTAACATTTCCCTATGTACAATTGTGAACTATCTCAAATGTATCTAAACTACTATATGCTCTGAATGTTTCTACTTACAGAGATTCCCAACTTTGGTCCTTCAGTTGTTTTGGACTTCAACTCCTAGAAATCCCTGCCAGTTTACCAACTGTTAGAAACGGTGGGAACTGAAGTCCAAAACAGCTGGGGGACCAAAGGTTGGGAACCACTGCAGAGCAGTGCTTCTGAATGAGGTGGGCCATAGTTCCCACTAGCTGCTAGTACGTGTCAAGTCTCCAAGAAAATAAATGCAATAATAATGTGGCACAAATATGGTACAAGTTTGGAGCATCATATCAGGTGGTTTTTGAAGCACTTTTCTAGATAGTAATTCAAGAAAGGAAAGCAGAGTGATAAAGATATATCCATCGAATGCAGTGGTTCTCAACCTGTGGGTTCCCAGGTGATTTGGACTACAACTCCCAGAAATCCCAGCCAGTTTACCAACTGTTAGGATTTCCGGGAGCTAAAGGCCAAAACATCTGGGGACCCACAGGTTGAGAACCACTGATCTAATGTATCAACAAAGTGCTATAGTCTTAGGCCTCTTCCACACAGCTGATCTCACATTATCTGCTTTGAACTGGAATATATGGCAGTGTGGACTCAGATAACCCAGTTCAAAACAGCTATTGTGGGATATTCTGATTTGATATTCTGGGATATAGGGGCTGTGTGGAAGGGTCCATAGACTTCATTGTAGTGGTTCTCTATGTATGTTTGTATGTACATGTATAATAGGGCTCCACAGACACCTACAGACTCACAAGAATTCTGATCCTGGAAGACTATCCTCCTACTGAGGACCCCTGGCCCAGAATATCAAGGCAGAAAATCCCACAATATCTGCTTAGAAGTGGATGATCTGTGTCCACACTGCCCTATATTCCAGTTCAAGGCAGATAATGTGGGATTTTATTCAGACGTGTAGAAGGGCCCTGTGTCTCTACAAGCAAGAACAAAGAGTTCTCTGCACAGCACTGGAACTGACTGAACAGGTTCTTAACAGAAGCCTTTGTGACTGGCACACACACTCCACTGAAGACTCCACGCAAGTGATCCCATCTCTACAGGTTCATTGTTTTTGCTGCAAAAGTCTGACAGGGCCAGTGTCTTCTGGGATTCAACCTATACAAGGCAGAGTGGTGCATGGGAGCTCTCCAGTTACCGGGCGCTGGGCACATCCACGGGCCCCAGCCTCCCGCCTCCGGCCAGGGCCTCCCCGCCGCTCCCGCTGAAGGGCTCCTCCATGGCCGGCTCCCCTCAGCCGCCGCTGCCGCCGCCTCGACTTTCTCGGCCTCCTCCTCCGCCGCCTCCTCTGCGGGCTCTCCTCCTCATCCTCGTCCAAGGCCAGGCCCGCAGGAAAGCAGACCTCGGCCCGCGACGGAACAGGAAGCAGCCGGCAAACTGCGCGCTTCCTTAGAGCCACGTCCTCAGTTGCCGCCGGAACTGCTGATTGGGGAAGCGGGGGGGGGGGGGGGGAGTTGGCGCGGTCCATTGGGCGCGCGCCTCTCCGCCTCCTCTCCTCTCTCCCTCTCCCCCCCTCCCATAGCAGAGTAATGGATTCGCCCAGAGGGGGCTGTAAAAAAATGGGAAGGGCACTGTGTCGTAACAGCGCCACCTATCGCCCCAGTCCTGAAAGTGAAAGAGGGAGAGAGAGAGACAAAGCTGCTTGAGGCCCCTTTCACACAGCTGCTTTGAACTGGAATATATATTTACTAATAATATAATATAATATAATATAATATAATATAATATAATATAATATAATATGATATGATATGATATGATATGATATGATATGATATGATATGATATAACATAACATAACATAACATAACATAACATAATATATAATTATAATATATAATTAATATAATATAATTAATATAATATAATATATTGTATAATTATATATTTTATATTACACTAGCTGTCCCCTGCCACGCATTGCTGTGGCCCAGTCTGTTGATATGGAAAATAAAGTAATGAGAAAGTGTTGGTTTCTAATACATGTAGTTTCTTTATGCTTGTGGGTAAATGGTATTTCTTATTGTTTCTTTGTCAGTGTTGATGTGGAGAGTGTCTGGTTTGCCCACCCTGGAACATGCAACATATCATTATCCTTCTTTAATATTATTATTTATTATTTATTTACAGTTTTTATATTCCACCCTTCTCACCCCACAGGGGACTCAGGGTGGATTACAGTATACACATATATGGCAAACATTCAATGCCAGTTTGACAAACAACATATACAGACAATACACAGAGGCTATTTAACTTATTTCTGGCCGCCAGGGGAGCTGCTGCTTTCATCGTCCACCAGCAACACTGATGAAGTTCTTCCGCATTCCACATTCCTCTGAGTCTTTTCTTTATGGCCTCATAAATTGGTTAATTTAGCCTCCCACACAAGGTGGTACCTTATTTTCCTACTTGACAGATGCAACTGTCTTTCGGGTTGCAAAGGTCGACAACAGGCTACACAATGGCTGGACACCCACTCCAACCCGGGCTGGCTTCGAACTTATGACCTTTTGGTCAGAGTGATCTTAATGCAGCTGACACTCAGCCAGCTGCGCCACAATCCCGGTGTCCCTTTAAGGGTTCCTTTCAAATCTATGATACTATATCTGTGTGTGAATCACATCTATCTATATCTATATCTATATCTATGGCTGGATGGCTCTTTGTCAGGAGGACTTTGATTACGTTTTCTTGCCCTGATGAAGGGAGTTGGATTGGATGGCCTTAAGTATTTTCTGTTGGTCATGGGAGTTCTGTGTGGGAAGTTTGCCCCGATTCTATCATTCATGGGGTTCAGAATGCTCTTTGATTGTAGGTGAACTGTGAATCCTAGTGACTACAACTCCCAAATGTCAAGATTCTATTTTCCCCAAGCTCCACCAGTGTTCATATTTGGGCATATTGAGTATTCAAGTAGAGTTTGGTCCAGATCCATCATTGTTTGAGCCCACAGTTATCTCTGGATGTAGGTGAACTACAACTCCAAAACCAAAGGACACTACCCACCAAACCCTTCCAATATTTTCTGTTGGTCATGGGGGAACTGTGTGCCATCGTTGGTTCAATTCCATCATTGGTGGGGTTCAGAATGCTCTTTGATTGTAGGTGAACTATAAATCCCAGCAACCACAACTCCCAAATGACAAAATCATTTTTTTTTGAGTGAAGGACATACATTGGGTTGTTAGGTGTCTTGTGTCCAAATTTAGTGACAATTCGTCCAGTGGTTTTTGAGTTCTGTTAATCCCACAAACGAACATTACATTTTTATTTATATAGATGTAATACTTGCTTACATACTACTTAGGTGATCCCTCTTAGTCCGAGGATGATAGTCCTCCAAGATCGGTGTACTGGCAGTGGATCCGTAGGTGACTGTGGAGCCCTATTCTGCATCTTCTCCCGCAGTAAGGGCATTGGTTTCCAAGTGGCTGGCTTGATGTGCCTTCCTCTTGACACGTTTCTCTCTTTCGCCCTCCATTCGTGCCTCTTCAAATTCTACAGCACTGCTGGTCACAGCTGACCTCCAACTGGAGTGCTCAAGGCTTCCCAGTTCTCAGTGCCTATGCCATCTTTAAATCTCTCTTTCTGCCCACCAACCTTCCGTTTTCTGTTCTTGAGTTCGGAGTAGAGCAACTGTTTTGGGAGACAGTGGTCGGGCATCCGTACAACATGGCCAGTCCAGCGGAGTTGATGGTGGAGGACCATCACTTCAATGCTGGTGGTCTTTGCCTCTCCCAGCACACTGACATTTGTCCACTTGTCTTCCCTAGAGATTTGCAGGATTTTAATATTACTAATAACATTACAATATAATGGTGTAGTACAATATAGTAATATAGAATACTGATATTGTACTATGCTAATAATTTAATAGATTGTATGTATATATATCTTGTAAACCGCTCTGAGTCCCCTTCAGGGTGAGAAGGGCAGCATATAAATGTCATAAATAAATAAATAAATAAATATGTGGCATTGTTGACTCAAATCACCTAGTTCGAAGCAGATATTGTGGGATTTTCTGCCTTGATATTCTGGGTTATATGGCTGTGTGGAAGAGCCCTCAGAAAACACTCAGGACCTTTCCAAACAGCCATATAACTCAGGCAGAAAATCCCAGAGTATCTGCTTTGAACTGGGTTATCTGAGTCCATACTGTCATATATTCCAGTTCAAAACAGAAAATGTGGGATTTTATTCAGCTGTGTGGAAGGGTCTTTAGAAAACGGGAATTCCAGACACGAAACAATCAGGGCCAGCTAACATCTCCCAACAAACAATTCCTCCAGGCAGGAAGCAGCCAGGCTTTGAAGCTGCAAGACTATTCAATTCTAATCAAGCTGGCCAACTGCAACATTCACACTTGCCTCAAACAGATAAGAGTTCTTTCTCTCACCCTGGACATCATTTCACAGATATATAAACCCCACATGCCTAGTTTCCAACAGACCCCTCAACTCTGAGGATGCCTGCCATAGATGTGGGCTAAAACATCAGGAGAGAATGCTTCTGGAACATGGCCATACAGTCTGGAAAACTCACAGCAAACCCAGAGCTGCCCTGTTTCTTTCTATCTGGGCACGCTGACTGGCACAACTTGGGGATCACAACCAGACACAGTGAAGAAGATATCTGCCCTTGCTCTTTGCTACTCTGCTGCTGAATTACGCATGCCCAGTGTGGAATACATCTCACCACGTTAAAACAGTGGATATGGATCTTAATGAGACATTTTGCATTATCACAGGATGTCTATGCCCAACACTGCTGGAAAAATGATCCTATTCAGCTCTACCAGTTGTTAGGAATTGTGGGAGTTGAAGTCCAAAACATCTGGAGGAACTACGTTTGTCCATGCCTGGTTTAACTGGTATTGCACAACCTGATTCCTGTCGGGAAGTAGCAGCCAGTAATGAAAGGACCAAGGCATTGGCTTCTCTGGCCCATCCTCTGTTCGGATATCATCCGCATGCCGATGTCTTAAATCAAGAAATAGTTTTCTAAGATCTACAGAGATACTCACAGGAACACCACTGCAAGCAAGAGTCCAAAAGTGGCAGGCTAAACCCTGGAACTTCAATCAGTGGCTGATACCAAATGAGAAACTCCCTCCTGGGCACACAGAAGATGGGGCGACTTGGAAGGCGCTGAGCAGGCTGTGCTCTGGCACCAAGAGTTGCAGAGCTGATCTTAAGAAATGGGGCCACAAAGCGGAGTCCACGACATGCAAGTATGGAGAACACCACATCACAGATCATCTACAACAAGGCAGTTTGAGCCTGGCCACATGCACAATGGACGACCTTCTCACAGCAACACCAAAGGCACTTGAAGTGTTCAGGTTCTGGTCAAAGGAAATTTAGTACAATGCCAAGTTTTTGACTTTGTGGTTTTTTAATGCATTTTAACTGTATTCTGAATTAGCTTCTGACACAATAGGGAGGCCCTGACTTCCGTATCCACAGATTCAGTATCCACAGATACCACCATGGCTTGAAAATGTCCAATTTATATACAGGATACCATTTTACTAGACCACAGGGTACTATTCCATTATCTGGGCAGAAGCCACAAGGGGGTGCTAAAGAGAGGAGGATAGTCCATTTTACAGGGGGAGTTGAGGAGGAAAAACATTTTCCCCTTTTCTCTGGCTATTCCCCCCTCCCCATTTTCCATATCATAAAGAGGGGTGTTTCCAAAACAGGGACATGGGTGGTGGGAAAATAGGAAAATGTGGGGAAATGTAATTTTGGACTTGGCCTCATGTTAGCCGCCCTGAGTCCCCTTTGGGGAGATGGTGGCGGAGTATAAATAAAGTTGTTTATTATTATTATTATTATTATTATTATTATTATTATTATTATAAACTAGCTGTCCTCTGCCACGTGTAGCTGTGGCCCAGTCTGTGAATATGTGTTTTGTGTGTGTATGTATGTGTACATGTGGTATTGCACATGTGTTGTAATGTATGTTTTGTTTTGGCTTTTTAAGTCTCTTCCACTGTGTTTTTCAGTGTTTTTATGAGTGATAGCCACTCATTGGCCTGAAAGGTATATTGTGTCCAAATTTGGTGTCAATTTGTCCAGTGGTTTTTGAGTTATGTTAATCCCACAAATGAACATTACATTTTTATTTATATAGATGATTTTACTCCACCCTCATAAAATGGACTATCCTAGCGCCGCCTAGTAGCCTCCACAGTATTAATGCAACAGTACCAGCCACTTTATATAAAGGAGCTAGAGCATACACAGAGTATGCTATTTATATTCAGGATGCAATATCATTATGCCATTGTATATAAAGAGGCTTGAGCATACTCAGTGTGCTATTTTATATACAGGATGCAATATCATTGTGCCATTGTATATAAAGAGGCTTCAGCATACACAGGGTGTGCTATTTTATATACAGGATGCCATATCATTATGCCATTGTATATAAAGAGGCTTGAGCATACACAGAGTGTGCTATTTTATATACAGGAAGTAAGAATACAAAGAAAGAGGAAAGCAACATGTGGAAAGAAAATTTATTTATTTATTTGTTTATTTATTTATTTTATTTAGCAATTTTGTATACCAGTCTTTTCTCCTCTGTCGAGGGACTCGGGCCGGTTTCCAACAGTAATATCACAAACCGTCATTAAAAACATCATATAGCATATTAAACTAAAATGTTAAAATAGTAAAATGCAATCACATAATTACAATGGTCAGTCGTCATAGTAAATCCGTTGTTCGTCATTCGTCATAATCCATCCATATCACAGAATATTGACTCACTCGTCGAAAGCCAAACTCCATGGCCAAGTTTTCACCCGTTTTCTGAACATCAAGATGGAAGGGGCAGTTCTGATCTCCAGTGGGAGAGAGTTCCAGAGCCGAGGGGCCACCACTGAGAAGGCCCTGTCCGTCGTCCCCACCAGACGTGCCTGTGAGGCCGGTGGGACCGAGAGCAGGGCCCCTCCAGATGGTTCATAGGCGAGAATACGTTCAGACAGGTAAACTGGGCCGGAGTCGTTTAGGGCTTTATAGGTTAACACCAGCACTTTGAATTGTGCTCGGAAGCTAATTGGCAGCCAGTGGAGCTGGCGCAACAGAGGAGTAGTATGCCCCTTGTACCCTGCTCGTGTTAGAATTCTGGCTGCTGCTCGTTGGACTAGCTGGAGCTTCCGGGCAGTTTTCATAGGCAACCCCACGTAGAGAGCGTTGCAGTAATCTAAACGGGATGTAACCAAAGCGTGAACCACTGTGGCCAAGTCAGAAAATGCCTATAAATCTTATACTGCAAGAGTTTGCCTTCCCCAATTTTTCTAATATTTGATAGTTTTAGTATTCTCAGGAGTTGAAGTTTTGTCCCTTTTGTAATAAGTCTATACTTTTTTGTGCACTCTCTTATTTCAGTTTTTACCATGCCATGGTATATAAGCATACATGTATTTTGCCATTTAATATGCAGGGTACTATTTTACTTTGCCATTTTATATATAGGACAGAAAATTCATGGATTCTGATATCCATGAGAGTCCTGGGACCAAACCCCAGCGATACCACTGTACTCAAAAGTAACCCCACTGGATGTAGAAGATGTAACATGCTAGAAGAGTCCATTTAGCGTCTTATTACTATTAAAGCTATTGGCAGTTGATCTTGTTAACTGCTGTCAAGTCAACATTGAACTTGCCAGCTCTATAAATGAAAGTCTCCCAGGTCACTCTGTCCTCAACTGCCCTGCAGCGCCTTTCCAGTTTGTTGATCTGGAAAGCGGTCCTCCTTTCCAACTGCCTTCTACCTTTGTGTTGTGTGCTTTCAAGTTGTCTCCAGCTTATGGCAACCTTAAGGCGAACCTATCATGGGCTTTTCTTTTGGCAATATTTGCCCAGAGAGAGGTTGACTTTTTCTCCCTCTGAGGCTGGGACTTCCCCAAAATCACCCAATATGTGAGTGGGGATTTCAAGTGCTGATCTCCAGATTTGTAGTGAAATGATCAAACCACTCCATCACACTGGCTTTCCGCCTCCTACATTACCAAGCATATTAGGTTGGACCTCAATATTCATGGATCCTTGGGCTTCATTTACTCTTGTTGTGTGCCTCCAAGGTATTTCTTAGTATATGTTATTTGTATTGTCGAAGGCTTTCATGGCTGGAATCACTAGGTTCTTGCGGGTTTTTTTCGGGCTATAGGGCCATGTTCTAGAGGCATTTCTCCTGACGTTTCACCTGTATCTATGGCAAGCATCCTCAGACATCAGAAGAGCTGCAAAGTGTTATTGCCATACATCAAGGGAACCACTGACTGAACTAGGAAGCTGATGAAGAAACACAACATACAAGCAATCTACAGACCCGCTAAAAATCCAACAAAATCCAACAAATGCTACGTTCAGCAAAGTACAAGAGGGATCCTCTCACCTTTGCAGGAGTCTACCATATACCATACAGCTTTGGAGAAGTCTACATAGGGACCACCAAACGCAGCATTGCCCAGACACGAATCAAGGAACATGAAAGGCACTGCAGACTAGTTCAACCAGAGAAGTCAGTGATAGCAGAACACCTGATGAACCAACCTCGACATAGCATATTAATTGAAAACACAGAAATGCTGGACCACTCTAACAACTACCATGCCAGGGTACACAGAGAAGCCATTGAAATCCACAAGCATGTGGACTATTTCAACAGAAAGGAAGAAACCATGGAAATGAACAAAATCTGGCTACCAGTATTAAAAAAAGTCTAAAAATTATAACAGTAAATAAAGCACAAAACCCAAACATAGGAGAACTCCAGAGAAGAAACAATCAGGGACAGCTAATCACCTCTCAATAAAGAATTCTCCCAGGCAGTAACAAGCCACACCTAAAAACTGTCTGGCCATGAAATGCTAATCAAGGTGGCCAATTGAAACATTCACACCTACCTCCATTTTACTTCTTGGGGACCACTCGTGGGTTGGGCACCACTGATCTATACAATCAAAGGCTTTGCTATAACCTATAAGTCATAGGCTGATTTTCTTCCTTACTGAGCATATGTTTGCAATATGATTCATAGTGCCTCTTAGTTTCCTGAATCTAGTTTGGACTTCTGGCATTTTCTATTCCAACTTTTTTGCACTATTTTGGAACAACATATAGTAAACATCTTTACCACATGAGGTGATTTTAGAAGATACATTTGGGTTGTTCAAATTCAGTCTCCTCGAGTGAATTCCACATCCCTTTTGGTAAATCAGACCATCCCAAACATCCTCACCCAAATCTGGGGAATATCTATCCAGCTGGTTATGTGCCATGAGGTACATGATAGGCTTAAACTAAATGTTATTTATATTGTTACTGCAATACATTAAGGAAATTAATTTTGGACCCAACTTGTCAAAATCAAAATATGGGCTGCACCACTTTGTATGAATGGAAGAGTAATTGGAATGCTTCCAAATTGATTTTGTATTTATTTAAGTGAGCCCATACCAAACATATCCTTTAGATTTGTTCAAAAATTCTGTAAAAAATAATTGGAGTATCTCCATGATTGCTCCTCAAAGTGAATTTTACGTCTTCCACCAAACTCATAGTTTAAATTGGACCACTCCAAACAAATTTTCTAAATGTAAAAAAAAATCACATTTGGCAGCTTTTGTGTGATGTGTTAACATGCAAAGAGAATAATCTGAAACTTTATTTTGATCGATTGCTACTAATACTACAGCATTTATTTTTCATCACTTCTATCCAATCAGTTGGGCAATTCTTTCCTACTTTTTTGCATGATGGTAGTTGGAGCTTGGTTCCTTTTTGTACTATAGATCCCACAGTCCTCTTGTAAGTTGGGAGAATTTGAGAAATTGCAACCTTGAATCCCCTCCCAAACTATTCCACATTCAAGTTTCTCTTCAATTAAATCAGGGTGGGGCTGCAGTCCAAGGTCTCTCTTCTCCTCGCACCACCTTCTCTTTTTTCCTGCCTCGTTGGCCTGAGGAACGAGTGTAATTTCACACCTTGCAATCCAGGCCAGGGAGCTTCGGCGTGTGAAATTACATTCGGTTTCACCCCTGATCCAGTGTGACCCAACCCTGACCACTGTCATGCCCATACAGGTCTGTGTCTCTGCCTGCCTGCCTGCTTGTCCCATGCTTGCCAGCTGGACTTCTCTCTGGCAGACATGGCCAGAGTTGGCCGCCCCTGCAAGAGGCCATTTCTCAGGCCAGACCAGCAGCTGTGAAAGGCGAGCCTGAAACTCGCCACGTCTGACCCTGTTAGTGCAGACATTCATGCCACCCTCCAGGGCAAAGGGTGGCCATTTGACACCCGGCATCGACAAAGCTTTCTCTGTGTGATTCAACCACAGTGAACAGATTTGACCACGTGGGCCAGAGATGAATATCGGAACACACTGTCCCAACATCATTTCATTCAGATTAATTACCTCTTAACATTCTTGTAGTGACATCTCTTTGGAGGGAAGGGTCTACGGCTCCAAAGAGCTACAGCCTTTCTGGAGAGAGGGCTCCCAATTTTTATTTCTTGTTTGATATGTTTAATAGGACTGATAAGCAGAAATTCAGTGAAAGGAGCACTCACCAATACAGCAGGATCCATGTATGGAGTTTTTGCCTGCCACAGACACTATAGGAATTTCCACCTATACATTATTTCCACTCAAGGAGCTGGGATTGTACATTGGTATTAAAATCTAAAGGCTTCCCTTATTAAGCCATTGATTAGGGCACAATTAAAATGTTATGATTCTTCTTGAACAACAGTGGGTGCATCCTATGGAATCTTGAGATTTCCAGTTTAGGAAGTCTTGAAGACCCATGGGACTTGAATTTATTTATTTCCCATGTTTATACCCCAGCTTTCTCTACCCCAGCAGGGGGACTCAAGGCAGCTTACAATGGCACATACACAGTGCCTCAAAACAATAAATTAACCTTAAAATAGTTTAAAATTACAACATATTTGAAATGGTTAAAATTCATTCAAAGTTAAAAACACGCCATCCAGATTTCAAGGTCTAAGGCCATTCCAAGGTCAAATTGCACATAATTTTACATTCGGCATACTGCATTGCCCTAATTTTCAAAAGCCTGCTCCCAGAGCCAGGTTTTGACTACCTTCCTGATGGGTAGTAGGGAGGGGGCTTATCTGATGTCCATAGGGAGGGAGTTCCATAACCAAGGGGCCACCACGGAAAAGGCCCTGTCTCTCATCCTCATTTGGACAGGTAGTCTGGGCCAGAACCATTTAGGGATTTATAGGCCAAAGCCAGCATTTTGAATTGTGCTTGGTAGCAGACTGGCAGCCAGTGGAACTGATGCAACAGAGGAGTTGTATGCTCCCTGAGCATCGCTCCGATGAGCAACCTAGCTGCTGCTCGCTGGACCAGTTGGAGCTTCCGGACAGTCTTCAAAGGCAACCCCATGTAGACCGCATTGCAGTACTCTATATGGGATGTAACCATGGCTGTCAGACTTCCCAAGGTACGGGTGCACCTTAATCAGTGGCTGAGACCGGGTGAGAAACTCCCTCCTGGGCACACAGAAGATTGGTCGACCTGAAAAGCACTGAACAAGAACTGAACAGGCACCATGAGATGCAGAGCTAACCTTAAGAAATGGGGCTACAAAGTGGAGTTCATGGCATGTGAGTGTGGAGAACAGCAAACCACAGACCACCTACTACAATGCAACCTGAGCTCTGCCTCATACACAATGGAGGACCTTCTCACAGCGATATCAGAGGCACTCCAAGTTGCCAGTTATTGGTCAAAGGACATTTAGCACAATGTCCTTTGTCTTTAAATGCCAAGTCTTTAAATGCCAAGTCTTTAAAACGTTGTGTTTTTAAATACATGTTAACTGTACCCTCAACTCACTTCTGACATGATAAATAAATAACTGCTATGGACCAGTGCTATAAAATCTGCTATAGAGCTTTTTGAGAGAGAATCTGTTTTAGAGTTCTGAATGGTGTCAGCAACCTTTTCTTCCTGGCAGATTTAATCGGTGGAAGATGGTAGCGTGAAAACACCTTTAATTGGATCATTTTAAATCGATCGCTGGCATTTTATGTTAGCTTCTCCTTTTCCCCATGTGCAACATTGCTTTTCAAACATATTGGCACTTGTCCTTCTGCTTTCAAATCTTCCATCAAATTCCATATTTTCTGTGAAGTTTCTTACTTAACCCTTTATTACTTACTAGGAACTCCAATGAATAAGTATCTTTGTGTTTTGCCTCTGTTACTCTTTCCTTTCCATTTCCATGTGGGTGAAACGTCAGGAGAGAATGTTTCTGGAACATGGCCATACAGCCCAAAAACTCACAGCAACACGATACCTTCTTTAGTGTCAGATTGTAATTCTTATAGGATGGTATATATAAAATGGTGACATAAACATAATGACACTTTATGTATTTTTCAAGATGAATATTTTCATATATAGTAGAAACTTGTTTATCCAGCTTTCGCTCATCCAACATTTTGTATTATCCAACGCAATCTGCCTTCCACCCGGATCCACAGCTGTTTCAATACATTGGTGCTAAATTTGCAAATACAGTAATTGCTACATAATATTACCATGTATTGAATTGCTTTTTCTGTTGATTTGTTTTGGTGCTTAATTTGTAAAATCATAACGTAATTTGATGTTTAATAGGCTTCTCCTTAATCCCTCCTTATTATCCAACATTTTTGCTTATCCAGCGTTCCGCCGGCCCGTTTATGTTGGATAAACGAGACTCTACTGTGTATGTGATTTTATTATATGATTAGCAGAATTCTTCACTATTGCTGAGTCAATGGAAATCACTCTTACTAACAATGCTCTTACTTTGTGAAGAGAAGAATGCTTTGACACACAGTTTCATAGACAAATTGCTTGAATGCACATGCAGAATCATAATCCACCAATCCATATTTTGATGATTAGAACCACATATTGGAAATGCTATTTTTTTCTGGATTACCATGCAAATGGGAAGTGATCTTAAAAGTGACATTTCCAAGGATTGGTCAGGATGGAGGAGGACCTTATGTCACATTTCCCATTAATCAGGAATGGGCATGGGACATACAGTTTGGATCATATCCATGGGCAAAGTGTGCTCTTTTGGGCAGCATGTACCCCAGATATTTTGAAAGTGCCCACCCCTGTCTTAAAGGAAATAATTCCAGCAAAGAGTTTGGGAAGACATTGCATCCCCCGCCCACCCCCACCCCCCCGGGTCTCAGTGACTCATAGGAGGGATTTAAGATCCTTTGTGCAGATTGCAAAACAACTGACAATCTATATTACTTTGGGTTCTCAAAGGAGACGTCAGGATGGAGACTGTAGCTGCTGTCTGTATTTGCTGACCTTGTCCATTTTTAAACTCGCCCATGCAGATGCCAGATGGCGAGCCACTTTCTACAGTATCCCATTGTTGTCCTGTGAGTCAGAGGCCTTCCATTCATGGAAACCCAACCCTTTCACTTGTGAGCAAGGCATGGAGCAGAGAACCTCGCAGCCAGTAAATCTCAGCTTTCAAGGTAGCTTTTGTGGGAACAGCACCACTCATTACCTCGCCGAGGTTGTTAGTGATCGTCTTAATACCCCGTCACGCTATTGTAATTGTATACATTTCCAATGATTATGGGTTTTAATAGCACACAGTTTCCATCCAGAAGGGGGAGATGTTGCCAAACGGCAGGATTCATATGTGAAGTTCTGAAAACTTGACCTTAGGAAGACACTGGCTTGAAGTATGGAAAGACAAGAGTGACTCGTTTGCATGGTACTTAAAAGGCTTTTGCCTCTGGGGACAGGCGCTGGTCTTAAAAGCATAGACATGAATGTAATGTACAAACAGGACGGCTGTCACAGTAGGGGGGGATTGGCCCCGCTCCAGAGTTCAGTCTCACCAGAGCTTAGAAAAGTTGCTCTTTTGACTACAGCTTTCAGAATCTCCAGCCAGCATGGAGTAATCCAGTAATGCAGGCAGTAATAAAAAAAAGTCCATGTTGTGAGTCTTACTGATTAATAATGCATAGGAGCCCCCAATGGCAAAGGGTTAAACCCTTGTGCTAGCAGGCCTGAAAACCAACAGGTTGGAGGTTCAAATCTAGGGAGAGTGTGGATGAGCTCCCTCTGTCAGTTCCAGCTCCCCATGCGGGGACATGAGAGAAGCCTCTCACAAAGATGGTAAAACATCAAAACATCCGGGTGTCCCCTGCGCAACGTCCTTCCAGACGGCCAATTCTTTCACACCAGAAGCGACTTGCAGTTTCTCAAGTTGCTGCTGACATGAAAAAATGCATTGATCACAACATGAGAAATTAGTCGGATAATCATTTGCTGCCTCGAAGCATGATGGAGTCTCCTTCTCTGGAGGTTTTTAACCAGAGGATGGATGGCCATCTGTTGAGGCTGCTTTGATTGTGTTTTCCTGCATGGCAGGGGGTTGGACTGGATGGCCCCTGTGGCCTCTTCCAAAACTATGATTCTGTGATCATGATTATTGGATTTTGAAATCTATCCCAGCCAGGGATTGCAAATGGAGGTGTACACACACACTGTGCCAAGTAGCATGTGTGAACAGAATGTAGCCTCATGTACGCTGCTACGTAATATAGCATAGGAAATTGATTTGCCTGAGGTGTTCAAATGACGCTCCAGGCTAATCTGTTTTAACCTGATTATCCAGGTTTATTCTGGGTTTAAAAAATACCTACAAAGATCCGGACCTTTCAGGTATGGCTGCTGTAGGAACTGCCTCCTGGGAATTCCCCTTCCAAAGTTTTGTAACATCATTATCAAGTGACATGGAGCTAAGGGAAGTGTCCTACCTTGTTAGGGAGCTCTTGTCTCTATTCTTAAGGTCTAAATGAGGGGCAAAAAGGGGAAGCATGGCCATGCCCCCCTGTTCTGATTGTTAATTGGCATGAGAATCACTGATATAGATAGATAGATAGATAGATAGATAGATAGATAGATAGATAGATAGATAGAAATAGATAATAGATATTGGTTTTTTAAAAAAAGTTTTGAGACAGATGCCGAATAAATTTGAAGATTGCCTATGAAAAATATTCAGTTTGGAGTTTGTTTCTTTAAACTTTAGTCTACCCTTAATTTACTTTGTTTTGTTTACTAAGCAATGGCAACCGGAAGAAGTGTCAAAGACAAGACAGCTGAGTAACCGAGTTTTTGAGCATGTGGAGGGTGGGTGTATATCTGTCTGCCTCCCTCTGCCCAGCATGTTTTAGCCTGAGAAGCTATAACATATGCTAAGGCTTTGCTTTTGTATTTTTGGTTCCTCATTCTGCTGCCTGCTGCCACAGTTTCCACGTGAGGCTTTCAAATACATAAATACAAAAGTGGAGTGAGCTCTTGGAAGGGAAGCATGCAGACGGCTGCATTCCATGGCCTGGGTTCAGTTCTTTAATACCACCACAGAGTAACAGGATCTCCACAAGAAGCAGAGAATTTGGGGGCTGGCATATGCTGTTATGGAGGAGGGGGGATTGGAGGTGGAAAACAGCATGCTAAGACTAAACCAAACTAATACCTTCTTCTCCAACCTGGGAAAAAGGGGTGGACCAGTTGACTGACTTGTGTGAAATTAATGGACAGGGAACACTAGGAGGAAATTTTCTTTTGCTTTATGAAACTCTTGTTTGGATATTTTGGGGTTATAACTTGGGGTGCATCTACACAGTAGAATGAATGTAGTTTGACATCATTTTTTGCCATGGTTCAATGCTATGGAATTTGGGATTTATAGTTTAGAGTGGCATCAGCACTTTTTGGCAGTGAAGGCTAAAGTCTATAGATCCCATGCTTCCATAGCAGTGGTTCTCAACCTTCCTAATGCCACGACCCCCTAATACAGTTCCTCATGTAGTGGTGACCCCCAACCATAAACTTATTTTCACTGCTACTTCATAACTGTAATTTTGCTATGAATCGTAATGTAAATATCTGATATGCAGGATGTATTTTCATTTACTGGACCAAAATTGGCACAAATACCCAATATGCCCAAATTTGAATTCTGGTGTTGATTTTGTAATTTGGGAGTTGTAGTTGCTGAAATTTATAGTTCACCTAAAATGAGAAGAGCATTCTGAACTCCACCAACGATGGAATTGAACCAAACTTGACACACAAAACTTCCATGACCAACAGAAAATACTGGAAGGATTTGGTGGGCATTGACGTTGAGTTTTGGAGTTGTAGTTCACCCACATCCAGAGAGCACTATGGACTCAAGCAATGATGGATCTGGAACAAATTTGGCACAAATACTCAATATGGCCAAATGTGGAGTTTGGGGAAAACAGGTCTTGACATTTGGGAGTTGTAGCTGCTGGGATTTATAGTTAACCTACAGTCGAAGAGCATTTTGAACCCTACCAATGATAGAATTGGTAGGGTTCCCGCAAAGAACCCCCATTCCAACAGAAAACACTGTGTGTTCTGATGGTCTTTGACGATCCCTCTGACATTCCCTCATGATCCCCCCAGGGATCCTCACCCCCAGATTGAGAAATGCTGTTCTATAGCATTGGACCATGGCAGCTTAAGGAGTATCAAACTGCATTGATTCTATAGTGTAGATGCACTCTTGGAGGCAACCCAACAGTCAGCATTTATTAGAAAGTTATAGGAGGCAGTAGTGGTGAAGGGAAAAGGGGCAGCTGTGGTAACCAGAAAATCACCAGGTTGTATGGCACAGTGAAGATACCATAGGTTGTTCTACACACCCCACTGCATGCTACCATCACCTAGGGTGCATCTACACCATAAATATAATTCAGACTGACATCCCTTAACTGCCATGACTCATTACTATGGAATCATGGGAATTGTATTTTGGTGAGGCACCACCACACTTTGTCAAAGACCCCTAGTAAATCATGCAAACTTTATCCTACACGTCAACCCTTGTGCAAAGGGAGGACTGCACTTACAGCCTCTGGTTTATTTTCTATGCAGAATGCTCTGTGTATGCACTGTTATCTTTGCTTTGTGCAATGCAAGGCTGGAGTTTCTTTTTGGATTATACATCCCAGAATCAGTAGAGTCACTGACCATGCTGATTGAAAAATTCTAGGAAAATATATCCCCCCCCCCCCTAAAAACTTGGGATGTCTTCTTTCACATTAATGGGTCTTGTGTACTTTTTCCATTTGTGTGTGACAAAGAGTTCAGACAGAGAGTACCCTTACTATATATAGGACATGTCTTTCAGAGTGTGTCTGGAGTGAACTTTTAAATGCTTCACTTGGTCAAAACAGACAAGAATTCATTTGCATCAGTTGTACAACCCTCCCTACTGCATTTGCACTGGAATTCTTCTGCAGAAGACAAGGACCGGATCTGCCAAAGTTAATGCACAGCTGCCCACTCATATGCATTCATATAGGAGCCGTCACACGAGTGGCTAGACGTGTCAGTGTGTGGGGGGAAATTCCCCTTACCTAACCAAAAATAGCCCCCAGAAAAAAGACTTACGATTGTTTTCTTTCTTTCTTTTTTAATTCTCAGAAATACCACTGTTTCGCAGCCCATAAATGTCAGAAGCTGTTCTATTCGCTGCATATTAAAAACAAGACAGTACATGGCCAGCAAGGCAGTACCTAAGATAATTGCCTTAAATGTGCTTAATATTCCTTTGAAACGGTTAGCTTTTAAAAAGGACATTTATCATAATCGCACAAAATTATCTCTCTGTGTCATGACATTGAACACAGAGAACATCTTTCTTTGATGTGGACTCTTATTTATTATAGTTGAAGGATTCTTTGAAAAATCATTTTCAAAGTTATACAAACAGCACAGTAATGCTGATTTTCCATTCACCAGACACCCGTATGAGTGATGATTTGCTTTGTAAAGAGCTTGCTGCTAACATGATAATTGTGGTAGAGCAACAACTGACGGACATCCAGAAGTTGTTGGACTGTGGCCCCCATCATTTGTCACCATTGGCTACTATGCTGGCTAGGCTTGGTGAGAAGTCCAGCAACATCTGGAGACGCCATGGAGGCTATGATGGATAATTCTAGGAGTTGTAGTCCAAAGTAATATTTCCAACCTGTGGTCCTTGTTTGTGGAAAGTGACTTCCATTTCAGGCTTCAAGAGGCTTCAGAAAGTGAAGGTTTTGTTTTGTTTTGTTTTGTTTTTGTTGTGCCAGGAGCGACTTGAGAAACTGCAAGTTGCTTCTGGTGTGACTTGCAAGAGTCACACCAGAAAGAGAGGTGTTCAGGCAGGGTTGATTGCTGGGTTGTTTGTTATCCACAACTGTTGCTCTTGTGAGTCCAATAAGGCATGACAGATTAGAAGTTGGAAGCAGTTCAATGGAGGTCACCTTTTCTCCCTGTTTCTGCTTATATTTCTCTTGTTTCTCCTTATATTTCTTCTATCTCTTTTTCTCTCACATGTCCAGAACCATCTTTGGAAAGTCCAGACACTTACTGTACCTCCAGAATTTCATTGTTGCAGTTCCTTCAACCTCTAAGCCTAGTCAATGAATGAGTACACATAAGGGCCCTTTAACATTCTATTGTTTTTTTTAAATCACAATGATTCCACTATGTCAACATTCTATGAAATTCTGGTTTCTAGTATGAGGATGTACTAGAGGTCTTTGAGTATTCTATGTAGGTGTTTATGTGCTTTCAGGTTGCCTTTCAGCTTATGACAACTCATGAATTTAGGCAAGGAATGCTCAGAAGTCATTTCACCAATTCCTTCCTCTGAAAACCTACAGCAGCTGGTATTTATTAGAAGGTTGTGTACTCCTCCCTAAACTGCACATCCCAGGATTTTGTAGGTTGGAACCATGGCAATGGAAACCATAGTGCCGTCACTTGCTGTGATTCCAAGAGGGTTTGTTCTGTGGATGGCTGCACCAAGTCATTCTTTCTCTTTCAGGGCCCTTCTACACAAGCACTAGAATCCAGTCTGAAGCCATTTCGAGGTCGTGGTGTTCACAAAAGGTTCATCCCCAATGTGAGTTGCAACATGTATCCAGCCAGAAACAGTATATTAAAACAATCACCAGAAATTCTGGACCAAGCCATACCATGCAGAGAAGGAATCTGAAGCCAAAATGCAGACCACTTGTAAGGACATGGCTAGCACTGAAACATTTGATGAAAGAAATTGGATGCACAGTTTATCTGGAAAATGAACAAAGACCTTCCCCTGGAGATGAAGCCATAGCATTCTCATTGAAACACTTTCCCTTTCTTCCTTGTCCTGCTTCCATCCAGAGCTGATTCTTATCGATCAGGCTGCTACTGATCAGCACATCGTGCTGGACGAGGTAGGGGAAAAATCCTTAGATAGGATTGATCTGCAATCAGTGGATCTTTGTGGCTATGGTCCCAGCCTGGAAATGGTTTGTGGGATGTCTGCGTAGGCATTTTGAAACGAATGGTTCTCTTTAATTAATGTCCCAACCTGGATTAAAAGGCTGTGTATAAGCAGCCTCTATCTTATCTACCTTATAGAGTAATTATGAGAATAAAATTAAAGCGCAGAACTATGCATATCACAATTCTGGGCTCCTTGAAGGGGTGGTTGTGAAATCTTAGCTCTGCCTTTTCCTCTTCTCTGCTTCAGTCCTCTTGTTTATAGGTTTTACCAATAGTGTAGATACCTTCCTTTGTATTAGTTTTGGGTGAAGCTTAAAATCCCCCCAGAGGCTAGCCTTACTTGATCTATTCCATTTCCCTGTATAGAGCTCTCTTGCTGGACTCCTCCCTGCTGTGATTTAGGCTTGGGATTGTCTGGTAATCCTAGGCCCAAGCAATTAAAACAGACATCCTTAGCACCCTCATTCAGCAGTATTTTTATACCAGCAGTCCAAAGGACAGCAGAAGCTTATGACCAGTTTAAGCTTCACAAGAAAGAAGATTGAGACAGTTTATAACCATCACTTTGCACCAGAGGCAGAAGAATCCAGAGAGATGACTGTAGCCAGCAAAGGCTCCTTTTGTAATGTATTATTTTAAGTTACCTTATGATAGTCCCAGTGGGAGTTAGCCCTTTATTCATCTTGTTTGCAGTAAACTCATTTTGGTTATCTTTTTACCTTGCCTAAGGTGCCTCTGTGTGTTAAAGGGTCTTAATCTTAACAGAAGGTATTCAGATAACCCCCAAGTAAAGCCAGACACTATAGTTTTCCCAAAGGCTCGGGCGTGCCATTACAGTGGGATATAAAATTGCAAACAATGCTTTTGCTTGTTAGACATTATCTTTGAAAGAATACCTTTTCTTAAATGTGGTCTGTGTCCTCCTCCCAAAACTTCTAGGATGGAAAACACTTGTGGATGCATGGTTAAGTAACAGGGTCTTTAAAAGCCCAATGTAAAGATATGGGTTTGCCTTCAGGGCAGGCATGTAGCCGGGGGGGGGGGGGCTCGGGGGGCTTCAGCCCCCCCCCCCCCCGAAATTCTCATGGTGGTTTGCGAAAAGACCTTACTGGTGCATTATTTAAACTGTTATGTTTATTCATATCATGATCTGATCACCATACTCAATATATCCCATATGCATGGGGGTATTGGGGTAATGATACAAAAGGTTTGCTAGGCTAGACCCTCTTTCACTCAGACTCAGCCCCCCCCCCCCGAAACCCCCCCTGAAAAAAATTCAGCCCCCACCCCTGAAATGAAATCCTGGCTACGGGCCTGCTTCAGGGTCTTGTGAGTTTAGTAGGATGAGGGTGACTGAGGATCATACAGTATTTTTCAGTCACCCTCAACTGTTATTTTTAACACTTTTGGGATAGAGAGGAAGTTAGCTCTGTTATTCTGATGTAGCAATAAGAGTAAAGTTTTGTTTGTGTGTATAACTTTAAAGAGCTTACAGGTTTTATTTGGCATAAGCCTTTGTGGACTAAAACCTATTGCGTCTGATGTTGTGAAGTGCAGTCTATGAAATGTCATGCCAAATGAAATACTTTAGCCTTTAAGGTTTGCAAAACAAGTTTGTTATTTATTTTCCAGTGTTTGGTTGGGAGAGAAGGCACTGATTCAGAAATGCCCTGAAAACAATAAAAGTCATGAGGTCGTGTTTGCTAAGTTAAGGAAAAAACAATGACTCTTCTCACGACCAGAATTGAGGAACAGCTGCCAGGTAGAGGCTATGTTTAGCTTCTGTTCTCTCCACATGGATGGCTTTTCGTGTGCCTCAAACTGCCACATGCAGAAACCACCTGTTGTGCTGCCCCTCCAAAGTTGAATAACTTCCTGTGTGGAAGCAAATGCTCCCAGATGTTGCTGATTCCTAACAACGCAGCCCTCTTGTGTGTTTACTCAAAAGCGTGACTCACTGTTTTCAGTGGAGATTATCTTACTCATTTATGCGTTGAATACAATCTCCGGATAAGGGACTTGTGCCTATGCCATTATTGTAATCCAGTTCAGACATCACTCTAAATTAGGATTGGGCAGTAGTGGCCTGACAGATGTTTTAGGCTTCAGATCAGCTCTAACCAACTGTTATGACTGAATACTGGGTTGCCACCTTTATGTGATATCTTCTGGTCCCATCTCCAAGATATCTCATGTGGTATGTGTATGCAAATACAGGTATTCCAATATTGGAAGAAATGTGAAATACTTAACCAATACACCGACATTTGAATACTGGTGGTGTTGGGGGGGATTGATTTGTCATTTGGGAGTTGTAGTTGCTGGGATTTATAGTTCACCTACAATCAAAGAGCATTCTGAACTCCACCAATGATGGAATTGAACCAAACTTGGTACACAGAACTCCCATGACAAACATGGGAGGGTTTGGTGGGCATTGTACTTGAATTTTGGAGTTGCAGTTCACCTACACCCAGAGAGAACTGTGGACTCAAGCAATGATGGATCTGTACCAAAGTTGGCACGAATATTCAATGTGCCCAAATGTGAGCACTGGCGGAGTTTGGGGGAAATGAGCTTGACATTTGGGAGTTGTAGTTGCTGGGATTTATAGTTCACCTACAATCAAAGAGTATTCTGAACTTCACCAATGATAGAATTGGGCCAAACTTCCCACACAGAACCCCCATGACCAACAGAAAATACTGTGTTTTCTGATGGTCTTTGGCGACCCTTTTGACACCCCCTCGCGACCCCCCTAGGGGTCCAGACTCCCAGTTTGAGAAACACTGCTTTAGAGAAAACGGCATTTGCTTTGGTGTCCCTACATGAAAATGTGGTAGTTAAAATCACAGTGTGGGGACTTTGCTAAATCTAAAATGGATGTGTGAATCATGGCCAGAACGCTTAAAAGCCTGTAATAATGGAGCCTGATGTGACATCAAAATAACCTTAGTTTTATCATGTGGGTTTTGTTTGTCACATTGTAGGCATAAAAGAAAATAGGCACAATGATTGTAGAGAGAGATTGCTAAAGTATAAGTGGCTGTGCTGTAGAGATAAGGTAGATTTCCAATGCATATTCAAATACTACACAATCTCCCTTTATTGCAGTGCTCAGGGGGCTTTTGAAAGGTTTGGATAGTGGAAAATTTATACGAAGAGGAATTCTTAATTAGGGTTACATTGATGTGAAACCTTATATAAAAGAAATGGGGGTATAAATTGTTATAATTAGAAATTTCAGATTGCAAAGATTTGCCAAACCAAGGAATGGGATTTAACTCCATGTTTTCAGAATTGGAATGAATAGGTATAAATTATTCACTATGACAACAGTCTCTTAAAAATCAGTGAATCATACTTTCAAAGAAAAAGAATAGAGAAGAGCATCCCTACCTTTTTGGACTACAGCCCCAAACTCTCACCCTCCCACATATAACCAGTATGGCCACTGGAGGATCTATAATAATAAATAAAAAATATCTTAAGTTTGGCATATTACTAAACTGGTCCAGGTAAGCCTTAAAAGAAAAGAAAACACAATGTGTCCCCCGTTGCCCTGTTGCAGTAGTACTCAAATCCCCCCCCCCCCCCCCGAAGCTTTGCAGTAGAACTGGAGTTGTCAGATTGCTGGACCTGAGTCATCTCCATACGGAAGACAAGTGCACACATTCTCCAATTTTGGTGATTCAGCACCAAGAAAGAAGAAAGAGCTCTCTGCTAGGAGGATAACAGTTTGCTACAATTTGCAAGTTCTCACTGATTTGTAGCTGCAGATGGCAGAGATTTTCTAGGGTTTTTAATTAATTGTTATAGGCTCATCCTCTACTCTGTATTGCATCTCCCTTGGAAGCAAGTAGACTAGATGAAATGTTCCTTATCCCACCTCCCTACGTAAATGAAATTACGTAAGTAAGGATATTAGAGGCCAAGATGAAGTATTTTGGCCACATCATGAGAAGACAGGAAAGCTTAGAGAAGACAATGATGCTGGGGGAAATGGAAGGAAAAAGAAAGAGGGGCTGACCAAGGGCAAGATGGTTGGATGGTATCCTTGAAGTGACTAGTTTGACTCTGAAGGAGCTGGGGGTGGCCACAGTCGACAGGGAGTTCTGGCATGGGCTGGTCCATGAGGTCACGAAGAGTCGGAAGTGACTGACTGAATGAATAAACAACAACAATGTAAGTGAAAAGGAATAATCCCATTACCTTGTTTTGATCTGGAAGTTGCTGCTTTAATTGTGATTCTTGTCTTAATTTCCAAACAGAAAAATATAATCCCTCAACCTTTCCCTCTGTATTTAAATAAGGACCTCATCATACTAATCAACTCAAGCATCCTAGGATGCTTCCAGCCTGCTTTGGGGAAGGAGCTCCATGCCTGCCATCACATGATGTCATATGACTTCCGGTGGAGGCCTCACGCCCAATTGAGGTGGAAATGTCCTTGGACGGTTCCCTGCAAACGTAGGAACTTTTCCGTGTTGTGCCGGCTCCGATGCCCAAGTTTAGTCAATGCCTTGTCCCTCATGCCTGACATTTCACCATACTTTCTAGTGAAATGACATCGGGAGGAAATGACATTGAGGAAACTGTATAAATCTTTATAGGTAACTAGCTGTGCCCTGCCACGCGTTGCTGTGGCCTATAGTAAAACTTATCAAAGTTGAGGTAGATATCTGGACTATTATGAAAGAGAGGTACCTACCTATTCCTTCCCCCTTTTCCTCCCCCTTTCTCTCCTTTCTTCCTTCTCTACTTCTTTCTTTCTTTCACTACTTGGTTTCATCCTTCTCTCTTTCCTTCATTCCCTCTCCCTTTCTTCCTTTGCCTTTCTTCCCTCCCTGTTTGCTTCCTTCTTTCACTTTTTATTTCCTTTTATTTCACCACCATCATAACAATAACAATAATGCAATGCATTGCCTCTGGGACCTGACACCTCTCCCATTCCCCCTAAAAGGGTCTCATAGGAACAATAGCATAATAATAATAATAGAAATAACAACCTTTACCCGCCACGTGTTGCTGTGGCCAATCTTCCCTCTTTCCCTCCTTCTTTCCCTCCCTCCCTCCCTCCCTCCTTCCTTCCTTCCTTCCCACCTTTCCTTCTCCTCTTCTTTCTCTATCTCTTTCCTTCCTTCCCCCTTTTTTGTTCTCTTCTGCTGTCTCTCTTTTCTTTCCTTCCATCTTTCCTTTTCTTTCCTTTTCTTCTTCCTCTAACTTTCCTTCCCCCCTTTTTCTTTACCTCCCTTTCTCTTTCTTCCTTCTTTCCTTCCTTCCTGTTTTTCCTAGATTTTGACAGGGCAGGAAGGGGCGGGGTGGGGTTTGGAGGTGGCGTGAAGTAAAAGAAGGTAAGATTGGGGCAGGGGAGTGATGGAGCGTGGGGTTGCGTGTGTGTGTGCGGCAGCGAGGGGAGTCATGGAGCGTGGGGTTGCGTGTGTGTGTGTGCGGCAGCGGGGGGAGTGGGGTTGCGTGTGTGTGTGCGGCGGCGGGGGGAGTGGGGTTGCGTGTGTGTGCGGCGGTGGGGGGAGTGATGGAGTGTGGGGTTGCATGTGTGTGTGGCGGCGGGGGGAGTGGGGTTGCATGTGTGTGTGCGGCGGCGGGGGGAGTGATAGAGCGTGAGGTTGCGTGTGTGTGTGCGGCAGGGTGTGTGTGTGTGTGGGAAGCGGCGCGGCGGGGCTTGGAGTGGGCATGGTTTCCGCAGAGGGAACGTTGGCCGGAAGGCCATGTGCGCGCGCCAGGGAACTTGCGGCTGGGCGCCAATGCGCATGCTCAGTTGTTTTGCCATTTTGTAAGTGTGTTGTTGTGTTGTTTTTCATTTTGAGTAGATATGTTTGTACCTTGTGGGTTGTGTTATGGGCACGGGGATTTTAGTTAAGTTTTGTTGGGGGATTTTTGAGTTTTGTTGTTTTGGTGTTTTGTGAGTGTGTTGTTGTGTTGTTTTTCATTTTGAGTAGATATGTTTGTACCTTGTGGGTTGTGTTATGGGCACGGGGATTTTGGTTAAGTTTTGTTGGGGGATTTTTGAGTTTTGTTGTTTTGCCGTTTTGTGAGTGTGTTGTTGTGTTGTTTTTCATTTTGAGTAGATATGTTTGTACCTTGTGGGTTGTGTTATGGGCATGGGAATTTTGGTTAAGCTTCGTTGGGGGGTTTTTGAGTTTTGTTTCCTCGTTGGATGCCCCTAACAAATTTATATATATAGATAACCTGCACCTTGAATTGGGCCCAGAATCTTGTCGGCAGCCAGTGGAGCTGCTTCAATAGAGGCATAGTATGCATGACCAGGGACTATCACCATGTCTCAGGTTATGGCCTGGAAACCTCATGGTCTTGAATTATCCTGAATTGGAAAGCCTAACTTGGACACCCAGAAATATTGTGAGACTGGCTGGAATTTTGGGGGAAAATCTTGGGAACCATTGCTCCAAAGGATATTAGCAGCCATTGAAGCTACTAAGATGTATAAACATAGAGCCATAATATATTGGTGTAAAACAGAAGATGTTCACTTGTAGTCTAGAGGACTGCTGATAGTGAATCTTGCAAATGATGATTAGTTATCAGTAAATGTTTGGTTTTTATATTTATTTTATATACATATATAGCTAGGGTCACACAAAAATTTATTGGGTGGAAAAGTTTAAGATGCCCTGGTCTAAACTAAGGAATTGCTTCATTTCCCCTCCACTTGTTTATTAAGGTCATTTTCCCCAATCTTGCATATATATATTTTTTGTAAATTCTAGCATAAAACCAAAACCAAATAAACCATGAAATGGTGTTATAGCCAACCCTATTCCTAAGACAGGAAAAAAAATAGTGATTCAATAAGTTGTTTTTGTTGTGCATATAGTGCCTTCATTTTCATGTCACCTGTATGCAGATGATGTTCAAATCTGTCACTCCTTCCCACCTGTCACTAAGGAGGCTGTTCAGGTCCTGAACTGGTGCTTGGTAGCTATGTTGGACTGGATGAGCGCAAACAAATTGAAATTGAATCCAGACAAGACAGAGGTCCTCCTGGTCAGTCAAAAGGCTGAACAGGGTATAGGGTTACAACCTGTGCTGTATGGTGTAACACTCCCCTTGAAGACACAGGTTCACAATTTGGGAGTGATCCTAGACTCATTGCCAGGTCTTGGCTGTGGCTAGGGGCCAGCAAGTCCAGCTGTTACCACAGGGGGCTCTAAAGAGCATAGACATGTTTTAATTTGCTGAAAAAAAGGAGATCAAGGATGAGACCACTCTGGATTCTCTCGGGAGGGACTTTAAAATCTAGGAGTGGCCACCAAAAAGGTTCTTTCGCTAGTTCCTACCAAAGGAGACTAGGGCCCCTTCTACAGAGCTGTATAAAATTCTACATTATCTGCTTTGAACTGGGTTATATAACAGTGTGGACTCGGGCAACCCAGTTCTGTGTGGAAGGGCCCTGAGACATTAGTGGGACAGAGAGGAGCATCTCTTGAAACAATTTTAGAGATCTAATGGGTTACAGTCTTTCAAATTGTCTAGATCCAAGTTTAAAGCAGAAAAATAATCACTGGCAGTTTTTTCCCTTCCAAGCTCAAATATTGGGGCAGAGAACAAACTTCGTTTAAACTGTTCTATTATTTGTTCTTCCAGATTAGCCATCCCCAAACGGAAACCTTCCACGCTGGCTGGGGATAAATTGTAGTTCAATACATCTGGAAGTTTGGGGAAGGCAGCATCAGCTGTTTTCTATGAACAGTGTCAACTTCCAAGGACTCCCCCTGAAATAAAAATGTTGCCACTACTGAAGGGCACCGACACATATGCCTAAATGTTTTGAAAATGGATTTTAGTATCATTCGGTGTTTATATTATCCAGAGCTTCATTGTGTTGAGAAATAAACCTTCAGGGCAAAGGATGGGTTATGTGATCTGAAAAAACAAGGTGCCTCACATGCCAGGTCATATTCATTTACTGTAAATACATTAGGAAGGGGAAGGTTGTTAGAAAGGGATTTTTTATAAATCTCAGTAGCAGCTATTTTATTTCTGATAAGAGCTCAACTTGTTAAATCATTTGAGCAATATTCCAGTCTTTTCTTGGTTCTGCTGCTGAGCTGGGTTTTTATTTTCATGACAATTCATGTCTACTTGCACAACTCAGGATTGAAAAACTATGCCTTAAATCGTGTGGATTAATTTTTAAAGCAGTGATTTAAGATCCCCCTTTTGGTATTCATTACTTCTAAATCCTATTATTTTTCAGCCTTCTAAATCCAATATGATGAGCATTTTATATTTTTACAAAGAAGAAGAGAAAAAGGAATGTAAGCCTGGCGGTTTGCAGTCAAACTTGAATTGGAAGAATGTTCTGAAGAATTGCCTCCCAAAATTTATTTAATCTCTCTCAGATACTTCACAGTACGTCACACTGGGGGCTCTCTCATTAGCTGTCCATCCCCAATGAAGACTGCTCTTTACAAATGCCACATTTTAATTTTTTATAAATAGCAGCTTTGAGAGCTATGATCCAGATCAGGTTTGAGGGCTTGATTTTAATTCCAAGTTGTTTTCATGATGAAATTTGCTAATAATAATAATAATAATAATAATAATAATAATAATAAGCAATCAGAACAAATGCAGTTAAGGCCAGATTGAAAAATCATATGATGACCCAAAATGCAGACTATGCAAGGAAGCTGATGAAACCATTGATCATATCCTCAGCTGCTGCAAGAAAATCACTCAGATGGACTACAAACAGAGGCACAGCTATGTGACCCAAATGATTCATTGGAACTTACGGCACAAGTACCACCTGCCAGTAGTAGAGAACTGGTGGGATCATAAACCTGCTAAGTTAATGGAAAATGAACATGCATATTCTGGGATTTTCAAATTCAGACTGACAAAGTTTTGGAACACAATACACCAGACATCACGATTGTGGAAAAGAAAAAAGTTTGATGTCGCCATACCAAGTGACAGTCACATTGACGAAAAAAACAACAGGAAAAACTCAGCCATTATCAGGACCTCAAAATCTAACTGTAAAGGCTCTGGCATAAACCAGTACAGGTGGTCCCAGGGGTAATTGGCACATTGGGTGCTGTGCCAAAAGATCTCAGGCGGCATTTGGAAACAATAAACATTGACAAAATCACTATCTGTTAACTGCAAAAGGCCACCATACTTGGATCTGCGCGCATCATTTGAAAATAGATCATACAGTCCTAAACACTCGGAAAGCTCAGGTGTCAACAGTGGGTGGAAGGGCCTTTGCACAGTTAAAACTGGTACACCAGCTGTGATCATACCTCGAAAAGCCTGACTTGGACACAGTGGTCCACACCTTAGTTACATCTAGAATGGATTACTGCAATGCACTCTATATAGGGCTGCCTTTGAAGATGGCTCGGAAACTGCTGTTAGTGCAAAAGCTGTCAGCTAGGTTGATAACTAGGGTTAGTTATAGGGAACATACGAAGCCCCTATTAAAGTAGCTCCACTGGCTGCCTACAAGTTTCCGGGCCCAATTCAAAGTGCAGGTTGTTACCTATAAAGCCCTATATGCTTTGGGTCCAACATATCTTCGAGACCGCAACTCTTTCTATGAACTGGCGCGGGCTATAAGATCTGCTGGGAAGGCCCTCCTCTCAGTCCCGCCTCCATCTCAAGTGCAATTGGTGAGGATGAGAGAGAGGGCCTTCTCGGTGGTGTCTCCCCTCTCCCCAGCCTTGGAATGCCCTCCCTAGAGAGATTAGGTTAGCCCCCACTCACCAAGTTTTCCTATCAAATCTTCAAATAAGCCTTCGCCCATGATTAGATTCTTAACTGTTAAATTCAAGATGATTTCACTTTATGGGATTGACACTTGACACTTGAATATAGCCACTGCTGCATTTTACTGAATTTTTAAATAAGGGTTTATATGATGTTTATATAAAATTGCTATGTAAATTTACATTGCTATTGTTTTATATGCTCATGTACTGCTGTATTGTATGTGTGTTGCACTGTTGAGTGCTTTTGTGAGCCACCACAATTCCCTTTGGGGAGATGGTGGCGGGATATGAATAAAGTTTTATTATTTATTATGATTATGATAGATTAGAAGACATAGACATAAGATTAAAATACATATTAAAATCATTCAAACCAATAAAATCTCTTTTAAAATTATTTATTTATAAAATCAATAAAATCTCAATTTAAAATTTAAAATTTAGCATTGACTAGTAAGCTTGGTGGAAGATATAGGTGTTGAATTGAGTTTTAAATTCAGACAATCCAGTGATTTGTTAGTGTCACTTTGATAGAAGCCATTTGAAAGATCTCTGAGACCAATTTAAAAAAAGGCAAGGTGTTGGAATGTGTAAAAAATCATTTAAAATAACAGAATTTTATAAATTGTATAAGTAATTTACAAAAACTAAATTCCTTAACATTATGTCTCAATAAATTACATGGAAAGAATTCTTTGTTTAGGTTTTAACCCCCCCCCCCCAAAAAAAAACAACAACCCCTGATTGTTGGAGAAGACAAAACGTGGAGTTCCAATGCATAAGGTTCCAAATCTGATCTTGGTTTGAAACCCTTCTGTATTTAATAATATTTATGATAATTTGGATTTTTTAATTTTCTCTCAAACTTCTCCTCTTTTTTTACAACTGCATGGCAAGGGGTAACAACATGTCCCCAAATTCTTAGCTTGTGCTGCTAAGAAACTCATTTTGTGGATCAGACCTTGAATTAGGTCCTTTGTCTTCTACACATTTCACATGCATTAAAATTAGCAGCGATGATAAGCCACACAGCAATATATGGCAAGTTTGTATTCATTTCTGGATGTACTCCATATTTGTGCCAATTATGGTTTTTATGGTCTGAGTTTTCATTAAAGTACACGGTAACACTGATGGGATATCTTCCTAATTTCCAGTTAATAGAGTTTAAAATAGAAATGTTCTTTTCAAAGATAATGCTGCCAATTTCAATTATAGATGGCAGCTTTGTTCTGTGTTTTAAGTGCTTCTCTCTTGGCTGAAATGAGTTAGGATGTGTAGTGTCATAATACCTGGTGACAAATATTTATATATGTACAAAAAAGACAATGAAATACAATAAACCATCTTAGGAATAATCAGCAGTCTTTTCCTTTTCTCTTTTTTCTAAATACCCAAAAGGCACCAGATCTTGTCTGATCTTGGAAGCTAAGTAGGGTCACCCTGGTTAATACTTGGATGGGAGACAAGCAGTGAGTACCAGATACTTCAGGGTATATATTTCAGAGGAAGGAGCTGTTAAAAGCACATCTGAATATTATTTACCTAAGAAATCACAATGAAATTCATGGGGTAGTTGTAAGTCAATAAGCAACTTGAAAGTGCGCTACCCTACACAATGACAGTAGGATATGTTGCCTCAAAGTGCTTTCTCTGGAAGTTTTTAAGCAGAGGCTGGATGGCCATCTGTGGGGGTGCTTTAATTTTGTGTTCCAGCCTAGTAGGGGGTTGGACTGGATGGCCCTTGCGGACTCTTGCAAATCCATGAATCTATGACTTTTTCTATGGCCTGAGGACAATCTGTCACACCCAGTTGTAAAATATGGTGCATGTATGTAGGTATTTTGGAGCTCTCGGAGGTGCAGCAGGTTAAACCGCTGAGCTGTTGAACTTGCTGACCGAAAGGTCAGTGGTTCAAATCTGGGGAGTGGGGTGAACGCCTGCTCTAAGCCTCAGCTTTTGCCAACCTAGCGATTCGAAAACATGCAAATGTGAGGATCAATGGGTACCGCTCCGGCGGGAAGGTAACAGCACCCCATGCAGTCATGCCAGCTACAAAATCTTGGAAATGCATTAGACCAACCAGATTCCTCTATTTCTGATGTAAATGTTTCTGCAGGCAAGTGCACACTTCACACGTGAAGATTAAACAACTGCCAATTATGGCTTTATTTATTTATTTCGTATCAAAAGCATTGCATAAATTAGTATAAAACTGATAAAAATAGAAGGAGTACAGGCAGCTAAATATCTTTTGACCAAAAACGGGCTACAGCAACGGGATTTTCTGTAGCCTTCAACAGTTCTTCCTCTGTACACGAGGCAGGGCATAGTGGACAAGCATACAGATGCGGAGTTGTCTGTTCTGCTCCACAGTCACACAAGGTGTGGGATTCTTTTAAGTAGTGCCATTTTGCCAGGTTGTTTTTCGTTCTGTCCACTCCACTTCTGAGTTTGTTCAGGGACTTTCAAGTTGCTCATTCTTGGTTTGCCCCTGGAGGAAGACCCTCGTGGGAGGGCATCCAGTTGGGATTTCCTGGTTTAGCTGCCCAGAGGGATACCCTTGCTGTGCCTGGAGGGACACCAAGAGGAATGGTAGTTCTCATAAAGCTTTTCCTTGATTTGAGTCTGCTGGGAGGAGGCTGGTAGCCATGTAGTGGGTGGCTTTCACAGTGTTCAATCTTATTTCTCTCACATTTAGCAGCAACTTCCTGTTGCACATTGGAGGGGGGGGGGGCACTGCCAGCTAGCTTGTAGAGTTTGAATTTGAATTATGGCTAGAACTTTGTTAGTCAGATGTGGGCACAAAGGACAATTTTTTTTTATCTTAGATGGTGTGGATCATATATGTTGGGATCATTCCCGATCCTGCAATGCTCTGATAAACTGAGATTTCTCACCCTCTTCTTGAAGACCAGCAACAATGGGATAGACCAGTGGTTCCCAAACTTACTTGGCCTACCCCCTGGAAATCAACTTTTCTAAATCTTCTTTCTTTTATGCCTTTACCACCCCCTTACAGTTCACCCCCAAATGCACCTGTGGCCATTACGCCCCCCCCCCCTCCCCGATCGCGGTAACGCCCACTTTGGGAATCACTGGGACAGACTCTGAGACATGGAAACCTATAAATAGTCTTTAAGATGGCATACTCCATCTTGAGTCTGTTTGTGTTAAGAAGTGAACTGTGTTTTTAGACTATGGTTACATGAAACAGCTTAGCAAATATGTATCTGAACAAAATGTGTAAACAAATATCATTTCTTCCTTTTTACATCACTTTTTTCCAACAGTGATCTTAAATATGGCCCTGACTTCAAGGGACTGTAGTCAAGGTGACAACATTAATTACTACAACATAAAAAGCATGAGTTTGAGCAAGAGATGCATGAGGCAGGAAATAGGTGGCACATATTTATGGCTAGGGCAGTTCTGGAGCAACCCCAAGATGGGGTTCCTAATCAATGATGCTATGGAAGAAAGCAGAAAGCAATTGCATAGATGTTTCTTTTCTTTTTTTGTCTTGAAAGCTTATGGACTAAAACTGACCTCTCTTTTTAATGCAATGTTTCTCAATATGCATCTACACTGTAGAATTAATGCGGTTTAACACTACTTTAACTGCCATGGTTCACTGCAGTGGAATCATAGGAGTTGTAGTTTTACAAAATCTTTATCCTTCCTTATTATAGTTAAGGTGAGCTGCTGAACTTGCTGACCGAAAGGGGAGCGGGGTGAGCTTCCTCTGTTAGGCCCAGCTTCTGCCAAACTACCAGTTTGACAACAACAACAACAACAATAATAATAATAATAAAACTTTATTTTTGTATCCCGCCTCCATTTCCCCAAAGGCACTCGGGGCGGCTTACATGGGGACAAGCCCTGTCGACACAAATTAAAATATAACACAGTAAAATTTTCAAATAGCAACCATAATAAAAACATAACTATTATTCAACAAAAATCAATAGCCTAACATGATGAGCATATACTGAGCTAGAGGGGCTTGTGCAATACATGCAAATATGAAAAGATCAATAGGTACTGCCTTGGTGGGAAGGTAATGGCTCTCCATGCAGTCATGCCAGCTATATGATCTTGGTGGCGTCTGTGGACAACACCAGATCTTCAGCTTAGAAATGGAGATGAGCACCATCCCCCAGAGTTGGACACGACTAGACTTAATGTCAGGGGAAAACTTTACCTTTACTTATCAAAGTATAGCCGTGCCTCATCAAACAACAAACCCCAGGATCCCATAGCATTGAGCCATGGCAGTTGAAGTAGTGTCAAACTGTATGAATTCTATAGTGTAGATGCAGCTTAAACATTGCTTTTCCAAATGTTTTGAAATTCTAGTCTTAGAAGTACACTAGCAATGATGGCTTCTGGGAGATGAAACCAAAAACATCTGGAATATCAAAGGTTGAACACCACTGCTTTGATAGAGATTTCATGGTATAATTTGATAATTTATAAATATTAATTCAGAAATTGACTGATGAAATAATTAGACATTTCAGAAATATCTGCTCTATATGGTTATGAAGGAAATGTATGCGCATGTGTATATGTCGGTGTACTGTATACATAGTCCTCCTGAGTGCTCTTGCCAGTTCTAAGTGGATGAAACCTGCTGACTCAATTATTGAAAAGAGAATAATTACTTATGCTGATTCCCACTGATTTAATGGACCTAATTCTAATGGGGCTGCCAACAGGATCCAGGTCATATTAAGTGTGTGTGTGTGTGTGTGTGTGTGTGTGTGTAAGTCATTCAAACATGTACACAGAGATACATATGTTTACACAGTGATAAGTATAAAGCTGCAGTATATGAATATGCATCATGTAAACATTACATTATAGTGGCACTTATAACTATAACAACTTGTGTCATTTTTTCAAATCATAGTATGTCTGTTGTATAGGGTTTAAAAAATAAAATAAAACTTTTTCTATTTAATATTCCAATAGATAAATTGCCAACATGTACAAATTAAAAACAGATCAATATGCCATAAAAGGTGGTCATTAGGAAGATGAGACCTCCCTAACTTGTAGGCCATTACTTTATGGTATTTTTGATTAATGATTTCATTTTAGCTGTTTCAGTGTTCTGCGGTCTTCATTTGTTAGCGATAATTATGGGACGCCATGCCTTGCCTGAATCTGAGTAATTCTGACCAACAAATATGAATTAAAATCAATAGAAATGTCATTAGCATCCCACTTCCATGAAAGATAATCCAACCATTTCTCATGCATTCAGTTTATTAAAATTTGCTAAAGTGTGAAATATGTATGACAAGTAACAATGTTTTAATCTTTCACCATGGTAACAATTGAAAGCTGATTGATTCCTTTCAGTATTCCATTCAGTAATTATAAAATCAAAATGATGGAAGACTGTAATCAAGAAAGATTCAAGCCCATACATTGTCACTCCCCCATGCAAAATAACATTCTAATTTGCATCCTAAATTTAATCTGAACAGAAAATGAAACTCTCATTCATGCCAATATAAATATGTTAGATAGGTACGCAATAGCTTGCTAAGGGGGAAAATGCATCCTTTGCTCATTGACTTATACGCTCTGTGTACGTGTATTTGTGAATAAGTAAGCTTTATTTATTTCTAAATGTAGGTTATTTTTCAGAGACTTAATGAGAAAGATTCTTGGGATAGGCACCAATAGGAAGAACAAAATTTAAATATCATAGTAATGGTCGCAGAGCTTGGAAAGTTGTCTTCTCTACACTCTCCATAAAACTCTCTAACAGCGTGCAAAAGAATGAGGAAGTATTGTTGAAGGCTTTCATGGCTGGAATCACTAGGTTCTTGTGGGTTTTTTCGGGCTATAGGGCCATGTTCTAGAGGCATTTCTCCTGACGTTTCGCCTGCATCTATGGCAAGCATCCTCACTACCTCTGAGGATGCTTGCCATAGATGCAGGCGAAACGTCAGGAGAAATGCCTCTAGAACATGGCCATATAGCCTGAAAAAACCCTCAAGAACCTAATGAGGAAGTACTCCATCGGTGTCACAAGTGGATGGTGAAGTGACAGCTTCCCCAGTGGCTGGAATTCAAAAAGCATATCCTCATGAAGCTGGAAAGTTAAATAGCATCTGTGTCTCTGTCTATATATGTTGTTTGTATATGGCATTGAATGTTTGCCATGTATATGTGCATTGTGATCTGTCCTGAGTCCCCTGCGAGGTGAAAAGGGCGGAATATAAATGCTGTAAATAAATAAATAACTAGTTATGCTATTTGTTATAAAACTCCCAAAGTACCTAGCAAAAGGTAAAGGTTTTCCCCTGACATTAAGTCCAGTCATGTCCGTCTCTGGGGGTGGTGCTCATCTCCATTTCTAAGCCAAAGACCCGGCATTGTCCGTAGACACATCCAAGGTCATGTGGCCGGCATGATTGCATAGAGTGCTGTTACTTTCCCTATGGAGTGGTATCTATTGATCTACTCTCATTTTACATGTTTTAGAACTGCTAGGTTGGCAGAAGCAGTGGCTAACAGCAGAAGCTCATGCTGCCCCCCAGATTCGAACCTGTGACCTTTCAGTGAACAAGCTCAGCAGCTCAGTGGTTTAACCCACTGTGTCACCGGGGGCTCCCTAGTTTCCATTAATGTTGCAGAAGTCAGATGGAGTGCACATCCAGACAAATTGAAAAGTTCCAGATTTTGTTATGGTTCTTCCCAATTTGACAGTGGATTAAAATAAACCAACCTGGTGAGCTGGTATAAAAAGTCTCTGATTGTACCAAAAACTGAAAGAAAATATTTTGAGATGAACAAAATTTGTATTGGTTGTCAAAATAAAATGGGAAAGAATGGGAACAAAACTGGACTTTTCAACAAATCAGAATGTGCCCTTATATCTGGTATTCATTTTTTTTAGCTCATGTTGGAAAAATCCTTGCTTCTAAAAGACGAAGCAAGTGGCCTACATGTCCTGGTCAGCTCTGAGAAACAGGCTACCCACAAACAACACCTTTGGTCTTAGCATAAAAGACTTGAGTTCGCAGTCTCATTGCTGGAGGCAACGTCTTGCTGGATGGTGTTATCGTGAACTCGTTGTGTGACTGGCTTGGTCAACCCTGGACCAGACCTAGACTTAAATACTTTGAATTAATTACACTGTTACTTACTGACTTTTTTGACCTCAGAACATGGACACTGACTACTGGCACTCAGTTTGTGGAATTAGGCTTTGATTCAAGAACTGTGTATAACCTCTGAACTTGGATATTGACTATATGTGATTGAGCGTGACACTATAGTATGAAAACATTGCCCAAATGCCCAAGGAAGGATCTTTAAGGCCTCTCAAGCTGGAAAAAAAACCCAAGTAAACACTACTCATCACATATATTAAAATGTCATTATGGGATGGGGAGAATGTTGTTATGCTAACATTATTTCAGTAAATGACACATTAAAGATTTTTTTGTAACTTGTTGTTGTGAGATTCTCATTTTTTAATTTTTTTAAATTTTATTATTATTATTATTGTATAATACATAGAAACATACCATCTTTGAAAATAACATTCAAAATACCATTTTTTCCCCCAATCCCGCCACCAGCACACACCCCCCCCCCCCCCGGGAACAAATAAATACTTTAGCTGTGTTTATTACAATTGTTCAATCATGAGAATAGTTATCAAGAACAATTTTATTTTATTTTTTTACAATTCTTGGATTCTTAACAGGACACTTTTCATCCTACTGTTAACATGACTCTGTGAGATTCTTTCTCATCTGGTCTCTGTATGAATATTTCTGTTTTAAATCAGATTTGCTTGTTCTACAGATATTTCTCCAGGCCCTCTGGAACCAGCTTCAATGCACAATTGATCCAGCCTGCTGATTATATTGCAAATATCAGTTGATTGGATGAAGGATCTGGAATACGTTAATGTAATCGAAGATGCATTCAAGGAAAAAAAAGAGAATTAAAGAACAAACTAAGATGAATAAAAAAGAGTGCTTTCTCAGTTCTCTGTCTGAAGCCAGAAGCTACACTATTGGTCATCCAATGGAAGTGTGATCAAACAGAGGTAAGGAGATCGTTCTTCGCAATAGAGGAAAAGTTCCCTTTTTGGACTACATATTTCAGATATTTCTAACGACCAGGGTCAACAAAGTAAGTTGTGACTATTTCAGTTACAGAATTTTCAACCAGAAATATGTTGTAGTGATAACTACAAATAGAGATGGTTATGAAAAAAGGATTAGAGAGAATTGGAAAATAAGGCTATCCATGACTACTATTATGTGGCTGTATCAGAGGAAGAATGCTCTGAATACCAGTTGCTGGAGAACAGTTGTGGGAGAGGATTATTAGCCTTTTGCTCTATCCTTGTGGGTTTCCCATAGTCATCTGGTTGACCACTGTGGCAAATAGGATGGTGAACAAGCTAGGCATTGAACCTGAACAAACTGGGATTTTCGCTTCTTATTTTTTTGCTACTAGGTTTTTCCTGTCTTGTCTGTTTCTTCCCCAGGAAATTTGTCTTTCACTTTGCCTTGGCTTTTTGGATCTGACATTCCATTTCCTTTATACTCCATATTTATTTATTAGTAATGTTATTTGTAAATTACTTCATTGCTTGGCACGGTACAATGCTATCTCCATGTGTGTTTGTAAAAATGTAAAGATGTCCAGAAGAAAAATGATGTCTAAAAATGATGTGGGTACATAAGAACAGGACTGACAAAATGTAATAAATCACTGCTGAGATGCACATGTAATGAAAGACCTTCCTGTGACATTTCTATCACGTCTGCCAACGTCCTGCATTTTAGTGCTGAGGCTGAATCAAATTTCAGTGTGAAAAAAAAGGAACAGAGAGAATATTTTGTATTGAGAAAGTGCTTATTTTAAAAGATGAAATCTCCAAAAGAGCAATAAAGTGCTCTAAAGAAATTTCTTCCCCAATTCATAAACCACAAATGCTTTGTGTCACCCTCTAAAGAATTTTAATCTGGATGGTGTTTCTATAAATTTTGGTGGTTTTTTTTTGGTAGTCTACACACATATAAACACTTTTTTTTTCAAAGCAGCACACCTCTGGCGTCTGTGTAGCTGTTCTTGTAATTTGCTTTTGCTAGCTAAATTTCAAAATAAAAATAAAAATAAAAAGAATAAAACAACTTTATTTATACCCTACCACCATCTCCCCAAAGGGGACTCGGGGTGTGTGTTCATTCGTCAAAGGCTCAGATCGAAAGATGAAACCTGGCTCCCTATCTATGAGTCTGTTTGATCCTCCAACCCTACAACTACTTAATGATTACATTTTATATTCAGTTACAAAATGCATATATTTTGCCAAATGTTCATCATGATAAATTGCAACTTTATAAACCTTAGAACCACAATATAAGGGAAATACTCATAAAACCTGCCAGTAGTGGGCATTGATTTATTTACTTCCCAGTTTGGGAATGGTAAAAGAAAGGCACTTTCTGTATGGAATGTTCAGCCAAATGATTTTAGATCGTTGAAAATCAATGTTTTGTACTACAAGTCCTAGAATGCAGAATGAGGATTCGAGAGTTGTCGTCCAAAACAGTTGCTTTATGAGCTGAGAGATACAACATTTCAGAGGGCTAATCAAGATAAAACACGGGTGTTGCAATCCATTACAGAATGGAGTCTTTGAAGTCAGTAGCTTGGGTGCACATAAATCTGTGATGACTTGTGTCCGTGATGTGCATGCCAGCACATGTGAATACATGAGTGCACTAGCTGTCTGGGCCAATAGTTCCTGAGCTTATTTTGAAAAGTTTGACTTTTGTATAAAATCTGTATTTTGACAGCCTGCATGTTGAGGATATTAGTGTTGGACTTGCACCAAGAAAACTCTGGTTGTACTATCTACCCTACTGTTAAACAAATTGATGCCCTTTGTCACTCTAATCCATCACATATGGTTGTTGGGATGGCATTTCTGAATTTCAGGAAAGCCTTCGACAAGGTCCCCCAACAACTTTCTGGCAAACAAACTAGTCCAACGTGGGCTAGGCAAAAGTACAGTTAGGTGGATTTGTAATTGGTTAGATGGATGAACCCAGAGGGTGCTCACCAATGCTTCCTCTTAATCCTGGAAAGAAATGACAAGCTGAGTGCTGCAGGGTTCCGTCCTGGGCCCGGTCCTGTTCAACATCTTTATTAATGACTTAGATGAAGGGTTAGAAGATACGATCATCAAGTTTGCAGATGACATCAAATTTGGAGGGATAGCTAATTGCCCAGAAGACAGGAGCAGAATTCAAAACGATATTAACAGATTAGCAAGATGATTGGCCAAAACTAACAAAGTAAAGCTCAACAGGGACTAAGGCAAGATTCTCCACTTAGGCAGAAAAACTGAAATGCAAAGATACAGAATGGGGGACATCAGGCTTGACAGCATTATGTGTGAAAAAGATCTTAGAGTCCTGGTGGACATCAAGTTAAACATGAGCCAACAATGTCACACAGTGGCAAAAAAAAAAGTCAGTGGCTGGATGGTCACCTGTCGAGGGTGCTTTGAATGTGATTTTCCTGCATCTTGGCACGGGGTTGGACTGTATGGCTCTCGAGATCTCTTCCAACTCTAGGATTCTGTTATTCTTCCATTGTTTTTACTTACAGAAGATTAAGGAGATAAAAGGAAGATGAACTGGCTCCTAATGACTTCTAATTGTTATTATAAAGATTCCCCACTCCAGAAATTCACAAACTCTCTATTTTCCTCTCTGAAAACTGTGTAAATGTTCCGTGGCTCTCCACTGCCCTTCCTTAATCTGATCGTAAGGTGTCTTTGATATTTACGTACCATTTGTTTACCCAGGATTCCTAGATTTCCATGAAAGGAGGGACGCATTCAGAGAGATTTAGTTCATTCATTCTGCAAGCCTGGCAAAAGTAAATAATGAAGCAAAGGTGTATAGAATTTAAAAATATGATTTCTGCATCTAAAAATAGGCTCTTTTAAAAAATTATATCTTGTATGCGAGAAGCAGTATTGGTTGCCAAAGTGAAATCAGAGCTTGTTTGACTTCTTTCTTCGTTAATTAAATATCATGCAGATAAGGTTTCTCTTAATGTAATTGCCCCTCTTACTAGAAGTTTCCTATATTTGCACAGTAATATGAATACTTTGGGACATAAGCAACATAGCTTGTTGCAGCTATTATAAGCATCTTCCCATCTTTCACAAGCTGGTACAGAATGTTAGACCTTGATTAGCTCTCAAGGCAAGGGAGATTTAAGAGGCCAGTTTGTTGGAAGGAGATGATGGAAAATACCAGGGACTTGATAAAGCAGTTAATGTTCTTCCAAGCCTTATTCCGTTGTATATAGAGGTTGACTCCTCTGGCAAATTGAATGCAACTATTCGGTTGGAAAAAAACTCGATATTTGTATTTAAATTCTTATTTCAAAATCGGATCTATAGCTTGATAACAAATTCGGACTTAAAATAGTGTGAGCTTTGAATGTTCCCCACACAGATTGGGGAATGTGCACACTTTTTCATTTTTATAGTGCTTAGCCCACAGGTCTTCCCCAATGATTGTGCATTTGATGTTGCATTCTTCTTAGCACTCTTAACTGCTGAAAAGGTTTTATTGCTGGGAAAGCAGAGTCTTTGGCCAGATCTATACTGCCAAATGCAGTTTGAACTTTGTTAAACTGTATTGCATTGGTCTACATCAGGGGTTTTCAAACTGTGCTCCATGGAGCCCTTGGGGCTCCACAAATGATAGTGAGGGGCTCTGTGCCACCATCATACTTCCCATCTCCTCCTCTTTCCTCCTCCTCCTCCAACAGCAGCGTCCTCCTGGGGCACAGACCCTTTCTCCCATGCATCCCTTGCTATCCAGACTCTTTTTCTTGATACCTTCCTTGCTTCCAAAACCCTATTCCACCCCCCACCCCCCACTGCTCAGGGCTGCTTTGATTGTGCTTTTCCTGCATGACAGAAGGGAGTTGGACTGGATGGCCTCTGGGGTCTTCCACTGAAATAATGATAAGTTTATGTTGGTTAAAATTGTTCCTCATTTTAAATATTGTATTGTTCATTCTTTCTTTGCACTACAACTGAGATATGTGCAGAGTGCATAGGAATATGTTCATAGTTTTCCTTATTAGTTCATACAAACAGTCTCCATTCATTTGCCATTGGCCTGGCTCATCTATCAAATTTTAAAATGCAATGCAGCCTCTGTGTCCAAACATTTGCTCATCCCATATATATACAACACACACACACACACACACACATACACACACATTATATATACACACACGCACTATCTATCTATTTATCTATCTATAACATTTATTGGGGCTCCACAAGAAACTTTTGCTTCAAAAAGGGCTCCACGGCTGAAAAAGTTTGAGAACCCCTGGTCTACATTGACCATTTAATGCAGTTCAAAATTCATTAACTGGAATTGGACAGTTAATTCACATCACTGGACCCCACTAAATTAGACAACTTTCGGCCTGTTTCCAATCTCCCCTTCTTGGGCAAAGTCATGGAAAGCGTGGTATTCTTGAGAGACACGGATTATCTGGATCCGGCACAGTCTGGTTTCAGACCGGGGCATGGTACCGAGACGGTCTTGGTCGCCTTAGTGGATGATCTGCGCCGGGAGCTAGACAGGGGGAGTGTGTCCCTGTTGGTGCTCCTGGACCTCTCAGCGGCCTTCGATACCGTCGACCACGGTATCCTTCTGGGGCGCCTTGCGGAAATGGGTCTTGGGGGCACTGCTCTGCAGTGGCTCCAGTCATTTCTGGAGGGCCGCACCCAGAAGGTGTTATTGGGGGACTCCTGTTCCGCACCACAACCTTTGACTTGTGGGGTGCCACAGGGTTCCATACTGTCCCCCATGCTGTTTAATATCTACATGAAGCCGCTGGGTGAGATCATCCGGAGTTTCGGGGTGCGGTGTCATCTGTACGCAGATGATGTCCAACTCTGTCACTCCTTCCCACCTGCTACTAAGGAGGCTGTCGAGGTCCTGAACTGGTGCCTGGCCGCTGTAACGGTCTGGATGAGGGCGAACAAACTGAAACTAAATCCAGACAAGACAGAGGTACTCCTGGTCAGTCGCAAGGCCGAACGGGGTATAGGGTTACAGCCTGTGCTGGACGGGGTCGCACTCCCCTTGAAGGCGCAGGTTCGCAGCTTGGGTGTGACCCTGGACTCATCGTTGAGCCTGGACCCCCAGGTTTCAGCGGTGACCAGGGGAGCATTTGCACAGCTCAGGCTCGTGCGCCAGCTGCGCCCGTATCTCGGGAAGTCTGACTTGGCCACGGTGGTACACGCTCTTGTCACATCCCGCCTGGACTACTGCAACGCTCTCTACGTGGGGCTGCCCTTGAAGACGGCCCGGAAGCTTCAGCTGGTTCAGCGCGCGGCAGCCATGTTACTAACTGGAGTGGGTGGCAGGGAGCACACAACGCCCTTGTTGTCCCAGCTCCACTGGCTGCCGATTTGCTACCGGACCCAATTCAAGGTGCTGGTTTTGGCCTACAAAGCCCTAAACGGTTCCGGCCCAAAATACCTTTCCGACCGCATCTTGGCCTACGAGCCCACGAGGACCTTGAGATCGTCTGGGGAGGCCCTTCTCTCGATCCCGCCTGCCTCACAGGCACGTCTGGCGGGGACGAGAGAGAGGGCCTTCTCGGTGGTGGCCCCCCGGCTGTGGAACACTCTCCCGGCACACATTAGACAGGCGCCTTCCCTCATGTCCTTTCGAAAAAGCCTTAAGACATGGCTGTTCGAGAGGGCATTTAATTAAGTGCTAAACAATACGGTAATGAGAACTGGAATGGAACAAGGAATATGAGACTGGCTATGATTCCACTAAGAGACGAAGCGGATTTTTAGTGTAGTCTGTAATTGTTGTATAGTTTATATGTTGTTGAAACTGGCTTTTTTGTAATTGTCTTTTATGTGTACTGTACACCGCCATGAGTCGCCCTTATGGGCTGAGAATGGCGGTTAATAAGTGCATCAAATAAATAAATAAATTGTAGGGCCAGCTTTTCTTACCTTAAATATAGCATATGTCACTATTGTGATTGTTGTGAAGAAGGTGGTTGTTAGATGTTGTAGGTCCCCGTTAGATACTTCCTGTGACATAAAAAACATAAGTGGCAGAATTGTTCTTCCTCCTTCTGTTTGAGCCATTCTGTCATGGATCATTGATGCCATATTCCATATTCTATGTGTGGTTGTGAAAACTGGACAGTGAAAAAAGCTGATTAAAAGAAAATTCGTTTGCAATACTGAGAACAATTTTTCAGATACCACAGACACCCTAAAAGACAAATCAGGCTTGAACTCTCCTTAGGGCCCTTCCACACAGCCCTATATTCCAGAACATCAAGGCAGAAAATCCCACAATATCTGTTTTGAACTGGATTATCTGAATCCACACTTAGATAATGATTGGATTTCCTGCCTTGATATTCTGGGATATAGGGCTGTGTGGAAGGGCCCTAAATGTAGATTATGCTTGATAAACTAGAGGGCAGTAGGAAAAGAGGAAGACATTTCAGATGGATATAGGACCTTATCATAAAGGCCCATGGATTTGCCACACATCGGGGCAAATCCATGGGCTCCCGACAGGGGGCATGGAGAAGCCATCGCTCCATGCCCCACATCGCCCGCCTTACCTTGCCCCTCATCCCATGGGGGGGGGTGGGGAAGTGTTGTTACCTGGCTTACCCCTATTGCAGGTAAGGCAACACAAGAAGGTTCCTGTGTTGCCATGCTAGCATAATATTCTGTTTTCTCTCCCTTTTCGACACAGCACCCGACCAAAAGTGCCTGTACATCGATTGAAGGGCTCTGTGCTGAAAAAGAAGAGGAAGCAGCATCTGATGAGATATATACTCAGTCAAGGAAGCCATGGTCCTGAGTCTGAAAGACATGAGCATGGCTGTTGATGATAGTGTCTGTTAGATTCCAAATTATATTTTATTCCCTACACAGTACTGTGACTGAAACCTAGAAATGTCATAGCCCCCCTTCTGATACCAGATATGAGAAATGTCCCAAATTTGGTTGGGATATCAAGAAAGTATTTTCAACCTTTTGTGTTTTAGCTTTTATCTCCCACCATTTCCAGCAACACCTTCCAACAATGAAACCTTCAGGGCAAAAATAAAATAAAATAAAAGGGAGTTTTTCCAGAAATGAGAGCTTCAGGGCATAAAATAAAATAAAATAGTTTCTCCAAAAACAGTTTCCAAAGTACACATCACCCTGAATTTAATTAGTTTGCAGTGAAAATTAGAAGTGGAAGTAGAAGATTTTATACTACCTGAAACTTGAACTTCATTTTCAGAGCTTTAATCCCCTTCAATCACCAGGTAAAGTTAGTGTCTCCTGACCTTCTTTACTTAATCCAACATTTAAAATTATCTCCAGCCTTCTAAATGTGAAGAGTGCCAAGTTCCTTCCTCTTTTCCACTACTTAACTTTGCCTGGGGTGGAGAGAAATCAGGAAGATTTCATATTTTCAAAAATGACAGAATCACTTATTTCTACTTCTTCTCTTCCCAATATACCTAGAGGCTATTCCAAGTAAAACTTAATCCCAGGGAGAACCTCCTCAGGGTGACTGCAATCCCTTCCCTTTCTATTAAGACACAAGGAAGAAAGCATAACTTTAAAAACAAGCCTTCCCTACGTTTGATTTTTACAACATGCCATCTTATAAAGATTTCTAAAGATCTTGAAAGCTTGCTCACATGTTGTGCCATTTTGGCGGCCCTCTGTTTATATAATGACATGACTTGAAGAATACAGTTTTATGAACAAATCTTCCCAATGTTTGCTTTTTGCAACAGATCTAGAGATCTAGAAATCTTGAAAGCTTGCTCACATCTTGTGGCATTTTGGGTGGCCTCTGTTTATATAATGACACAACTTTGTTTCCTCCCTATGTTTGCTTTTTACAACATCTCCTCTTATAAAGAGATCTACAGATCTTGAAAGCTTGCTTGCATTTTGTGCCATTTTGATGGCCTCTGAGTGCAGCATGCTCCTGCATCTTTGAACAACAGTATGTATGTTTGTTTCTGTTTGTGTGAATGTATGCATGCATGTGTGTGTATACAGCAGGGGCCCTCAAACATTTTAAACAGAGGGCCAGGTCATACTTCCTCAAACTGTTGGAGGGCCGGATTATAATTTGAAAAAAATATGAATGAATTCCTGTGCACACTGCACATATCTTATTTGTAGTGCAAAACAAACTTTAAAACAATACAATGATTAAAATGAAGAACAATTTTAACAAATATAAACTTATTAGTATTTCAATGGGAAGTGTGGGACTGCTTTTGGCTGATGAGATAGGATTGTTGTTGTTGTTATTGTGTGATTTCAAGTCATTTCAGACTTAGGTTGACCCTGAGCGAGGGCCGGGTAAATGACCTTGGAGGGCCGCATCCGGACCCCGGGCCTTAGTTTGAGGACCCCTGGTATACAGTATATGACAGTCAATATGTTCATTACAGAAAACAAAAATAAGCACTGAACTATCATATCTTTTCGTCTCCCAGTTTGATATACAGTAGAGTCTTGCTTATCCAACCTTCACTCATCCAATGTTCTGTATTATCCAACGCAGTCTGTCTCCCGCCTGGACCCACAGCTGTTTCAATACATTGCAACGTTTTGGTGCTAAATTTGTAAATACAGTGATTGCTGCATAACTTTCCCATTTATTATTCCTTATTATCCAATATTTTTTCTTATCTAATATTCTGCCTGCCCGTTTATGTTGGATAAGCAAGACTGTACTGTACATATAAAGTACTCTCACTAACAGAGCTGTCATGATCTTTCCAATAAAGGATGTCAATGCTATGTCAAACTCTTCACTTCAATCTGTTTTGGATGTGGAACAGATGTGTTCTTTGTTCTTGTTAAAAGACACACATTTTAGTATACATGTGGTCATATACATGGTGCTCCCATATTGCCTACTTATTTCTGTTTTGAGGCTCCTTGGAAGAGAGAAAGCGGGATAGAAATACTAATACTATTACCACTGCTAATAATAATAATGATTGTGACTTTGTCTTTTCAACCCTCCAAATTCAAAAACTAAACAGAAATAAGACATTTTAATTATCGTTAGTGTTGCTTGTCATTTGTTATTGTCCTTAAGTGTTTTGAAGTATAATAATGTTGTAGGTTATGGCAAGCCAGAACATTATATGAAGATTGGAGAAAATTGATTGCTTCTTTAATTGTGCCACCAAGAGTGGTATTAAGCAACTGTGAACTATAATTGACTATAACCCATAGCAAATGCTGAGGTGATGAATTGCACATTTATCTCAATGAACTCCATTTTTGCTGCCAAACTAATTTGGCAGCCATTTTGGTTCTTTCAGTTTGTTTAAGTGCGCCAAGGTGGCATCGTTGAAATGATTGTTTCTCATTGTGTCACAAAATCTGTCAAAACTGTTGGAGGGGAAATGCTTTACAATTAATTAAAGATGCAAGTATTGTAATACATTGGACTAATGTCTGTATACTATGGTTCTGCATCACGACACATAACCAGAACACAGCATTCCCAGAATGGAGCTGATGTATTGCTGCCAGTAATCTGGAATTCCTACATGGCATTTCGTTTAAAGCAAGGAAGAGAAAATTCCTTTGACCTAAGAGTTGAACTCAGTTTTGAGATTCTGATGGTGGATAAGTCAAAAGATTAAGGGACAAAAATACCATTATGTTGTAGCTGAAAACTTTTATTCTTAGTAAGGTAGCTTATGAGAAGCATTCCACCCTTTCAGAGTTGGAAAAAACTGTACAAATTTTTGAAATCACAAAAAAAAAAAAAAAATACGGGGAGGATGGCACAATCAACTGAGGAAGGCCTGAAAGCCAGATTGGTATCCAAGGAGGATCTGAATTTTACCCCTGATGAAAATTCTATCTATTGTGCTGGCATGCCCGAGCCTTTGGGAAAACTATATTGTCTGGCTTTACACGGGGGGGGGGGGGGGGGGGTATCTGATACCTTCTGTTAAGATTGAGATCCTTAGCAGACAGAGGCACTTTAGGCAAGATGAAAAGATAATCAAATGAGATACTGAGACAAGATGAATAAAGGGTTAACTCCACCTGGGACTATCATAGGATGACTTAAAACAATACATTACAAAAGGAGAACCTGCTGGTTGCAGGCATCTTTCTGGGGTCTTTGAAAGTTTCTTTTGCCTCTGGTGCCAAGCAATGGTTATATAATGCCTTAATCTTCTTTCCTGTGAAGCTAAGGCCAAAAACTTCTGTTGTCCTTTGGACTGCTGGCATAAAATACTGCTAAATGCAGCAACAGCATGAGAAGAAAGTGCTGAGAATGCCTGTTTGGATTGCTTGGCCCAGAATTACAGACAATATCCAGGCCTCTAAGGCTCTACAGCTGAAAGAAGGAAGAGTCCAGCAAAGAGTTCTGAGCAGGGAATAGAATAGACCAACTGAGACTGGCTTCTGAGGGGTGTTTCAAGCTCTACCCAAAACCTAACACAAAAGGAAGGTCTCTACACTATCGGGAAAGCCTATAAATAGGGGGAACTGAAGCAAAGGAGAGTAAGGCACTATCAATACATCACATCTATATTAGGAAAAACAGCAAGGATGTTAGTGCTAATGATTAGCACAACATTGCTAGCCACCTACATTTCTTTTTGATGTCATGACTAGCAAAAGGCTCTCAGGAAATGTCAAATCAATTTTCTTTCTGATAACCATATAACATTTTTCTTGTCCTGACAACTTCCTGGTCCTACCAATAATCTCTTATTCTTGTTCCACACATGAGCTTATTTCTAACCTAATACATTCCAAAATAAAATGGATCATTTACTTACTTGTGTGTTTTTACTGTCAGAAATGATTGGCCACCAATAAACACATCAATGGTTTCCCAGGCACAGATTGTGCAGAAATCATGTGAGGGAAAAAGGAATCTATGCATTGAAACAAAACAAAACAAACCTTTAAAGACCCTAATGCATATCATTGTAGTATTGCTATAGCACCTTGGCTATAATTCCCCAACGGTTGGGAAAAAAGATCAGTGGATATTGCTGAAAATCAGTTTCTGAAATGTTTCATGAGAGTCACTCATAGAATCATAGAATCATAGAATCATAGAATCAAAGAGTTGGAAGAGACCTCATGGGCCATCCAGTCCAACCCCCTGCCAAGAAGCAGGAATATTGCATTCAAATCACCCCTGACAAATGGCCATCCAGCCTCTGTTTAAAAGCTTCCAAAGAAGGAGCCTCCACCACACTCCGGGGCAGAGAGTTCCACTGCTGAACGGCTCTCACAGTCAGGAAGTTCTTCCTAATGTTCAGATGGAATCTCCTCTCTTGTAGTTTGAAGCCATTGTTCCGCGTCCTAGTCTCCAAGGAAGCAGAAAACAAGCTTGCTCCCTCCTCCCTGTGGCTTCCTCTCACATATTTATACATGGCTATCATATCTCCTCTCAGCCTTCTCTTCTTCAGGCTAAACATGCCCAGTTCCCTAAGCCGCTCCTCATAGGGCTTGTTCTCCAGACCCTTGATCATTTTAGTCGCCCTCCTCTGGACACATTCCAGCTTGTCAATATCTCTCTTGAATTGTGGCGCCCAGAATTGGACACAATATTCCAGGTGTGGTCTAACCAAAGCAGAATAGAGGGGTAGCATTACTTCCTTAGATCTAGACACTATGCTCCTATTGATGCAGGCCAAAATCCCATTGGCTTTTTTTGCCGCCACGTCACATTGTTGGCTCATGTTTAACTTGTTGTCCACGAGGACTCCAAGATCTTTTTCACACGTACTGCTCTCGAGCCAGGCGTCACCCATTCTGTATCTTTGCATTTCGTTTTTTCTGCCAAAGTGGAGTATCTTGCATTTGTCGCTGTTGAACTTCATTTTGTTAGTTTTGGCCCATCTCTCTAATCTGTCAAGATCGTTTTGAATTCTGCTCCTGTCCTCTGGACTATTGGCTATCCCTCCCAATTTGGTGTCGTCTGCAAACTTGATGATCATGCCTTCTAGCCCTTCATCTAAGTCATTAATAAAGATGTTGAACAGGACCGGGCCCAGGACGGAACCCTGCGGCACTCCACTTGTCACTTCTTTCCAAGATGAAGAGGAAGCATTAGTGAGCACTCTCTGTGTTCGTCCACTTAACCAATTACAGATCCACCTCACCGTAGTTTTGCCTAGCCCACATTGGACAAGTTTCCTTGCCAGAAGGTCATGGGGGACCTTGTCGAAGGCCTTACTGAAATCCAGGTACGCTACATCCACGGCATTTCCCGCATCTACCCAGCTTGTAGCTCTATCGAAGAAAGAGATCAGATTAGTCTGACATGACTTGTTTTTGATAAATCCATGTTGACTATTAGCGATGACTGCATTTGTTTCTAAGTGTTTGCAGACCGCTTCCTTAACAATCTTTTCCAGAATCTTGCCCGGTATCGACGTGAGGCTGACCGGACGGTAGTTGTTTGGGTCATCCTTTTTTCCCTTCTTGAAGATTGGGACCACATTGGCCCTCCTCCAATCTGCTGGAACTTCTCCCGTTCTCCAAGAACTCTCAAAGATGGTTGCCAATGGTTCCGAAATGACTTCCGCTAGTTCCTTCAATACTCTGGGGTGTAGTTGATCTGGCCCTGGGGACTTGAACTCATTAAGAGCGGCCAGGTATTCCTGGACGACTTCTTTCCCAATTTGGGGTTGAATGTCCTCCAAACCCTCATCCACTCCATCTTGCTGAGGTTGAAGACTCTCTTTTTGTGAGAAGACCGAGGCAAAGAAGGCATTAAGTAGTTCTGCCTTTTCCCTATCCCCTGTCAGCATTGCCCCATCTTCTCCTCGAAGAGGTCCTATCGCCTCCTTGTTTTTCCTTTTTCTACTGACATAAGAATAGAAGCCCTTTTTATTGTTTTTAATGTCCCTGGCAAGTCTGAGCTCGTTTTTTGCTTTAGCCTTGCGGACCTTTTCCCTACAGGTGTTGGCTATTTGTTTGAATTCTTCTTTGGTGATTTCTCCCTTTTTCCACTTCTTGTGCATGTCTCTTTTGTGTCTTAGCACGGTTAGAAGTTCTTTGGACATCCATTCTGGCTTCTTTGCACTTGTCCTATTTTTTCTCTTTGTTGGCACAGTTTGCAATTGCGCCTTGAGTATTTCACTCTTGAGAAATTCCCATCCATCCGTAACTCCCTTGTCTTTTAGTATCTGTGTCCACGGAATGCTGCTCAGCGTTTCCTTCATTTTTTGGAAATCAGCTCTCCTAAAGTCCAAAATGCGGGTTTGACTTGTCTTAGTTTCGGCCTTCCTTTGTACCTCAAATTTCAGGAGCACATGGTCACTTGCCCCTAAGGATCCTACCACTTCGACCGCATCGATCAGGTCCTCCGCATTTGTTAAGATGAGATCAAGAGTAGTCAATCCCCTCGTTGGAAGGGAAAGACAAAAAGGTAGGTAGGAAGGGGGAACCTGTTATATTTTTTGAAGAAGTGACTGGATTCAGGAGTCGGTAAGTTTGTTGGCATGCAGGTGCGATCAAATCAAACAGAAAGGGAAACTCTCAATGTCGTTAGCCCCTGTCTGCCTAGCAAGTTGAAAGCAGGTCGAAAGCAGAAAGCAGAAATGTGAATAGATAAGACAGGTACCATTTTTAATTGGGAGGTAATAAAGGCGCCCTTAAGGACATTGATTGGAGGAAAGCTTCTCAGCATGGAAGATGGACCAACAGCACCTCTGCCCTCACCGGTGACTGGAGTCGAGCACAGCCTCCAAGATGCCAGAAATAAGATGGGAAAACTGCCTTTATCTCTGTTTGTGTTGTCTGTCTTTGTTAATTGTATAACTGTCACTGAATGTTTGCCATATGTGTGATCCTTAAGCCGCTCTGGGTCCCCGTCGGGGTGAGAAGGGTGGGGTATAAATACTGTAAATAATGCTATGAGACAGTCTCGTTGAGTCAGAGATGAGACGCATCAGCTCTACTGAAGTATCCCTCAAGTTCTTCTCTCAACTGTTATCTAGTAATGGATATTAAATTATAATAGGGATATTGAGTATTGAGAAGTGTCTTGCATAGAAAACTTCATCTTCACTTAAATTGCACTGGATTGAGCATGCTATATCAGAGTGGCTGAAAACAACGCAATGTTGTGGTTAAGTTGAATTGAACTTGAATGAATGTACAAATAGAGCATAGAACTAAACACTGTGGGCTAGATCTAATTATTATTATCCCAACTAGAGGAAACCTCTTGAATCAAATGTTGATCTGGATTGATTTAATGGGACTAATCAGATTGGATTGAGTCCTATGTTTAGAGCTCTTCCACATTCCCGAAGAACAGGTGCAAAGTCAAATATTCTTGCCAGTGTTAAGCTTGTAGGTATACTTGCAAAGACTTCAGCCGGCTCAATGGGGCTGATTCGCACTGCTGCCTTGCAGCTGTAGCTCTGTGTTAAGTGTTATATAGAAGACACTGTCCTCTTCCTCCTCCCCTGGTTAACCCCTGAACTTTGGGGATCATGGGGTTAATTGTGTAGGATGCAGGGCTGTGCCTTTAACAATACAGCCATTTATAGTGTTGCAAGAGAGGGATAAAGAGAAGAGGGTGTCCAGTGACAAGGTTTCAAACTCACATTGGAATGCTATTTGTGTATACAACAAATGGAGAAGACAGATGTGGGAAATAGTCTCACTACTGATGAATGCCGAGTTTTCAATGTAGGGGCAAGGTGAGGAAAATCTCATATTTCTACTATTCAAGCCCCAGGTCTGCTCCAGTATCAGATACAGACTTGGGTGTTTATCTCAAAGGTGATTTTAGTGTTCTTGAAGTTTATTTTGATCATAGCAAGGGCTGATTTGACAGGAATCCCCATAAAGCTGAGAACCAGTAATTCAGACAGGAATTACTAGTTTACATACTGGGAACATACTTATCAATTGAATAAAAGTTCCCCTTTTTGCATCTTGTTGTCAGACTTTACCCCAAAGCATAACTCAGTGTCAACTGAATTTCCATCCTCCTTTATGGTTCTTGGCAACTGTCCAGCAATTCATTTCGCAGTCTATATATGGGTCCAGCAAACTGGAGTCATCACTTGAACTGAATAGTCTCTATTCAAAAATTTATATCATGTCAATGACCTGGGAATAACTCTTCTTAAGATAGTTGGAAAACATGTTAGGAGAGAGAAAAGAACACATTGAGGAAGGACTTATCATTAAGAAGAATTAAACTAGTATGAGAGAAAAGAGGTGTATAATTAAACATTATCATCACCACCACCACCACCATCATCAAACCTGATATCGTTGCTGGTTTGTAGGGCTTTAAACTTACTTACTTACTTAGGCAATCCCTCATAGTCTGTGTAAGATTGTCCTCCAAGTGCGGTGTCCTGGCGGTGGGTAGATAGGTGACTGTAGAGCCCTATTCTTGACCTGCAGTGAGGGCATCGGTTTCCAGGTGGAAGGCTATCCCGGTCAGGGTTGGCTTGATGTGCCTTCCTCTTGGCACGTTTCTCTCTTTCACCCTCCATTCATGCCTCTTCAAATTCTACAGCACTGCTGGTCACAGCTGACCTCCAGCTAGAGTGCCCCAAGGGCCAGGGCTTCCCAGTTTTCGGTGTCTATGCCACAGCTTTTATGGTTGGCTTTGTGCCCATCTTTAAATCTCTTTTCCTGCCCTTCAACATCGTTGCTGGTTTGTAGTTCTTTAAACTATATACAGGCAGAACACCATAATCTAAATAATTATTCTGGATTGTTTATATTAGCTGTTAACTTAAACTTCCTTGCTGCAGTAACTTCATTAATTGCCAGTTAATTTCCTGGCGCAATTCAAAGTGTTCGTTATGACCTATAAAGCTATATGTGGCTTAGGTCCAGGTTATTCATATTTTTTATTATTGGATTATTACCATCATTATCACCAGAGCAAGGTTACATTGATGTTTTTTTTCTTTCCCCTTTTCAAGGATTTGCTGTTCCTGGAATATTACATTATTTAACAGAAAGCTCTATAAAAGGAATGCTTCCTTTGGCAGTTACTGTAAACATGACTGTGATACATATTCTAGGATAGCCATGCAGCAAACTGCAACAACCTCCAGGCAGGGATAAAACTAAAAAATACCCACAAAATAGCACTTTTGTGGATAACAGTAAACATTTCTGTGGAGCATTTTGAGGAAGTTTTAAGATTTCCCAAAAACATTTTAAGGAATCAGACTTAAACCTTCCATTTTCAGTAGCTACAGAATCACACCAACTTCCTTTCAAAAAATCCAACAGACCTGAAACACACAAAACTATGGTTCTTTATTATGAAAGTAGCTTCTGTTCTGGGATGGAGACTGCAAAGGCTCAACCCATGAGAAAGCTTCTCTCACCTGTGAAACCCCTGTTGTTGTTGTTTTTAAAAGAAGATCCTTAATTCATTTTAATGATTTCTTTAAACATTGATAGATACTTCAATAACAGTTAATTTTATTCATCTTACTTACTTACTTATTTCCACAATCCCTCATTGTCCGAGGTTGTAAAGTCTGTTGTAAACTAGGAAAATGTGGTTTATATATCTATGGAATGTCCAGGGTGGGAGAAAGAACTCTTGTCTGTTGGAGGTAGGTGTGACTGTTTCAATTGCGCAACTTGATTAGCATTTAATGGCCTAGCGGTTTCAAGGTGTGGCTTCTTACTGTCTAGGGCAGTGGTTCTCAACCTGGGGTCCCCAGATGTTTTTGGCCTACAATTCCCAGAAGTCCCATCCAGTTTACCAGCTGTTATTCTGCTTTGGTTAGACCACACCTGGAATATTGTGTCCAATTCTGGGCACCACAATTCAAGAGAGATATTGACAAGCTGGAATGTGTCCAGAGGAGAGCGACTAAAATGATAAAAGGTCTGGAGAACAAGCCCTATGAGGAGCGGCTTAAGGAGCTGGGCATGTTTAGCTTGAAGAAGAGAAGGCTGAGAGGGGATATGATAGCCATGTATAAATATGTGAGAGGAAGCCACAGGGAGGGGGGAGCAAGCTTGTTTTCTGCTTCCCTGGAGACTAGGATGCAATGGAACAATAGCTTCAAACTACAAGAGAGGAGATTCCATCTGAACATGAGGAAGAACTTCCTGACTGTGAGAGCCGTTCAGCAGTGGAACTCTCTGCCCCGGAGTGTGGTGGAGGCTCCTTCTTTGGAAGCTTTTAAACAAAGGCTGGATGGCCATCCGTCAGGGGTGATTTGAATGCAATATTCCTGCTTCTTGGCAGGGGGTTGGACTGGATGGCCCATGAGGTCTCTTCCAACTCTATGATTCTATGATTCTATGATTCTAAGGCCAAAACCATCTGGGGACTCCAGGTTGAGAACCACTAGGGGAATCCTTCGTTGAGCGGTGGTTAGCTGTCCCTGATTGTTTCTTTTCTGGAAGTTTTCCTGTTTTTGAGTGTTGTTCTTTATTTACTGTTCTGATTTTAGAGTTAATTTTAAATACTGGTAGCCAGATTTTGTTCATTTTCATGGTTTCTTCCTTTCTATTAAAATTTATTTATTTATTTATTTACGGTATTTCTATGCTGCCTTTCTCAGCCCAAAGGCAACTCAAGGCGGCTTACAAATTGGCAACAATTCGATGCCACAATAGTCATAAAACACAATTAAAAACATTTAACACACGTTATAAAAACTATATAAAATCATTAAAAACATATAATCACCAATGTCTTTCTGTTAACTCATCTTCCAAATTGTCCACATGCTTGTGGATTGACAATACAATATTGCTCTACTACAGTTGATTTGCTTCTCCATATAACAATATTTTTAAATATTTTATATGCTCCTTTCTGGTGGTTTCAGTAGAAGGTTGTGAGCTTCCAACAAGAAATAAACAATGGGACGATGATGTTCTCTGAAAAACAAAGAAAAAGGAGTGAAAAGAGGGTTACTAGACTACAGGATCAGTAATTCTTTCTATGTGTATTTTTCATATTTGCATTTCCTTGGAACCATTTGAAGTTGACAGACATGTTTTATGTCAACAAATCTCTTTCACCCTTAGCCAGTTTTGTTGTTTTAAACATAATGCAATCATTTTCGAAATCAAGCTGGTGGAGCTGTTCCTTAAGGCATTACGTAAACACTATATGTGGAATTATATTCACTGCCTTTATTGTATTAACAGCATGTTTGAACATCTCAAATGTTTATTGTTTCAGACATTGTTCATGTATTTGGTAAAAGAAGCAGGAAACCTTCAGACAAATTACCGAATAATGACTGGATGGAGATGAATTCTCGATTGAGTAGAGTGAGGAAATAGCAAACAAATTAATATCAAGTTGATTGTCTTGAGTCTCTTTGACTTTCTGATGTGTCATTATGAAATTTCTGTTCTGAATTGAAACAAGACCTTAGCATGAAGAAGTTTGTGTTGCATTTCTCCATGGCTTGTCACCTGGATGAGCATAAATCTGAATCTCAGACAGGTGTGAAAACAATGAAAAATTGGAGTGGGGGAACAAATCTGGGTACAAGCAAATAACGAACTTACTAAGAAAATCCAACAAATGCTACATTCAGCAAAAGACAAGAGGGATCCTCCCACCTCTGCAGGAGTTTACCGTATATCATGCAGCTGTGGACAAGTCTACATAGGGACCACCAAACGCAGCGCCCAAACATGAATCAAGGATCATGAAAGGCACTGCGGACTAATTCAGCCAGAGAAGTCAGCCACAGCAGAGCACCTGATGAACCAACTTGGGCATAGCATATTATTTGAGAACACAGAAATGCTGGACCACTGTAACAACTACCATGTCAGGATATACAGAGACGCCATTGAAATCCACAAGCATGTGGACAATTTCAACAGAAAGGAGGAAAACATGGAAGTGAACAAAATCTGGCTACCAGTTTTAAAAAATAAAGAGCAACACTAAAAAAGCAGTGGAATTCCAGACAAGAATCAATCAGGGTCAGCTAACACCTCCAAACAAAGGATTTCCCCAGGCAGCAATCGGCCAGGCTTTGAAACTGCAAGGTCATTGAATGCTAATCAAGATGGCCAATTGCAACATTCACAGTTGCCTCAAGCAGATAAGAGTTCTTTCTTCCACCCTGGACATTATTCCACAGATATATAAACCTCACTTGTCTAGTTTCCAACACACCCTTCAACCTCTGAGGTAGGCCCGTAGCCAATATTTTGTTTCGGGGGGGGGGGGGGGGGGGCTAGCAAACCTTTTGTATCATTACCCCAATACCCCCATGCATATGGGATATATTGAGAATGGTGATCAGATCATGATATGAATAAACATAACAGTTAAAATAATGCATCAGTAAGGCCTTTTCGTGAACCACCATGAGAATTTCGGGGGGGGGGGGGCTGAAGCCCCTCAAGCCCTCCCCCCGGCTACATGCCTGCTCTGAGGATGCCTGCCATAGATGTGGATGAAATGGCAGGAGAGAATACTTCTGTAATATGGCCATACAGCCCCTAAAACTCACAACAATCCAGTGATTCTGGCTATGAAAGATTTCAACAACACATTTAATATATTTGAAATATTCAAATTTACATGATTAAAAATATTAATGTATGATATGTTGGTTTAGTTTATAGGGCTGCATCTATATGCTAGGAAATAATTATTGGGTGAAACAATTATTGTAATGTTGCATTGGATTCATGCCTTTGATGGTTCTCTGACTGGAGCTGAAGATTAAATAGAACATGGGAAGCTGTTCCAAAATGGCACTTCGATACATTTTTGAACATAGTCTTCTTCCTGTTCAATTTTCTTTAAATGAACACTTTGCTGATGGTCCTGAGTCATAACATGAAACTTGTTGATTTAGAAATGCTATCCATGGAGTTCAGTGGGACTTATTCCCAAGTAAATGTGGTTATTCTGAATCACTTCACCTATTTGAATTCATTCCATCATTATTAATTTTTAATTTAATTGAACATTATTCAATGTAATGGTTCTAAATTTTCAGTAAATTATTTTTCATTAGCTTGATTTATGAATTTAATTAAGTTCAAAAACCAAAACTTTTCCAAACTCTGTATCAAGAGGCCATTTTCTTAGATAGATGAGCAAGTGCTATTGCCCCTTTGAAGAAAATGAGACCTTTTTTGTGCAGAGCATGTGGTTTCCAACAGACATAGGACTGGAGTGGAAAAGATACTCACTGGTTTTGTCTCCCAACATTAAAAAAATCAAGCCGAGAAGAATAATAGAATAGGAAGAGACCTCATGGGCCATCCAGTCCAACCCCGTGCCAAGAAAATCACATTCAAAGCATCCCTGACAGATGACCATCCACCGTCTGTTTAAAAGCCTCCAAAGAAGGAGCCTCCACCACACTCCAGAGCAGAGAGTTCCACTGCTGAACAGCTCTCACAGTTAGGAAGTTCTTCCTCATGTTCAGGTGGACTCCCCTTACTGTAGTTTGACAGTGTGGCATGGATTTTGTAGTTCCCATTACATGCTGAGGTTTTTAGGTAAAATATTCTGTGCAGAAATATATGTTGTGTTATGTGCATGTGTGTTTGTGTGTGTGAAAATCAAAGCTTTCTGTGTGAAAAACATTTTTCATGACCAAAAGACATACTGTATCCAAATAATTATGCAACATTTGAGCATAATTGTTGCTTTCCCCTCAAAAACCAACTGTTTTGCCCAATTACTAAAATGAAAAATGCCACACACACAGCGCTAGAGAGCAATAGTGTTGCACAAAATACCCAGGTGACTATCTGGAAACAAGGTTTTCATTAAACAATGTGGATTATTTTTTTGTACAAAACCCACATTTTCCATGTAAAAAAAAGCCCACATTTTTTTCTGCACAGAATAAGTTGTATGATGTCAAGGACATTGCTCACAGTGCATTACAACAGGATAAAGTGGCAAATGAAAAAAACCCGAAACAACTGAGAACATTTTAAAGGTGTCTAAAAGGTCCTTTCCAAAGCAGCCACTGAATAGTGCACAGAGATGCAATTTTCTCTACTGTCAAATCTTTTCTTACTTATCGATTATAGTGGGCAAAAGATGAAAAACAGGAAACCAATGTTGCAGAGAACATATTGGTTTATTAGGCTAGTTAAAATATAATATAAGGATAATCTTTAAAAGTTAAGTGCTACGATTGTGTGGGGGAAAAAACCCCATTGCTTCTTGCTATACCAATAAAGTAATCACATTTGTACTTGTTATGTTGGTTTAGAAATATAAAGCTTGTTATCGCAAAACTCAATGTGGCTTACATTTTTTTAAAAAAAATAACAAATGTAAAGTAAGTTCAGTAGACTCCCAGGATAGATCAACACAGCCAATGTGAGTCTACACTGCCATATAATCCAGTTTGGTGCAGTTAAACTGCATTTTGAAACTGCATTATTTGGCTGTTTTGATCCAGCCTCAGTTAACTGGCACCCACGCAGGATAAATGTAGCTTCTGGCTGCTTGAGAGTTACTATTAAAAATAGGCCTAACTAATATTATACCCCATGCTATACGATTTCATAAACTCTGTATTGACTTGATATTAAAATGGAAATACAGTAATTAAAAGCAAATGAAGACAAACTTAACTTAATGCAATACTGTATGATAAAATTGGATTTTATTCTATTATATTAAAAACTGGTTTTATTTTAAGTTTTACTTAAATGATTATTTCTTTGATTCCCCCCCCCCCCCCCCCGATTGCTTGAGAGTTCTGGCTGCCTGACTTCCAGTTCAGTCAGAGTCTATTGTACAAACATACTAGTGATCCCTGACCTCCACACTCCAAAGCTTCAAGAAAGATTAGACAAATTCATAGAGGATATAGCTAGTAATCATTAATAATCATGATGTCATTGGGTCTCCTCTTAGGACCTCAGGTCAAGAGGAAGAATCTTAGGGTTGCCTTGTGCAGTTTTTTAATGGTTTGCAACTGTTCTTCGTTACTGCAGACTACATTATATGGTCAGCATAGACCCAAATAATGCATTCAGTGCAGTTAAAAAATATGGCATTGTAGATTCAGTCCAGGCCATCCACCTAACTATGTGCTTCTCTCTTTGTTCTTCTTCTTCTTCATCTCTACTACAAGGATTTAGGGGATGGGAGGGACCAGTCAGGACTATATATATTTTCATTATGAGTTGACATGCCTCTGGATACCGGTTATTGGGTAAATGGGATGGTGCTATAGTGCTTATGTGTATTTTAAGCTTTTTTCATAGGCATCTAGCTGCCTACTAGGGGAACAGTTGGTCTAGATAGGGCTTTGGTCTGAACAAACATGTGTTGTTATGTCTTTTTGTGAGTAACTGTGTGTCTCAATAAAACTAATATATTACTGCATAGAAACTGTCATAGGAATGATTTGTGCCAAAGTGATTTTTATTCTTTTTCTGGAATTAATACAGTAGCTGAAAATTTCAAGGTTGCAATGGAAATAATGCAGCTGTTATGAAATCTGCTTTGTGCACTGAATATCAATGAAGATTATGCCTACTTAAAATTTTGCTTCAAGCAAAGTGTGCTTGAGAGATCTGATGGCTTGTATAGAGATGAAGACAGAAATTCGCAAGTGTTCATTAAATTGAATGGAGCTAGAAAATGTGGAGAGTTTCAAGATGCTTCTGCTTTTCTCCAAGACTGTGCCACAATACCAGATTGTTTACATTTTCAAGGTTGGACTTGTTGGCTGAGGGAACTAATTATCGTTTAATGCTTTCCTTAACTTGACTGCCCATAGAAGTGAGTTCATGTATGTCCTGGTGAAAAATCCAATGTCAGATTTCGCTGTAATAAATGCATATCTATCGCCTATTCTGAAAAAACAATAAAGTCTTTGTGTTGAGATTGTCCCAGGCATTGACGTGGGCCATTTTCCAGCCACTTTTGCACTTCCAAAAAGCCATATATCTTTATGTCCTAATTGAGATAAGATGCAAATTAATTTTGAATTACTACAGTTTAAATAGAAATACAATAATCTCGTCCTGGAGGTGAAAACTGTGACCAGGCAGCCTGTGTCTGCTTATTTTGCTGGCAATGATCAACTGTTGATGGACACCTTCAAAGCATTTACATCTTATGGTTATAAAGCCTTTTTATTCAGACAGGCCTTCAAAAAAGAAGGTTTTAAAGATCAATTCAGGGAGTGCTGTGGTTTTAACTTTGAATATGCACTTCAGGGGAGAGAAAGTGGGGTAAAAAAATAATAATAATCTTTAAGCCAGGGTTTGAACAGTTTAAAAGTTCTCCAGATATGGTTCTCCAGATGGAGGGTTGGTTCAAAGAGAAGATAGAAGAAGTGCTCTGTTTCATGGCCTCAAAATTGGCTTGCCCCTTATCTTTATTGATGTGTAGACATACCATGCATACTGTGCTGTAGCCTTTTGCAATTTAACAGATCCTCAAGCTCTCCAGTATTAATTTGTGTTGTTCATCTTTGAAATATGGGACATCATTTTTCTATGCCATTGTGTATAATAGGATTTTAGATTTTAGATTTTGGATTTTGGATTTTAGATCTACAGAGTGTCCTGGAATTAAACCTCAAACAAGGGCCCACTTTACCGAATGATAATTTCTAATATTCTTAGCCATCTAAGAATGTGTGCTTTGTGAGCATTTCATTTTAGACAGTGGCAAGAAATAAGATTGTTTTTGAACTGCTTAGTTGGATGGTAAGCTGGGCTGAAGGTTGGGTGCTCACCCCGACACAGGCTTCAAATTGCCAACCTTTCAACTGGCAAGATGTATTGCTGCTGGTGATTAACCAGCTGTGCTAAAGCCCAGCCCTTTATTTATGCCTTATTTATTTATTTATGCCTTATTGTAAACTTGGTTTTATAGGTTTCTTGTTATATGTATGCTTGATTTGTATCATTTTAAAAATATTGTGTGCCACTTTGGGTTCTGTTTAGGGAGAAAAGCAGGATACAAATACATAGGTATTATTATTATTATTATTATTATTATTATTATTATTATGTCAGACATTATTGTCAATTGTCTACTGCATCACAGTTGTCCCATGAACTATATCCTAGAATAGAGTTCATAAAAATTTAAGACTACAATTCACAGAATTCTGTAGAAATTATTGTCTCAAAAAAATAAAATAAAATCCAAGTTCTGCACTGGGACATATAAGAAACCTACACGTGAGTTAGCAGAAGCTAACCTGCAGAGACCCAACAAAACCAATAATATAATAGTTCTGTTTTACAGTTGGGGGACACTGATCCTGAGAGAGAAGCAATGAGCACAAGGCTCAACATGGCACAGACACCCCTTGAAATCTTATTTCCTCTCATTAAGCTTTTAGGAGATGGGAAACACAGGAGATCTACTGCAATGCACCCAGAGGTCTCCAAGTAGATCCTAATCTACATTCTGTCCATCCGTGTTCTATCACGTACATATTGTAAGGATTAATTTTGCTTTCTGTTTTAGTTTGTAATGGCATCCTATGACAAGAAGATTCCACCTATGTGGATGCGCCGTGTTAGTTTTCTCTGTGCAACAGATCTGCTTTAGTCATTTCCCCACAAATAGATACCAAGGTAGCATGTTTCTTTTTCAGTTGTAAATATGTCTATGTTCCAGACATATACGGCAAGTACCTTGAGGTGCCCAGACAAAAAGGATTCGATTACACATTCTCCCCATTCTTATTGCATGAGGAAGGGGAATGTTCAGACATTAGTGGCAATGAAGAGTCTACACTGAAAACAAACAGAAATGTAGTTCTTAAATAAAAATGTGCTTGATTTTGATTTGTATTCTGACAATACATTTAGAAGCTCCATCTTGCTTGGGTGTTTATTGTCATCATAATTTATATACATATGCACTCTAAGATATAGAAACTATATCTTGCTTTTATATTGTGTCATTTACATGGGTGTTTATTGCAATCATAGTTTACATACATATGTACTCTAAGATCTAAAAATGACCACTGGTAATAATCTCTGACTCAGTATTGTTTTTGCATTGCTCAAAACATGCAGCTTTCCCTTGTAGCGATGTAATAAAACAACCGACATGTTTCCAAGTCATCGGTAGGGTGTGTGTGAGAAAACCTATATGAGCCTCATATAAAAACAGTGGTTGCTAATGTCAGTAATTTTCCATTCAATATCACATACTACCTTATTATTTTTCAAGATTTTAAAAGGTCAGCATAAAATTGGTACACCATAGTGGCTAAGAGAATGAGTCATGTCTTACGTCTGCTACGAATCAAGACTTCCCAGGTCTCAGGCGCTGGTCCCACTTTTCTGTTTCTCAGGGCAAGAGGGAGAAAGAATCGTGGGATGAGTGAACTTTCTTTAAAAGTGTGTATGTGTGTGCGCGCGCATGTGCGCATGTGTATTCTTTGTTCTGGTACTTTGTATTTGAAAGGTAAATTTTGTAAACTGTAGTTGATGTTAAATGTGTCCTGTTTAATGACATCACGAAGGCTCATTCCTTGTGACATTACATCCCTAGGTCTGGGGTTTTAGTTTTGAAATCTTCTAGCCTAGGGACCTTATCATTTAGTGGTCTTAATTCAGCCACTGTCACACAGCTTTGGTTACTTCTATCTGTAATATGGGTTACTCATTTGCCTGGTTGAAACTGATTAATCAGATAGACTCATTCATCAGGTAGACTCACTAACCAAAAAGCACGTACACACAAATTCATGACAACAGGGATATAATTGACTGCAAAAATTTAAGGTTTTTCCTCCCCTACACCAGTGGTTCTCAACTTGTGGGTCTCCAGATTTGGCCTTCAATTTCCAGAAATCCTAACAGCTGGTAAACTGGATGGGATTTTTGGGAGTTATAGGCCAAAACAACTGGGGACCCACAGGTTGAGAACCACTGCCTTAAAACTACCAGAGCTCTCAGATATGGGGGATTCAGTGAGCTTTGTTGCAAAACATAAATGTTTCCAAGAGATGGTGTATAGTCTTGGATGAAAGAAAACTGTCAAGGCTCTTCTATTCATTTGTCTTTTCCCACCTCAGTTCAAGTTTTGATTTAACCAAATGGATTGGACACTAAGATAAATCTAGGGTTTCTTATCTCGGGATAGTTGTTCAACATCTACTAATAGAGGGCTGCTATGAGCATGTCTGCTTAAGTATGGCACTGTCATAATGCCTTTCTCTAGGTCACACATTGTGTGTTGTAAGAAGACATGGGGGAGAGCCATCTTGGTGCCTGCTGTCAGGTTGTCGAATTCCCTCCACAGGAGCTCAGGTTGCTCTTTCACCGCATTCTTTCATCATCAGGCGAAGATCTTTCTATTTTGAAAGACCTTTGGGTTTTAATTGTTTGGACAGAAGTGTAATTATAGTAGTATTGTCTATCTGTTAGTTCCTAAAAGTTGTATGATGCATTTTTGTAGTTTTATTTTTTAATGTATTGGAGGAAAAGCAATACAATAGTATTCAAGACCACAGAAATTTTAACTATCCACAGTTAATATGTACTGAAGATGCCTTACTAGGAAAGAAGAAAGTGGAGTCCAACAAAAACTTACTTAAAGTACTATAGAGCCTCAAGCTTCATGCTCTTTAAAATCCAGACCATCCTAATGTAATTACTGTCAAAAACACTGAAACACAGTATGCTGTAGAAGTTCCTAAAACACAGAGGTCAGAATCTTCTTAGTGTATTGTTCTCGTAAGATTATGCCACCACTGGGGAAAGTAAAAAAAATAAATCTGTGTCCTTTCAATAATAGTTTTTTTTATTTATTTTCAAAATGTGTGTGTGTGATACAGAAATATTCTATATTAAGCTTTCTGTATTACATAATATTTCTGTATTACAGAAAGAGGAGCCCCCAGTGGCACAGTGGGTTAAACTGCTGAGCTGCTGAGCTGGCTAATCGAAAGGTTGCAGGTTCGAATCTGGGGTGTGGCATGAGCTTCTGCTGTTAGCCCCAGCTTTTGCCAACCTAGCAGTTCAAAAACATGCAAATGTGAGCAGATCAATAGTTACCACTTCGGCAGGAAGGTAAGGGCACTTCATGCAGTTATGCCGGCCACATGACCCTGGAGGTGTCTACGGACAACATTGGTTCTTCAGCCTAGAAATGGAGATGAGCACCAACCCTCACAGTCGGACATGACTGGACTTAATGTCAGGGGAAAACCTTTACCTTTACCTAATACAGAAAGATGATAGACAGAAAGGAGATCATTGGTAGACAGAAAGGAAACTAATAGATATTTTTATTAATGAATTAATAATGAAACAAGATCTTTTCCAAGCTGTGGACCAGGCAACAGTGGAGGTAGAGGGGGCTGAATTAGCCCAGGAGATGCCAGAGGGTCAACCGTGAGATTGCTAGAGGGAGCTCCTGCATCATTAATAGCATAGGAAAGAGAACTTGAACAGGTATTGCTTGTCATGTAAGCAAGTAATGGCAAAACCTGCAGAAATTCCCTCTTCTATACAACCATTAAAGGTGTAGGAGCCTTCTTTTCAACTGAGTCACATTCAATTCATTTCTTGCCACATTTTTAGTCCCCTCGGGCCATTTTAGGACAAGTTTTTTTTTTGCAAAAAGAAGAGACTGGGAGTGACCTCCTGTTCACTTCTTTTAAAACATGGCAAAAGTTGGTAAAAGGCCAGATGGACTATCCTGCCCAGTTTTAGATGAGCCCTAGCAATTGAAGATGTAGGACAAAAAAAGGATTAATTGGGGCTGTCTCTGCCATGTTGGAATGGCTGGAGAGCATGGATCTCAGTTCCATGCAGCATATTTACAGGCTTCAAACTGGAGCTCTGATCCATTCCTGTGCTTGTCACAGCCTCTTATCTTTGCACAGAGGTAATAGTAGAAGCTTCCAGACAGGATGGACAGTTACTATGAACAGTGTTCAGCATGTGAGCTAGAGTATCCTATTTCTGATTTAGAGTGTAATCTTGGGGTTGATCACTGAGCAAGTACATTTGTTGAGTGATTCTTGTCACTATATGCTTAGTGTTTAATACATCCCAGTGTTTAATACATCCCAGACTTGAGTGCAAGGGCTGCAAAAGCGATATTGTACTATAGCTTAATAGTTTTGGATTTACTTTGTAAGGCAATGGGAATCGTGTATATGCAGACTTTTTAAGTCTGAAAGGATTTGTTCAAAGTTAGTAAGGGTTGGTGCCCTTTCCTGAATGGAGAATGTACTTTGGACGGTGCCCTTTCCTGAGTGGAGACACTTTATATAGTTGCACAATGTGCATTGCCTGTATTTTTTTTATTTGTCCTGCAATAACCTTGCAAAAGCAACATACACCCTTGTGAACACTAGGCTTGATTAATCATCTCATTCATCACCAGGTTTTTGATAGGGCTGTCCTGTTGCTGGCAGCTTTTCTAGAGAACCGTGGCACAATTCCTCATTGATTTGTGCTATCATGATCATATTATGCTTGCCCAGCATTCTTTACAAAGGTGACGTATAAAATGGTGGGTCAACATTAAATTGGCACTCCTGGATGCTAAAAACCTTGAATTGTGTTGACCCTGGCAACATTCGATGCTTGCTTGTTTAGCCTCAAGCTAAGGCAAATCTATATCCACATGACACCAGCTGTTGAAAAGTTCTTGCTACAAACTGTATGTGCCCAGACATTGTGTGTGCCTTGTCTTGTTCCTGCTTTGCATTTTCATATTATGCACTTGGTTTGGAAACAAATATCTCTGCAAATTTCTTATTTTTTTTAATAAAAAAGAATAAAACTTTATTTATATTCCATCCTGTCTCCTTGAGGGGACAGATTTTTTTAATTGAATTGGAACAGGTCTCCCAGAAAAATTCAGGCATTGATTGGGGATGATGGGGCTATAAACCAAAATGTTCAGAGTGACCAAGTTTAGAGAAGACTGTCCTAATTGATCCAGCATTCTGTTTCTGACAATGGACAGCCAGGTGCCTCTGGAAACACATAAACAGGGCAAGAATATTTATTTATTTATTTACCATATTTATACTCCACCCTTCTCAACCCAAAGGGGACTCAAGTTGGCTTACACATAGGCAGCTATTCAATGCCTTAAGCAACATACCATTAAAACAAACATTTAAATTAAGATTAAAATTAATTTACATTAAACAGTTTAAAACATTATTTATTTATTTATTTATTTGGTGTCAAAAGCATAGCATAAATAAATTGCTATAAAACTGATAAAACAGAGGGAACACAAGTGGTTAAATAATTTTAGACCAAAAGAATACTGACTTTCTCAGTATATAGCATCTGATTAACATGGCTCACCATTTCAGTGTGAACATGGCCACAATTTAGATAGATATGCTTGCCAGATTAATGCAACTCTTAGGCCTTACTTACCAGTATCCTTTTCACCAGCACTTCCTTGTCCTCTTTGGCCTTTTTTCTATCGAATCATCATCATCATCATCATCATCATCATCATCATCATCATCATCATCTATATCCTCCCTTTTTGTACCCCACAGTAATCTTGAGTTCTGCAGAATCATCAGAGACCTCACAATCTCTGAGGATGCCTGCCATAGATACAGGCAAAAAGTCAGGAGAGAATGCTTCTGGAATATGGTCACACAGCCTGAAAAACTTACAGCAACCCAATCATTGTATTTGTTTATACCCCTGCCTTTTTTCCAAAATTGGGACTCAGTGTAGCATATAACTTAAAACAGTAAAATCTAGCTAAAATGTTCAAATGTGAACATTAAAATAGAATCACACTATTCACAATATTAAAATATACACTTAAAAGGGATAAAAACACTAAAAGTGAATCTGACCAAGCAACGGCTAGAACATATTTGAAAGCCTACTCTATGGCAATGAGGGCAGTAGAGAAATCGTTCATTGCTGCCAACAGTGCAGCTGCAAAAAACCATCCAACTGAGTTGTTTCGAGTGGTCAGAGGGCTATTACATAGTGGTCCTCAAGGAGACATCTCTGACCATTCAACAGCCCGCTGTGAAGAATTTGCATGTCATTTTGAAGATAAAATCACTCAGATCTGTTCCAGCTTGGATGCTCTTATTGATACAATTCCAATGGATGTAACTCTGGCTCCTGCTTGTCCAGTGTTGATGGATACCTTTCAATTTGTACAGCCTGAGGATGTGGACAGGATCCTTGGAGAGGTGTGAGTTACTACATGTACTCTAGATTCTGGTCTTCCCTGGCTGGTTCAACAAGCCAGAGGGGAACTGGCAGAGTGGGTGAAGATGGTGGTCAATGCCTCCTTAGAACAAGGCAAAATTCCAGCTTGCCCAAAGAAGGCAGTTGTGAGACCTACATTTAAAAAGCCATCGTTGAAGCCCTCTATAATGAATAACTATATGCCAGTGTCCAACCTTCCCTTTTTGAGCAAGGTCTTCAAGCCAGTGGTACATGTTTTAGTTACATCCCATTTGGATTATTGTAATGCACTTTATGTGGGGCTACCTCTGAAGTGTGCTTGGAAACTTCAACTGGTCTGAAGAGCTGCAGCCAGGTTGCTAACTGGGGCTGGCTGCAGGAAGCAGACAACCCCCCTGTTGAAGCAACTCCACTGGCTGCTAGTCTGTTACCAAGCACAATTTAAAGTGCTGGTTATGGCCTTTAAAGCCTCAGATGGTTCAGGTCCAGGCTATTTGGCCAACAGCATCCCCTTGCATGAACCTGCCCAGGCCCTGAGATCTTCAGGACAGGCCCTTATCTTGGTCCAACCTCCATCTCAAGCTCATTTGGTGGGAACGAGAGAAAGGATCTTCTCAGTGGCTGCCTCTGAACTCTGGTACTTCCTTCTTCCCAGGAAAAGCTACACTGGCCTCCTCCCTGCTGTCCTTCAGGTGGCAGGTTAAAGCCTTTTTATTCAGGCAGGCTTTTAAAGAAGAATGTTTTAAAGATTGTCAATGGCTGCTGTGATTTTATATGCTTTGAATGATGTTCATTACTGTTTTAATATTTGTATATTTGTATTTTTAAAGTTGTATTTCAATGCTTTAGTTGTGAGCTGCTTTGAGTCTCTGTATGGGGAGAAAAAGCGGGATATAAATGAACATAACAACAACAAGCAATTAAAAACAGCTGGGTTTATTTGGCTATAAGACTGCAAGTTTAGACAATAGATGATTAACAGAGGCACAGGAGCCTTAACAGTTCTGCCAAAGTTGACATTTTTGTTGTTGTTGATGGAGTGGCAGGTGGTATATTTCCCAAGAAAGTAAATAGTTAGACCATTGCTTCTTGATATGGGACTATTTTGAAATGTTCTAGATAGGAAGAAATGATTTTTGGGAGGAAGCAGACTTCGATCCTTTCAGCTGAGCATGAGGTAATTCCGGTGTGTGAGTGAGAAAAGAAACTGCTGCTGACATTTGTTTAGCTTCCATGGTAATGGAGTGCAGAGTCTGGTCCCTCCCATTTCCACCTGAACTTGAAAAAGGAGCTATCCAAGGTATGAAATCCAATACCCAAGGTAGCTCCTTTAGAGTTTGACTGAAAGCCTGGAACACATTCCCTACCTCTCTTGCATGGGAGCCCTCAGTCACCACTGGGCATTGCCATTTTAAATCAGACACAGAGACAGATAATTACATCTGAACTTTTTGGGGCAGCTGTATTCATGAGTATCTGACAGGAAGGGAATGGCTTTGCAATGCGTAAAACAACTGAATAGTATATCCAGATGGATCTCTTTTCCTAACTTTGCTTGCTGAAAGACACCGAGATCTAGTTTTTATCACTTTTAACATAGGCTAGTTAAAACCGTGAAACTCAGCAAAGTCCTTACTAACTTAGGTCCTTCTGACTTCACAGCGAGTCTACTCTTGTTGTTGTTCATTCGTTCAGTCATCTTCGACTCTTCGTGACCTCATGTACCAGCCCATGCCAGAGCTCCCTGTCGGCTGTCACCACCCCCAGCTCCTTCAAGGTCAGTCCAGTCACTTCAAGGATGCCATCCATCCATCTTGCCCTTGGTCGGCCCCTCTTCCTTTTACCTTCCACTTTCCCCAGCATAATTGTCTTCTCTAGGCTTTGCTGTCTCCTCATGATGTGGCCAAAGTACTTCAACTTTGTCTCTAGTATCCTTCCCTCCAATGAGCAGTCAGGCTTTATTTCCTGGAGGATGGACTGGTTGGATCTTCTCGCAGTCCAAGGCACTCTCAGAACTTTCCTCCAACACCACAGTTCAAAAGCATCTATCTTCCTTTGCTCAGCCTTCCCTAAGGTCCAGCTCTCACATCCGTAGGTGACTACAGGGAATACCATGGCTTTGACTAGGCGGATCTTTGTTGCCAGTGTGATGTCTCTACTCTTTACTATTTCATTTAGAGTCTACTCTAAATATGACTAAATTCAGGTCTGATGCAGTATGCAGGTGTTAGTGTCAATCCAATTGCTAGTCTCAAGTAGAGTACATTCACAGAACCTATGTTGCTTAGATAAGTGTTGACTTATCCAAATCTGGATAATTTCATTCCAACAGTGGCAAAGAATTGGATTTAGGTGATTCTATTCTTCTCACCTTAAGATATGGTTTTGAGTGGAGTTTAATGGGAAATGAAATAAGAATCTTGAGGGAAAATATGAGAGGGTTACAATACAAGACAATGCCATCCAAATCCTTCCCCAACCCTACAATTCCACGTATGAAGTTAGTTGATTGTACAATAAATGCCTCACCTAGAATCACTCCCAACAAAGATGATGAAGAAGAGCATTTTTTCTCCCAAGGAACGATAAACATGATAATGTTTGAAATAGGACACACTTTCTTTCTATATTGATGCAATTTCTGTGTTGCCATGGTTGCTGTTTCATTCTAGTGCTGAAAAACATTAATTCAATAAACTTCAATGGTTTTTCCCCTCTGAATCTGCCTTCCGAGCCTATAGAAGTCTTCATGTCACAATCCTCTCTTTGTCACAATGTCAAGTTGGCTGTCCATTAACCTAAAATGACTATTTTATTATATTGTAAAGCAAGCTTTTAGGCTACAAGTGGCACTTTCCACTTGTAGCCTTTACCAAAGACAATGCAGAATTGAATTTTTCTGCTAGTTCCTCCCATCACCTTAAAGCTGCATGCACATAAAAGTCTTTTTTGGGCGGGGGTGGGGGGGATCATGTTTTCCCCACAGCCAGTATGGCAATCCCCTCAAAACTCTTATACACAAGTACAGTATGACCCCACTATCTGTGGGTCTGATACAACATGGTCTGTGCCTGGACTTTAATCCCAGTCCTAAATCTAAGACAACTCCGCCAAAGATGCTTTGGACCTCTTTCAACTCTGAGGTCCCCACTATTGATGAAATGTAATAGGCTAGTAAGAGAACCTCCTTTTGACATTAAAAACAATAAAATGCCTCATTTGCATCTATGCAATGCCAATAACATTAATGCAAATTGGTTATTTGCAAATTATGCTGAAAAACAGTAAAACAAAACATTAAGTAGCTTTATTAACTGCGGATTTGCCCTCTGAAATCCATGCTAGGAGGCACAGTTTGCAATCAGCAATTTCTCCCCCAAACCTCCCCAGGACAATGTGACATTTACTTTACTACATTAACATATTTGTAAAGAAATCACTGCCTCCTTTTCTGCAGTTTGTATTTTATAACACAGCAGGACCCCAAAGTTAATAGGAGAAACACGTGCAATGCTTTTATAATTCAGGTGGAGAGCTTTATTGCAATTTTTCTCCCATCACTTTTAGATCTACATAGGAAGGGGTAGTTAAGGAAACGTAGCTTTTACAGACTATTGTAATATAGGAATAACCAGAAGGAAATCTATTTCAATCGTTGCTTTACCAAAGTGATTTGAAAAATGTGAGATTGCAGGGCTGATGAAGAGTGTGACTTGCCGAAGATTACCCAGTGGGTTTCAATGGCTGAGTGAGGATTTGAATCCAGAGTCGTAACTGGACATTAAAAGCACTACACATGCTATACATGTCCCAAAAGCACCCAATTCCTTCTTCACACAATTACTCGCACATGCTCTCCCATTCATACTTGAATTAACATATATGTCTATATTTTTTCTAGGATACCCACAGGCTGGAAGAAAAACCTTGAACTGCACCTTTCTATTTGTCTCTCCTTTTCTCCTTATTCTCAGGAAATATATCTTCTGATTGGTTTTTAGAGTATTTCCCCTTCCTCAAGACTGCCTCTGAGTCCCGACTAATTCCTTAATTGATTGGTGGGATTGATATAAGGAACATTTCCAGTATATTTAGTGCTGGAATTCTGAATACAGAAGGCTTCCAGGTCAATAGTATCCTGGGATCCTGTAGGGAGACATTCCAACAAAATTTGAGATACTTGGAAGACATTTGTTTATTGATATATTTATTTACAGTATTTATACTCTGCCCTTCTCACCCTGAAGGGGACTCAGAGCAGCTTACAGAATACACACATATGACAAATATACAATGCCAATTATACACTTAACGAGGACAGACAACACAAACAGAGGGACAGGCATTTTTTCCGGCATCTTGGAGGCTGTGCTCGACTTTGGCCATGGGATGTGTGCGCGCGCTGTCACCCCATCTCCCATGCCGAGGAGCTTTCCTCTGATCAATGTCCTTAAGGGGGCCTTTATCACCTTCCCACTAAAAGCGGTACTTATTTTATCTACTTGCATTTCTGCTTTCGACCTGCTAGGTGGGCAGTTAGCTGGGGCTAATGGCAAGAGCTCACCCCAATCCAGACACGATCTGCTGACATTTCAATCGGCAGGATTTTCTGCAGGACAGTAGTTTAGCCTGCTGTGCTAAGCCCGGCCCCTAAGACATGGAAAGAAAAGGAAGTGACTGATCATTTCTGGCTGTTCTGGAGAAGCCATTACATAGTCAAATATGTTATTTGTTTCCAAGCCAGTCTGTGAGTTACACCACATCTTTTCAGGGGGAATTAAAATCATGTTTCCTTTATAAATTAAAAGACTATTTTAAATTCAGAGATTTTAATATTCCTACTACCAATTGTGAATAAGGAGGTCATTTATCCCATTTCTAATTTTTATGTAAGAAACCTACTGAAGAATGGAAATTACCCCATTTAATGAACGTCACATAGTTGTCTGGAATTTCAATCTTCAGTTTTCTTATTAAAGGATCGTATTTATATTATTCATAAGTTATAGCATCCTCTAACCCAGTTATGTCTGGTCTTATTAAAGTGATGCTAATTATATTTCAGACCAAATGCTTCATTTGGAATAAAGGTGTAATTGGATGCAAATTGTTGTGCTCATGTGGGAATCTGAAATGTGTTTCTGTGTATCTAATGGCATGATCCTATGCATGTCGACTAAGAAGTGTGGCCTATTGTTTTCAATGAGGCTGATTCTAGGTAAGTGTGTATAGGCTTGGAGGTTTCACGACTCAATCCAATAATCTCTTTAATCTCCATATTGCAAGATACTTCAGTATTTTAGATAGAACACAGACATTTTTGTATGAAAATCATCTGAGTAATGTATAATAGGTGAAAAATTAAAAGAGATTAAAAGAAATAAAAATAAGTCTGCATGTTTTTGGGGTGTTTTATAATAAGCTTTTTTGGTTTTGTTCCACAGAAAATGGTGACTAATGCTGACAAAAACATTATTTATTCATTACTACTTATTAGAAATGTTTTAGGATGCATTTTCCATTATCTCAAAGTAGTATCTGAACACACAATTATGTAGAATGTTTGTATTATCATTTTGAAATTGGCCCAGTCACTAATAGACCAATGCAGAATTTTAAGGACCAGTGCAACAAATCTCCTGAAAATGCATCCATTAACACTTTTGACCAGTCATGCCTGCAGTAGCTGCTGTCTTCCAGCAAAACAAATAATCGTAACTTAGACATAAAGACTATATGGCCAATATCATGATGCTCCATAATTGTGAAGTGTTTTCAATAAAGGTTTTATGCTGTTCAAGGCGTTTTCCTGCCCCTGCTCCTGGAGATGTGGCAGGATTCAAAACAAACAAAAATAAAAGTAATAACTAAAACATGAGGAAAGAGGAAAAAAGAAAATTGACACAAATATCAGGATTTGTAATAGAAAAGAAAGGGAAACATCTGGGTGCTACAATTTCAGATAAAAAATTGATATTATTCCAGAGTAACTACAATATCATGCTACAAAGGTGGTCAGTGAATCTACATTTTATGGAGTGAGATAAAATCCAAGGAAAAGTTCAGGGTGACATCTTTTTCATTGGTAAACTGGTGTAGGGCCCATCTACACCAGTGGTTCCCAACTTTTTTTTTGACAAGGGAGTACTTTGACCAGGGAGTACTTTGACCAGGGACTACTCTCCAACATTAGTACCAAAAGGGTTACAAATTAGTTTTTCATCAACTTTTGATTTGGTTTGGTTATCTGGGGTGCTGATTTAGAAAATGGCGTGATAGACCACATCAGCTCTAGTTTCTGATAAATAACATATGCCATCCAGTAGTCGCCATCTGCTCGCTCACAGAAAACCATATTTAGTAAGCCTCAGCACTATAAGAGGGTTTTGCAAGACCAGTCACTCTTATTGCAACAGTGTAATAATGGTGAGGCCACAGACCATGGTTTCGGGGCAACGGTGTTGTAATGGTGAGGCTGTGAACCATATTTTCATTCTTGTGGACCACTGATGGTCCACAGACCACCGGTTGGGAGCCACCGGTCTACAAAATCCAAGCCTAGTTCAAATGCAGCAATGCCTTGGATTCTGCCATAGTATTTTGAATGGATTGCTTCTGAACTGAGAGCAGAGTTCTGATTGTCCAGAATGTTTTCAGCCCAACTCGACAATTCACCCTTACATTTATCATTTTTGCTGACCTCCAGAGAGCTCTTGACCACTATTGGGTGCCTTTGCTGGTGTCAGCAAAGGCGCCTGAGAGAAGGGGAGAGGAGAAAAGAGAGGAGTGATCCTGGTATGGCACCTGTCTTTGGCCTACTTGGATAGCTGCAAAGCAGAGTTCAAAGTGCAACAGTAATTTGTATTCAATTAATCCAGCATGGAGGGAGGACGGGAACAAGAGGACCAAATCTTCCTTTCCCTGCAGATTGAGGTAAAAGCATACTTTTGCAGTCTCTCCAATGGACTGTTCTTCGTAATTAATAACTTTTGCTTCCTTGAACACATGTCCTATTTTTCATCTATGAAATGTTGGAGGGCAAGGATTAGCAACAGGACTAAGATTGATTTACTGATAGAAGAAAGAAAGCAAAGGGTAGAGATGGAAGACTGAGTGCATTTCTCATTGTTTTCAGAGTCTGTTGCTGCAACCTGAAGTTTGCTTAGCTGATGCAACTCCCTCCTAGATAGTGAGGAGGTGGGAAAGAAAGCCGCTAAGCCTGCCTGCAGGCCAGACTTGCCACACCTGCTGAGACAACATTTATAATGGTGCCACTGAGCAAATGCCCACATTTTTTAGTCTCACTCATATTCCCCCACCCCCAGGCTGATGTAACTTTTGTCTGATTTTCCCTCTTATTACCATGGAAGCTAGGAAAATCACAATCCTTCTGGGAGGCTTGAAAATGACAGTCATACATCCTGCACTGGCATCAGAACACTCAAAGAAATGCAAGACTTTATTGGGGGATAGCACTGCTGAAAAAGAACCAAGCCCATTTCCTCCATTAACGCTTGGATTTAAAACCTAGGATATGCTAACACTCGGCTTTCTGTTTGGTCCAAAATGACTACTAAGGGATAAGAAAATTATTTTGTAATGGGAAAGCATTTTCAAAGCAGAGTACATACAGAGTTGCTTTCCATGAACTATTCTTAACTTGTGATTTAGGGATCATTATAGCATTATAGCATTGGTAACGGCCGACAGGGAGCTCTGGCGTAGGCTGGTCCATGAGGTCACGAAGAGTCGGAGACGACTGAACGAATGAACAACAACAACATAGCATTGGCGGTTAAAAAAATAACAATATTAAAAATGGCGCAGCTAATCAGTTGAGTTGGCCCTCTCCATTATTTTGGGAATTTTTTTTTCCAAAAATGTATCTCCAGAAGCTGTCCATCTGTACTGGAACGTTCCATCATTATTATCAATTTGCAATGAAGAAAAAACTCTCTCTCTGTGTATACATGCTTTCAAGTTGCCTATTGACTGATGCCTATTGACTTCATGAATTTCAAGGGTTATTTTACATGGGAAAGACTAATGACCTCATCAGATTGGGATGAATTTGGGAACATTCACCAGTTTGCCTATACTTTTACGATGGAGTCTGCTGGCTATCCTATGATGCACTACAACTTCCAGTGGGGATCCATCATAAAGGGGAAGGCAAACAAGTGCCAGCCGCTCTGGCAGCAACATGGGAGGCTTCCCATGTTGCTTTGGATCAATGGGTGGCTGACACTTCTCTCTGTAAGATTGGGACTTGGGTGAGTCGGGCAATGCAGGAAGTGGACCGATGGGTTCCCTATTGCAACAGTGTAGTAATGGTGAGGCCACAGACCATGGTTTCAGGGCAACGGTGTAGTAATGGTGAGGCTGTGAACCATATTTTCATTCTTGCGATCCATGGCAATTCAGGCTGCATGTTTGATGTGGTCAGTAGAGATGGTTTTTCCAATTCATTTCTGTGGACTACAGCTTACAAAACTCAGTATTCATTGGTGGTCTCCCATCAAAGTTCTAACCAGTAGTGACCCTGCTTAGCTTCCAAAAGAAGTATTCAGGCAAAAAAAATGGTGAAAAAATAATTGCTTCTTCTATTCAATTAACAGGTTTCATCTTAATGTATTGTCGAAGGCTTTAATGGCTGGAATCACTGGGTTGTTGTAGGTTTTTTCGGGCCATATGGCCATGTTCTAGAGGCATTCTTTCCTGACATTTTGCCTGCATCTATGGACCTCACAACCTCTGAGGATGCAGGCAAAACGTCAGGAGGGATTGCCTCTAGAACATGACCATATAGCCCAAAAAAACCTACAACAACCCAGGTTTCATCTTTTTTTTTTTTCCAGAAGGACAGTCATCCAAACTCTGCACATCCAATTTTCCATAGAAAGTCCTTCTGGGCAAGGCAAGCCACTACTCAAAACAGTGAGATTAGATCTTTATGTTGTAAAAGGTAATTGCTTTCTTGGAATATTGGTAATAATGCAAGAATGATGCACATTATTACTGGTTGATGTTACCTAGCTCTGAAATCACCTTATCATTAATTGTACATTTTTTTGGATTCTAGGATCATAAGTGCATTGGCATACCCACTGTCTTCTTCAGCACTGAGTAGAAAGCTAAGTGTTAAGACAATTTAATTTTCTGGGAAAGTTAAAGTAATGCACCTGTGAGCAACATTTAAAAATAATGCTAGTGATTTCCCCACCCTCATGGCTGCATCTTTCACATAGACCCACACAGGAGCATATAAAACAGAAGAGCCTTTATCCATGTGCTTAGGCTTTTCCATAAAGGACAGCTCAACCTCCAACCATTAAAAATGGTGCAGGCAGCTTCATGTACGGACTTTCTTCTTTTCATTCTGGAAAAAATCAGGAGTCACTATACCGGTAGTTTCAACTGAGATGGGCAATTCATGTAAAACAAGTTAATAATGGATCTGCACCCTCCCAGTTTTTGTTGCTCAAGTCCAGCCATACAAATATAAAAGTGGCAACATCTGTTCTGAAATAAAGGCAGTTGCTTTCTTTTCTTAAGTTGAAAATAGGTTGAAAACCATAGATCAAGAAATTGTGATTAGATTTCTATTTTTAACGAGCCCTTTAAAAAAAAAAGAGAGAGGGGGGAAAGCTGTCAAGAGGGATTGTACAGAATCATCCATCCCAACTTTAATCTGCCATTGTTCTGCTCGACTTTTAAAGTTCATGCAGAGGTTATGTAACCACCAAGAAGTAATCTGGGCTTGTGCCATAAGAGTTCTTTAAGGGATTTGTTAAATCATCTATGCCGCTCAAGTCAAACATTAGCTAGCAGCTTTCACCAAGTGCTAAATACAAAAGCACATTATGAACAAGGAAGGGAACCATATTGGATGGACAGGTTGCAAATAAAATAAGGGCAGTGGAGAGCTGTGAATGTGTACACATTACCTCATTCGTCTCATGTGATATTTTACTTTGGGCTTCGACTTAGGCATATATTTAAAGAGATGAAGAACGTGACCACAGACGGATTTCAAAAGAATTCAGATCTATTTTATACTGAGATTTAGCCCTAAAGAAAAAGTAGCCAGAATATGATTGTGCAGATGAGCGGGCAGATTGTGCCAATAGGGAAAAGGTTGGCTCTTAATTCCTTATGAGAGTGGCTTTTGGAACGAAGTGAGATGACAGTAGTCTGGTTACTCATCTGGTCTGAGGATTACAGTGCTTCTTCCTCTCTGAAATAAGCACTGTTCCCAGGTGTGGCTTGTTCATTTCAACCAAAGTCAGTGCATTTGGGATGAAGTCAATGCCCCTCCAGCGTATGGGGTAATGAGTAAGAAATGTGTGTCTGCCACGCAAGACCTCTGGGAATGATGCTGTTACAAAGGGCAACTGTGATACATGGCCTAGAAGGCTGGCTTGGACAAGGATACCCTGTGTTCATCCAGGCGCCCAGCAAACTATAATCCTTCTTCCTGGACAAAGATCAGACATAACAGTAATAATTTATTTTCTTGACCATTTAGAAAGGCCCTCTGTTATCAATATCCCTTGCTGGTCACTTTGACTTACAGTAAATTATAAAACATATTCATTATACAGTATATCCCAAAATTACAGTGGCATTCCTGATCTCTCGGCATTAATTAGAACGTGTTTTTAAAAAATACAATCAGACTTGGTTCTCGTCATGACATTATTTAATAGTATAGAGATTTTACTTGTGTGAATTTGTCTGAAGTTGCCTGCCTACTTATGCTGGCCCCATGTATTTCATTAAAGAAATCTAGACAAAGAATACTCAGAGGTGGTTTTGCTACCAGTTCCTTCCTCTAAATATAGTTTATAACAACTAGTATCCATTGGTGGTGTCCTATGCAAGTACTTAAAGTTAAAGGTAAAGGTTTTCCCCTGACATCAAGTCCAGTCGTATCTGACTCTGGGGTGTGGTGCTCATCTCCATTTCTAAGCCAAAGAGCCGACATTGTCCATATACACCTCCAAGGTCATGTGGCCGGCATGACTGCATGGAGCACTGTTACCTTCCCGCCGGACTACTCACATTTGTATGTTTTTGAACTGCTAGGTTGGCAGAAGCTGGAGCTGACAACGGTAGCTCATGACACTCCCCAGATTTGAACCTGCAACCTTTCGGTCAATAAGCTCAGCAGCTCAGTGCCTTAACCCACTGTGCCACTGCGGGCTCCTGCAAGTACTTACCCACGGTAATTCTGTTTAACTTCCTAAATCCAATATGATACCATATATACACACACACACACACACACACACACACACACACACGCGCGCGCGCTGTTCTTTTTATAGTAATTTATTCAGGAATATCTTTGTGCATTTTAAATCAAGATATAATGTTTATATAATATATAAACATTTATAACACAATGTTATCACAGCCCAATGAAAACATTTTTTTTGGTCTCTTGGTTTTTAGGCCTGTTCCTGGGGTTATTCAGAAAATTGCACTGGATAAGTTGCATCAGCTGTAGTTTCATGTGGTTATCATGGATTTCTATGGGCGAGGAAATTCGCTTCAAGTAGCTTCTGGTGTGAGAGAATTGGCCATCTGCAAGGACTTTGCCCAGGGGAATGCCTGGATGTTTTGATGTTTTACCATCCTTGTGGGAGGTTTCTCTCATGTCCCTGCATGGGGAGCTAGAGCTGACAGAGGGAGCTCATCCATGCTCTCCCCGAATTTCAACCTCCAACCTGTCAATTTTCAGTCCTGCCAGCTCAAGTGTTTAACCCATTGCGCCACTGGGAGCTCCTGACATGGGGAAAAAAATGGTCGAGCAGATGAAGACTGATAGATGGCATATGTTCTGTATCTTAAAAACTAGAGGAAAGAGGAAAATCAGCAGGAATCAGCAGGCCAGATATACCCAGAGCTAACATTTGCGGCACTAAAATGTGTGTTGGACAGTGTAATAAAAGATTGGTATTTAAATATTCAAGACGTAGAGTATTAATAAGACAATCATCTGTTCTTAACATATTATATCCATTCTTCTTTTACAGGTGCAGACTTTAGGGCAGAAATTGTAGGCAGAAGCCCAGGACCCAATTCAAAGTAATGAGCAGGCATTACAGCAAGGCTGGCTTAACAGTAATATACAATATTACTCCAAACCCCTCACCCCCTATAAAACCCAAAGCATCAAATTATCTAGCCACATCCCCAATGAGCTGTACAAAACCATTCGCTCCAATTCACTCTGTTTACCATTTGGCACCAGTGTTCTTTTATGAGTGAATAAGAAATGAAAACAGCTGGTTGCTAACAATACTTTTTTTTGTCTATGACACCCGCCATTCCTCTAACCTCTGACTCAGTGGCCTGAAACCTTTGACTCTAGAAATGGTTTATGATTAGGAAAATGGTAAGGTCACAATGAAAAAGGGTTCTTTTTTTCCTGCAGAGATGAAAACGGGGTCACTTTAAGGAGGCTAAGAGGATATTAGCACTACCTTCATTCAAGCCAAATCTGTCCCACATGGGCATGCCTTCGCAGCAAGTAGCCCAGCCTTTAATGACTCTGTGTAATCCTAGCTCATCCTCATCAATGAACCATCTGTTTCTGAGTGGTAACATTTCGGTAGAAGTGACATTGTGCTGCAGTGTTGATCCTCAGGGTTTAGAATATTGAAACCATTTTTGTTGGAAATTATTTTTCACTGGGTGGAATCACTCACATTTCAAATAATAAATAGCCCAAATGAGTATGGGATATTAATACAATTAAACTCCATCATTTCAGAAAAGATAACAGTCCCAGGGAACACTAAGCAAAACAGATGAATACCTAAGTCATGACAATATCGGCCAGATAATCTTTTTGAATATCCAGAAAGGTATCCCTTATAATCTGCCAATTTTTTCTAGGCATGGAAACTTAATACAGTTTACCATTTAAAACAATTACAATATAGCTAAAACACATACATAGGTCAACATTAAAATAACATGAAACTATTCATAATAGTTTTAATTAGTTTGTTTTTTAATAATTACATGCAGCCCACCAATTGTTTCTGTGCCTGTGTCTATTGTAATTCTTTTATTGTTACATATTCATATGTTTTATGTAATTATGATGTTGTTTATTGTTTGCGTTTTTGGTTGTGTTTTGGTTTTCTTTATTGTTATTGTTGTTCAGACCTGGCCCCATGTAAGCCGCTCCGAGTCCCCATTGGGGAGATGGTGGCGGGGTACAAATAAAGTTTATTATAATATTCTTATGATTAGAACAATTTAAAACATATACTCAAAATGTTCTGTGGTGGCATAATGAGTGAAACTGTTCAACTGTTGAATCTGCTGATTTAAAGGTTGTCAGTTTGAAGCCGCGGGTCAGGGTGAGCTCCCGTTGTCAGTCCTAGCTCCTGCCAACCTTAAATGGTAAGCTGTATTAAGTTTTGAAAGCATGCAAATGTGAGTAAATCAATAAGTACTGGTTCGGCAGGAAGGTAATAAAGGCACCCATGCAACCAAGCCGGCAACACAACCAGGAGGTGTCTATAGACAATAGGCTCCTCAACTTGGAAATGGAACAAAAACACCTCTCTTTGGCCAGAGTTGAGCACTGCCTCCAGAAGGTCAGAGATGAAAGGGGAAACCTTTACCCTCTGTTCTGTGTGTATGTATGCCATCTGTGATGTCTCGGCCTGTTTATTTCTCAGTTGGACTGTTCCATTTTACCAAGTTTAGGGGAGAGCTTAGGTTCCCCTAGAGGCCGAGTTCAGTTGGTGCAGCCCATTCTGACTCAGAGCCAGAATGGGCTGGTTATAGAACTTCGTTTCCCATTCTTTGTTGGTCATAGCTAATAGACAGTTGCCAGATAGTGTCTGGTCTGGCCTAGCAATTTGAACAGGCCATCCTAATCACGTACTTGCCCTATAGATAGAGAGTTCATAGATAGTTTGCCATAGAATAGATAGTATTTGCCTTAAAGTTAATAACACATATTTGCCTTATAGATAGTTTATAGATTTTATATATTTCATAGATAATACACATATGCCAAAGTTTAGATTACAGATAGATAGTTTATAGTTATACAAACCCAGAGTTCATAGTTGTACATGCTATAGTCTATAGTTATACATTCCCCTATAGTTAATAGTTTTATTTGCTTTATAGATTATAGATCAGAATATACTTGCCATAGTTATATTTACCTCACAGAAATAGTAATTTGTTACCTCAGAGTTATATTATCATAATCAATTCTCACCTTTGTTCATTGTTGTTATTCACCTTAATTATTTAGTAAACAATTGTTAACTTAATCTTGTCTATAGAGTTTTATTTTGGGGGAATTATAGTAATTAGGGCATACCGATGGTCACTGGGAAAATAGCCAGACACATTTAGGTTTCTCATTAGATCTCCCTGGTGTGCCATCACACCATCGTTATTCCACTGTATTACAAGCATTGAATGTTTGCCTATCTGTATAGGTTGCATCCACTCTGAGTCCCCTTGGAGAGATAGAGTGGAATATAAATAAAGTGTATTATTATTATTATTATTATTATTATTATTATTGACTTAAAAACCCTCAGAAGTTATGTTGAATGTCTCAGTTTTAAAACAACCACTGCACCTCTTGAAACTATTAAATGTTTTGTTAATATTAAAACTATATTGTCACTAAGAATGGAAACAATTTGCATCCTAACTCATGCACACCAGTCTGGAAGACAGAAAGCAGTTTACACAGAATAAAATCACTGGTTATCATGTCACGATACATTTCTGATTATTGAAAGCTGTGCAGGGTTTTATACAGGATTTCCACTAACTCCCACCTGGTGCTAGAGACTGAACCTGGGCTCTTCCACACATAAAGCACCAAACCTATTCTCTATCAGAGAGCTGCAGCCAGGCCCATAGCCAGGATTTCGATTTGGGGGGGGGGGGAGTTTGCTGGGGGGGGGGGAGTTTGCTGGGGGGGGCGGAGTCTGAGTGAAAGAGGGTCTACCCTAGCAAACCTTTTGTATTGTTACCCCAATACCCCCATGCATATGGGATATATTGAGTATGGTGATCAGATCATGATATGAATAAACATAACAGTTTAAATAATGCACCAGTAAGGCCTTTTCGCGAACCACCATGAGAATTTGGGGGGGGGGGGGCTGAAGCCCCTCAAGCCCCCCCCCCCCCGGCTACATGCATGGCTGTAGCATTTCCAAAATGGCCTTCTGAACTGTTTCCCTGGGCATTTTTTCAAAAAGATTTCTCCTATGCCATAAGGTTTGGATCCCAAGGTGCTATGTGTTTAGGTCAAGGAGATGCCACTTGTCAGTACTACCAGATCAATACGTAGAATGTGCAAAAACAGATGGGGTCAGTTTTCCAATGCTGGAGATTCTGGATCATGCCAAAAATGTGCTGACAGTATTAACAGTGCAGTGCTGCAAAATGGAAGAAGTATTCTGAGCGCTTGATAGGACAGTGTTAAAGCTGCAAGAGTTGCAAATGGAAGCCAGGTAAACAGCTTAGAGGGAAGGTAAACAAACACCTGCCCTGGCAAGTAAAGGGCAGCATTTCCAAGGGAATACTAACTTGATTTCTACTGTCTGGTTGTTACAGACCAATGGTGTTTTTGACCATTGCATTTGTGGGAGGACCCAAGGAAAAAATTACTCCTGGGATAGATCCAAATCACTGGATGTTTGTGGACTCTGTGGGATCCTGCAGCCAGTTCCTGGGGTGCCCATGTAGGCACTCTGGAGTGCACTGGATCTCTTTAATCACATCCTAAATTGGAGTGACTGCATTATCTGGCAATGTAGATCCAAGCCTATAATTCTGTAGTATGAATGGATGCCTAGTGAAGATGTTTTGGCTCTGCTAAATATAGTAACAGGGCCAAAATTGTAGGTTTGGCAATGTGGATTAGGAAAAGTTCAGTGAACAAATGTGGTGCAAGAACTCTAGGGCAATGCTATGGTAATTTTTAGAGGAATCATACAATAGAATTGCTTGGCAGATCTAGCAAATTCCTAAGGAGACCCTTTCCCTTTGGTGCAGGTAAGTGAAACCATGGCAATCTTACTGTATAACTGATGAAGAGAATGCTGGAATCTTCAATACAGCAGCATCCAGAGTGCAGTAATGCCAGGTTTGCTAGAAATGCCCTAAACACAAAACCTAGAGACATTTTTCGTGAGTTGGAGGTTCTGCTCCAACAGAATTTGGCAACGATAATCAGGGCACTGATCACTCTGCATTTATTAACAGGCCTAGTTATGGGAAAACAAGGTGTCTTTCCTGATTTATGTGTGGTATTTATGTGTGGCTTTTCCACCACACAAACAGGCTTCTGAGCAGCCTGCAATCAATAACGTCACACAGTAAAAACAAGCCCGCGTCATCCATCAATTTGTAAAAAATGTATATATGGAGAAGCCCATATGTCAGTTACCAGAGAGTTAAAATCATGCTGACAATTAAACATTAAACGTGTGCTTGAAAAGGATTGACTTAGAGGCAAACCAAATGTGACATTAATTGTAACAAGGCAATTGATCTGTACATTAGAAAGGTTAATAGCAGCAGCCATGTGGGGAGTGGGAGGCTCAGAATGACCACAAGGGATGCTTTTACATATACCAATTACACCTCAAGTATGTTGTGGTCTCAGTGCCTTCATCCAAAGCCTCTGTTTGCATTGGAAGGGAACTATCTCTTTGCATCAATGGAAGATTGCATCCTGGTGCAAGGAGAAGAATGAAAGGCATTTTTTTCTCAAGGAAAAAGGTAAAATTTATTTGCAGTCCTGCTGCTGTTTTGAGCACACAGTTGCATCTGCTATTCATATGTATGCAAACAGACCCTAGGCCCTCCATTTGTATATAGGTTAGGGGTATACAACCCTTGTAAAAGTGGAAAAACTGCAAATTAAAAACCAAAATTTTTTTTTACTCAAGAGATCACCCCTCTAGAGTGTCTTCTATACTGCCCTATATCCCAGGATCTGATCCCAGATTATCTGCTTATCCCAGATTATATGGCAGTGGAGCCTCATACAATCCAGTTCAAAGCAGATAATCTGCTATCAGATTCTAGGATATAGGATAGTGTAGATCCAGCCTAGCGAATCTCTATGTCCTTTGGTGCAACTCTATGGCTGACTCAGAAGTTGACCACCAAGTCGTGTTGGAGGACCTAGGGCTCCCCTAAAAGAAAAAAAAAACAATCAAAGTTGCAAGTAATCAAATGTGGTGGTTTGACTGTAAGTGTGTGAACTTAAATACTGTGTATCTCCAACTGTGTGTATATATTTAGAGTGTTTCAATTATCAAAGGTATCAAATCTGCCCTCCTCCAATTGAAAAATGAATTATAGGTGGCAGCATATTTTTTGGCTGTGAGTAGAATATTATGTATAGATCAAAACCATCAAAATATATCAAGTCATTTGATACAGGGCTTGGAACATTGTATTTTATAGCAAAAGAATGCATATCATCAGCACATTTTTTTATTCTTATAAAATTTGGATTTGGTAAATATTTTTAAAGCTCTCTCTCTCTCTCTCCGTATACATTCATATATATACACACATAAATACATATAAATACAAACATATTAATTGCCAATGCTCCCAAGTCCCTTGGTATCTGCTGTGATTTGGTTTCAAGATCTACTGTAGATACTTCAGTTTGTGGATGCTCAAGCCTTATTATTTGCAAATGGCAAAATTAAGGATTTATTTTGGGATTTAAAACAAATCCAAGCTATGGCTTGTTGAATCTATAGATATGGAAAGCTGACTGTATTCACACAACTGATATAATATCTTGCTTGGTCCTTCATTTTCATGTTTTCTCTCTTTTGTTTGATAATCTGTCTTCTTCCCAGTATGAGATTTGAAGCAGCTTACAATTTGCATCTCTGAGAACATCATGACGAGATGGCTTTTTGGTACTCCAAAATGCAACTGGTGGAATTCACTGCATCTTGTCTATATCATCTGGGTAGGGATCATTATTTGATTACTGACTGGGATATTTTGTTATGCCCTGTATTTTATTCAGATGGATTAGCTTAACTTGACTGGACACAAACAAGCATAAAACACTGTACAAGACCTGTTTCAGTTACTGGGACTGCACAATTCTTATTATTTTGCTAGTTGGAATTGTGCAAAGGTCTGCCAGAATTTCTGCTCACTCTATGTGCCTCCCATGGCTGGGAGATTAAAATATCCTGGAAGCAAAGTAAAAAAAATCTTTAGGTTTACAAACAGGTTAGAAAAATGACTTCTACTGAATGTCTCCTTCTGTAATGTGGAAAACCCATATTTACCTGCCTATCTTTCAGCTATTCAACTTTATAATTGTATTACATTTTTAAAAAAAATACACTAATTGCTTTGTATCGGCAATGGTGCACAATGAAACACAATGAGATGTAATACCTCATGCATGAATGTTAAAGTTATAATATGACTCAATCAGTTATGAAAGCGATGGACAATATTCTCTTAATTGTTCCCAGAAGGTTTAATATGATACCATTCCAGCCTCTGGCCACATTTTTCCCCTAATGAACTTTAAATTGAGTTGACTCCTTGCCTTGTGTATTTTGCAAATGAATCACTGCTTTGAAAATGTCTTGACACAGTTTTTCTCGCAGGTTTCCCATTCACTTCATTAAAAAAATCACTTTGTAAAGGTTAAGGAAAGAAAAAGAACAGCAACGCCCACCCAATTCTCTTTAAACATTTCCCCTCCTTTCATTGGTTTTCTTTACGGTTTCGAATTCTTGATGAACATATGAATCCCATCAACTTCACACATTTTAGGAGAATACAGAACTTAGAAGTTTGCTGTACTTTCCAGAAATTGTACAGATACCTTCTTTTCTCTGGAAGAAGTGTGACTTGGAGAAGGGGAATATGTAACAACAACAACAACAACAACAACAATGACAACAACAACAACAACAACAACAATCTTTATGTATATCCACTCTATCTCCCCGAGGGGACTCAGAGCGGATTACAGAATACATATATGTCAAATATTCAATGCTGTTATACAATAATTAAAGACAATACATAGAGGTAAGGCTTCCTTATTTTTCATGCCTGGCATCTGGAGGCTGTGCTCGACTTGGCCATGGAGAGGTGCTGTTGTTCAATTTTTTCCTCACCAAGGAGCCTATTGTCCATGGACACCTTACAGCAAATTGTTGCATGTCTTCAGGGTGCCATTTACCTCCCTGCCACAGTGGTACTTATTTATCTACTTACACTGCTGTTTCTGAACTACTAAGTAAACAGAAGCTAGGACTGATGGTGGGAGCTCACCCCACCCGCGGTTTGAACTGCCAACCTTCTGGTCTGCAAGATTTTCTATAGCTGGTGGTTTAACCCACTGTACTAACTGTGGTAGGCCAATAAATTAGAAAAGTTATGTATTTAAGAAAGTAATTCCCAGAATCTCACAGACAAAGTCAGTGGCTAGATCTGTGAAAAATTTTAATGGTGCATACACACTGCAGATTCAATGTAGTTTTCTACCACTTCAACTGCCATGGCTCAATGCTATGAAATTATGGGAGCTGTAGTTTTGCCAGGCTTTTACCCTTCTCTAACAAAGGGTGCTGGTGCTTCACCAAATTCTAACGATTTTATAGAATTGAGCCATGGCAGTTAAACTGGTGTCAGGCATGTAGCTGGGGGGGGGGGGGCTGAGAATTTGGGTGAGGGGGGGCTGTAGCCCTCAAAGGGGGGGGGGGCTTTGGGGGCTTCAGCCCCCCCTCCCCCAAATTCTCATGGTGGTCTGCGAAAAGGCCTTACTGGTACATTATTTAGACTGTTATGTTTATTCATATCATGCTCTGATCACCATGCTCAATATATCTCATATGCATGGAGGTATTGGGTTAATGATACAAAAGGTTTGCTAGGGTAGACCCTCTTTCACTCAGACTCAGCCTCCCCCCCCAATCAAAATCCTGGCTACGGGCCTGACTGGTGTCAAACTGCATTAATTTTACAATGTAGATGCACCCTAAGGTTTGTTGTCCAAAATGGTAACATTCCAAAATTCTGTTTAGGGTTTACAAATATCACAGTACTAGATACCAGGGTTATCTGGAAAGTAAGCTTACAAGATTTTTTTTAAAAATACAAAGAATGGATTGTAGCATAGATATTACATTATTTTTCCACATAATCACCATTCAGTTAAATACATTTTGTCATCTGTGGGACGAGTTTTTGATGCCTGTGTCATAGAAGTTTCCCTTTACCTTTTTCAGCTAGTTGTCACTTCGATTTTCGTCATTGGAGAAAAAGTGTTTTCTATCAAGGTGTTCCTTCAATTTAGTGAACAGATAATAGTCACTGGGTGCAAGATTGGGACTGTGAGATGGGTGACTTAAAACATCCCAATCAAATGAACTCAACAACTCTTGTGTTGCATGAGCGGTGTGTGGACACACACTGTCATGAAGGCGTTAGCATCCCATGACATTTGTTTTGGATGGTTCTGCAAAGTTTCTTCATGGTCTCACAATATATTCCATACCTATTTTTGTCACATGTTGTCTTGACATTACATCCTCTCCATAAACTGAAATGATTTCGTGATGAATTGCAGCGGTGATACCAACTTCCCCCGAGAAAATTCCCCGTGAGAGCTACGTGCTTTGCAACCTCATTTCCAGATAACCCTCATAATATACTATGTTTCTTTCATTCTAAGGCACACACTCCAATGTAAACATATAATTGAGGTTGCTTTTAATATATATACAAATAAAGCTTTTTTTCTGTTGGCACTGTAATTAGTGTGTGTCTTACAATCAATGACATCTTAGAATTAGAGAAATATGGAAAATACTAGACTAGGGTTGTGTCACAATCCGGGTTCTGTGGGGTCAACTAAATGAATATTGCACAAACAATAACATTCTAAATTTATTACAACAAATTAGAACTTACGTTGCCAGAGAAGGTGAGGGACTTCATCACAAAAGGTAAGTTTTGGGACTATGGCACAAACAGATGGACCAGGGGTAATGTGTATCACATGACATTGGGTAAGAGATCATCACCAAAGGTAATGGCCCTGCTTCTGTGATGGTTTGTCTCTGCCATGATCAAATTCTACATCTACACAACATTAGAATTATTTATCAAATCAAACCTTTAATTCTGTAATAAAAGAGATAAGATTAGCTTGGCACAGCTTGTTTTGGAGGAGCCCAAGCTGGCCCTTCCTGATCTCAGGCAAAATGTTGAACAATTTGTTCTAGGACAATGCTATTCAAAGCGGTTGTCCGTGGACCTGTGCCAGTCCCTGAGCCATTGGTCCCCATAGAGTTTCTAGGAAAGAAAGGAACCATTGTAGCTAATGGATACAAATAGGGTATACAGGTCACTGGCACACTTTAAAAAATTGCTGGCCTTGCACAACAGATGACTTAAGAAGCTTTATCATAAAATAGATAATCTTGCCATCGAGATCTCAGGTCATGCCTTTCCAAAGGCAACAATCAAATTGAATCAAATTTTCAATCCAACATTTCAATGAAAACAAACAGCAAGCAGCAAAAATATTTCACATCCAGAACTTCCAATCCCCTTCTTAGTTATTTTATCTTTCAAAACTTTATATTTGGTTATCAGTTTTGACATTAACCAAATATAAAGTTTGGTTAACTTCTGCTATTGTTTAAATAGCATATCATTTGTCAGGACTGGTATTGTCTAAATTGGAAACAACATTCTTGGCAAAACATTCATTTTTATCACAGAAATCCTTCCCAGCTGTGATAGTTTATGTTTTAAGTTTCATCCATCTATTGCATGTCTTAACATAATTATTTTTCAGTAACATGCAATTTATATTTGTCATAGGAATATCTAAATATTTCACCTTTTTTCAGTTTTAAAACTAACTTGTCCATCAGTTATGTTTGAGCCTATATTCTCATGTTCATCACTAACATAGCCATTGGCTTGTTTATCTTAAATACTGCCAACTCCCCCAAATCTAACAACAACAATAACTTCTTTCTTGTACCCCACCTCCATCTCCCTGAAGAGACTCGGGGCGACTTACATATGGCACAAAGTTCTGAAAACAGAGCAAAAAAGTAAATATACAATACAATAAAGTAAAACACATAGCATATAAGGTAAAGGTGTCCCCTGGACATTAAGTCTAGTTGTATCCGACTTTGAGGGCTGGTGCTCATCCCCATTTCTAAGCTGTAGAGCTGGTGTTGTCCATATAACACCTCCAAGGTCATGTGGTCATGACTGCATGGAGTGCTGTAACCTTTCCACCAAAGTGGTACCTATTGATATACTCACATTTGCATGTTTTCGAATTGCTAGGTTGGCAGAAGCTGGGGTTAACAGTGGGAGCTCACCCTGCTCCCCAGATTTGAACCACTGACCTTTTGGACAGCAAGTTCCGCAGCTCAACAGCTTAACCCGCTGCACCCCTGCGGGCTCCATAGCATATAAAAATGACAATTTAAAACTCAGAACAATGCCCAATGGCCTATGGTGACAACTACCATAAGACATGGCCAAACTGGAAACAAGACAAGAGAATGGGATACTGCAAATTGTAGCTAAGGAACAAGAACATAGGATGAAGTGCAGTGCTGTGTCATTGATTGTGGACCATTAGGGCTAGACATTCTCAAAGGCTTGTTTAAACATCCAAGACTGAATGCAGTCATTCCTAATTATCAAAAACAAGTCATGCCAGACTAATCTGATCTCTTTTTTCCATAGAATTACAAGCTGGGTAGATGCGGGGAATGCCATGGATGTAGCGTACCTGGATTTCAGTAAGGCCTTCGACAAGGTTCCTCATGACATTCTGGCAAACAAACTAGTCCAATGTGGGCAAGGCAAAACTACAGTTAGGTGGACTACAACTCCAAAACTCAAGGTCAATGCCCACCAAACCCTTCCAGTATTTTCTGTCAGTCACGAGAGTTTTGTGAGCCAAGTTTGGTTCAATTCCATTGTTGGTGGAGTTCAGAATGCTCTTTGATTGTAAGTGAACTACAAATCCCAACAACTACAACTTCCAAATGACAAAATCAACCTCTCCAGTATTCAGTTTTGGGTGCATTGAGTATTTGTGCCAAATTTAGTCCAGTGAATGAAAATACATCCTGCATATTAGATATTTACACTGCGATTCATAACAGTAGCAAAATTACAGTTATGAAGTAGTAGTTTTGGGGGTCACCAAAACATGGGGGTCGCAGCATTAGGAAGGTTGAGAACCACTTTTCTATAGGCTACATTTCTGGGGAGTATTAAGGATGAGGCTCCTGCATTTCTCCTTTTTAGAGATAAGCTTCCTCTCTGATAACTTCCATTTTATTTAATTTTCTTTGCCTAACACAACCAAAGTGAGTTACAGTAAGATTTAAGAGAGCTCTCTGCACGGTGAGAACTAAATTCTTTCTTATCACTTCTCTTGCTGTGTCCTTGGCCTTGGAGACTGTTACTCATCAACGGGAGAAGTTTTAAGGACACAAACAAGCACAACTCCGATCCCATTAGTGCTGTTTGCTGTTGTCAGAATCTCTGTTTCTGTCAAATGGTATGGTCATGTTATTTTTAACTTACAGATGATTACCTAATTTCATTTTCCCAGAGAAACAGCTACAGCAGTCTGTGAGAGCAATGCGATTTTTCAAGTCGAAAGAACTAGAAAGTTTCATTTCACGGAGATTCCGTGTGGAACAGCACCATACAGGGGAAACATGCTCTTCAGTTAAAAATGGGCTTTGCGCATGTGTATGAATTGCTGGTTGGGATATACACAAAAATCCTTCTCCCAAAACCTCATTTTTCTCTGCAAACACCTTCTAAAACTGTCCTTTCATTTAAATGCTTCTCTCCAGCTGCAGGAAGAACAGCATTTGCAGAGAAAAACTAGTGAACATGGGGAGATATAGGTTGCTTCTCCCTTCTCTCCCCTAATGTTTCCCCAACCATACATTTACATCCAGCGTTCAGAGACAATTGCTGGTGCTTCCATCTACAGTAGAGTCTTGCTTATCCAACATTAATGGGCCGGCAGAACGTTGGATAAGCGAAAATGTTGGGTAATAAGGAGGGATTAAGGAAAAGCCTATTAAATGTCAAATTATGTTATGATTTTACAAATTAAGCACCAAAATACCATGTTTTGCAACTAATCGACAGAAAAAGTAGTTCAATAAATGGTAACGTTAAGTAGTAATTACTGTATTTACAAATTTAGCACAAAAACATCGCAATGTATTGAAACAGCTGTGGATCCGGGTGGGAGGCAGACTGAGTTGGATAATACAGAATGTTGAATGACCAAACGTTGGATAAGCAAGACTCTACACCAGGGGTGGGCATTTAGTCTGTTTTATGGAAAACACTCTGCCTTCTGACAACGTTTTTTGTAGTCTTTGAATCACCCCTAGTTCCTATAGCCCCCTTACTTTTCTTAAAAAAATATCTTGGTATGGTTTTTGGGCATTTGTGCCCCTCAAACCACTGGAAAAGCCCCTCAATGTGTGAAAAGACATACAAATACCCCCACCATCTCCACAAATACCACAGAACCCTGTAGTGCACTGCTTTTAGGTTGTTGTAGAATTTTTCAGGCTATATGGCCATATTCTAGAGCAGGGGTCCACAAACCTTTTTTAAACAGAGGGTCAGGTCACAGTCCCTGAAACTGTTGGAGGGCCGGATTATAATTTGAAAAAAACACGAATGAATTCCTATGCACACTGCACATATCTTATTTGTAGTGCAAAAACCACTTAAAAACAATACAATAATTAAAATGAAGAACAATTTTAACAAATATAAATTTATTAGTATTTAAATGAGAAGTGTGGGCCTACTTTTGGCTGATGAGATAGGATTGTTGTTGTTGTTGTGTGCAACCTAAGTCATTACAGACCTAGGTTGACCCTAAGCGAGGGCCAGGTAAATAACCTTGGAGGGCCGCATTCGGCCCCCGGGCCTTAGTTTGAGGATCCCTGTTCTAGAGGCATTCTCTCCTGACGTTTTGCCTGCATCTATACACACATATATACACATGCATACACACATACATATATACATATACACATACATACACACATATACACACATAAATATGCAAAGCCTTCGACAATACAATATGCATATAATCAAGCACACACATATACACAATATGTATGTACACATATAAACACACATATATACACAAATATATAAACACAAAACAGAATACACAGACTGTGCCACAGCAACGCTTGGTAGGGGACGGCTAGTAAATAATAATAATAATAATAATAATAATAATAATAAACAAAATCCACAAAAAATAACACAGCACAACCAAAAAAAAATCTTGTCGTCATCATTTTTAGGCCTGTTCCTGGAATTATTTGGGGTGCTAATTGAGAAAATTGTATTGGATAGACCACATCAGCTCCATATTATTAAATATGGTTTTCTGTGGGCAAGCAGATGGTGACTACTGGATGGCATACGTTCTGTATCAGAAACTAAAGCTGATGTGGTCTATACAATGCAATTTTCTGAATCAGCACCCCAAATAATCAAACCAAATCTAAAGTTGACCAAAAACCGAGACGTAACCCTTTTGGTACTAATGTTGGAGAGTGGTCCCTGGTCAAAAAAAGGTTGGCTCTAAGCTACTGTGTGTTGTTTTTTTAGGTGTGATGAACACTCGTTGGACTGTTAGGTGTATTGTGTCCAAATTTCGTCTCAATTCGTCCAGTGGTTTTTGAGTTATGTTAATTCCACAAATGAACATTACATTTTTATTTAGAGATGGGACTAAACAGGGATGTATAAAGAGCTGCTTTCCCATTTCAACTGATGTGTGGCAACATTTTTGTACATATTGATGTTTATGACACAACTAACTACTCGGTTGAAATCGATGTGATAGTGAATGCCATTAAAATTAATATTCCTCATGTATATTATGTTACATAGTTAAAAAAAATACCCTCTGATCTCCCCCCCTCCCCCCCAAAAATAGAGCTCAGGAAAAGAGAAATACCAGAAAACACCCAGATTGAATGATAGGCATAGCTTTCCTCTTTCTCTCTTTCGTTCTTTCTTTTTTTCTAAGAAAGAAAGAGGAAGCCGGAAACCACAGCAGAAACAACTATATATTTTAGTGTGGGTACTCTAAGAGGTGAGACACAGTGGCTCCTGAAATAGGTTATGTTATATAAAGCTTAATCTGTTGTTTATTTAAATTGTAATGCAGATCTTAACAAACTGGACAGGTCAGATTGCTTATTTTACATTCTGTTTCTTCTGCTGTTCATTCTGCATCCACTCCATAGGAGCCTTATCTGAGGTCTGTCCATCTCTAGGTAACTGCTGCTGAAATTTCCTCTTCTGTGCAACCACTAAAAGTGCAGGGCTCTATCCAGATTCTTACATGGTTCAAAGTTCAGAAACAACCAAACTTAGCACTGGGGGCAGGGAGAGATGGTGAAATGAAATATGGGAAACTGAAATGAACAGATATGTCCATCTGTATTCTTCTGGGTCCTAATTTGACATGCCCTGAATCCACACTCCTCTTGTATTCCTATCTGCTATGTTGGTATAGAATGATAGAATCATAGTATGTTCCTTGTTTTCCTGCAATTGTTGTCGTTGTGTGTGCCTTAAGTCATTTCCAACTTACGGCAACCCTAAGGTAACTCTGTTATGTGGTTTAGTTGGCAATATTTGTTCAGAGATGCCCTTTCTCCGAGTCCGAGTGTGACTTGCTCAAAGCCACTTAGTGTGTTTCCATAGTTAATCAGAGACTTGATCTCTGTTCTGCTGCCTTCCTTGGCACTTCTTGTGGGGGGGGGGGGATCTCAAAGGGGTTTCAGAGGGGTTGCCAAAGACCACCAGAAAACATATATTTCTGATGGCCTTAGGGACTCCTTTGACAGAGAAGGCTGAAGATCTCTCTGCCTGTCCTTCTCTTCCTTTTTGGAAACAGGCAGTGAATCCTTCTACCATAAGCCCTCCAATGCTGTGATTAGCCGGCATCACAGCCATGAGGGAGGGCTGTTCCTGAGACTCCAAGCAGGGAGGGGAGAGCAGGTGTATTTGGCACATGGCATTGTGGTGAGCATGTGTGGGAGAGGAAGAATGTGCAAGACTGGAGGGAGGCATGGGGACTTCTGTGTGGGAAGTTGTCCAAGTCTGTCATTGGTGGGGTTCAGATTGCTCTTAGATTGTAGGTGAACTATAAATCCCAGCAACTATAACTCTCAAATCTCAAGGTCTATTTTCCTCAAACTCCACCAGTGTTCACATTTGGACATATTGAGCATTCGTACCAAGTTTGGTCCAGAACCATCATTATTTGAGTCCACAGTGCTCTCTGGATGTAGATGAACTATGACTCCAAAACTCAAGGTCAATGCCCACCAAACCTTTCCAGTATTTTCTGTTGGTCATGGGAGTTCTGTGTGCCAAGTTTGGTTCAATTCCATCACTGGTGGAGTTCAGAATGCTCTTTGATTGTAGGTTTACTATAAATCCCAGCAACTTCAACCCCCAAATGACAAAATCAGTCCTCCACCCAACCCCACCAGTATTCAAATTTGGGCATATCAGGTATTTATGCCAAATTTGGTTCAGTGAATGAAAATATATTCTGCATATCCAATATTTACATTATGATTCATAACAGTAGCAAAATTACAGTTGAAATAATTTTATGGTTGGGGATCACCACAACATAAGGAACTGTATTAAGGGGTCATGGCATTAGGAAGATTGAGAACCACTACATTAAACCATGCTTGCTTGCTCTTGCTCTCCCACTAATCCAGTGCCTTCACTTATTTCCCCCACTTATTGCCAATCTTTTTCTGTTTGGCAGATGAAGCATAGAGCAGATTCATGTCACAGCATGGAAAAGTTACTTTTTTGGATCAGAAGTCCCAGAATCCTGCAGCTGAAATGGCCACAGGGAATTGTAGCTTGAAAAGCTACTTTTCCAATATTCTGTGCATGGGTATGATTTACCCCCTTTCCCGACTCCATATGAATCCCTTATCTTACCTTAATTACAAAAACTTGTGGGGCCATGAACCCAAAGGTCTATGGTTACAAGCCAGATGACCTGCAAGTTTTTGCTTTATCTATGGTCACAAGAGACCATAACAAAGTGTTGTCCTGATTGCAGAAATTGCAACCTGTCTTCCATGATTTCGGATCACCCCTGCAGTTATCTTATCGATTGGCTGCCAGAAGCTTTAATCCGATCAGATGCAGCACAACTGGTTTCTATCCCTGGCGCCTGACTCAGATTTCAGAGCAAGGAGGGGAAAGAGTGTGACATCATCCCTGCTTGCGTCTGTGTTGAGGAGCTAATGAAATTACACAATGGGTTTGAAAACCATTAGAGTCAATGTTGATCCTGATTATTATTAAGAGCACTTTCAAATTTACTGCACCACAGGGCAGCCTTGAAAGCATCATTTTTCCAAGGTGTGTGAGTGTGTGTGTTGTATTGGATTGCAGCGAAAAGGGAGGGAGTGTGAAAGGGAGAGACAAGAGATGGAGGGTGATGCTGGAAGCACTGTGAATCTGCTCTCAAATTCACTGCCGTAAAATTGCATGTAGCTTCTTACCAATTTACTATGCTTTGTGATAATGGAGCTTGATGACAACTTTATGAGGAGTAAACACTGATCTCAGAGCTTCTATCCCATCCTATTTTATCTGAAAACACATACATGCAGGAGTGTGTGTGTTTTAATGTACACATGCACTTATGCACATACACATGTGCTTTGTTCAAGGGGTTTACAAAGCATGTATAATAATTAATTTTTTAACGTTTATATTCAGATGTATATGTATTTGTCTTATTTTTAAATTCTATTGTATTGTATCATATTATTGTTAGCAGTTGTGAGTCCTTATGGAAGTGTTTCTCAACCTTCCTAATGAGACGACCTCTTCATATAGTCCCTCATGTTGTGGTGACCCCCAACTATAAAATTATTTTCATTGCTACTTCATAATTGTGATTTTGCTATTGTTATGAACTGTAATGTAAATATCTGTTACGCAGGATGTATTTTCATTCACTGGACCAAATTTGACACAAATACTTGATATACCCAAATTTGAATACTGGTGGGATTGGGTGTAATTGATTTTGTCATTTGGGAGTTATAGTTGCTGGGATTTATAGTTAACCTACAATCAAAGAGCATTCTAAACTCTACCAATCATGGAATTGAACCGAACTGGGCACACAGAACTTCCATGACCAACAGAAAATACTGGAAGAATTTGGTGGGGATTGATCTTGAATTTTGGAGTTGTAGTTCACATACATCCAGAGACCACCGTGGACTCAAACAATGATGGATTTGGACCAAACTTGGCATAAATGCTCAATATGCCCGAATGTGAACACTGGTGGAGTTTGGGGAAAATAGACTTTGACATTTGGGAGTTGTAGTTGCTGGGATTTATAGTTCACCTACAATCAAAGAGCATTCTCAACTCCACCAACAATAGAATTGGGCCAAACTTCCCACACTGAACCCACACAGAACCCCTTGCCTTGAAGGGACTCACTGGTGTCAACCTGCCTCCAGTCTTGTGCGCTCTCCCTCGCTCACACATGTGCACCATGCTGCTCTCCCCTCCCCACTTGGAGTCTCAGAAACAGCTTTCCCTTTGGCTGAGAGGCCAGCCAATCACAGCAGAGAAGGGCTTTTGGGGGGAGAATTAGCCACCTGTTTCCAAAAAGGAAGAGAAGGACAGGAGGAGAGATCTTCAGCCTTCTCTGCCAAAGGGGTTCCTAAGATAATCAGAAATATGTTTTCTGATGGTCTTTGGCGACCCCTCTGAAATCCCCTTGCAACTCCTCAGGGGTCCTGACCCCCAGGTTGAGAAACACTGCCCTATGGGGAGAAAGCCGCTTCACCTGCCACTTGCCTCTTCACCCAGGTTGGGCTTCTCCTGGCATCAGGACAGCACCTCACCCCATCCTGACGCTGGAAGAAGAGAGAGGCAAGTGGCAGGCAAGGTGGCTTTGGAGCCGCCTCACCCACTGCTTACCTCTTTGCCCAGGCCGGGCTTCTCCCAGTATTTCTAAAATTTTGTGTTAATGTTTCTATAATATTTTCCCAGTTTCTGGAGTGTTATGTACCATCTGTGTGCCATTTTGATCCAATTTTCTTTTAAGTCCACTGCATATGTATAATTTATTTTTTTATTCCATGTTTCTTCCCAGTCCTCTTTTCTGATAGTTCTTCAAATATTTTCTTTCCACCTTTTCATGTATTCTCCTCTTCCATCCATGTAGACCAGTCTAACAGTTTCTTGTAGATTTTGGTTATTATCTTTCTATCCAATGGCATTATGTTATCCCAGAATGTTTCCTGCTCTGTGAAACCTATTTCCTTTTCTTTTTAAAAGTGTTCTTTTATTTGCCAATATTGGTACCACGAGATCTTCTTATTAATTAAATTCATTTCTTGTTGTGTTTTCACTATTATTTCCCCTTCTTTTTTTCAAAATATTTTTGTACTTTGGCCAATTGTTCCATCCCAACACTCTTCTTTGGGAAGCTTCTAGTGATGATAGCTCAAAAGATGTTTTTTCATATCGTTTCCCAGATTTTGAATATGGCCGATCTCATGAAATGGTTGCCATTTTTTTTCTATCTTGGCCCTCCCATACCAGAGATGAGTGCCAGCCTGTCCTTAATTCTAACCCTTCCAAATTTAATATTTTTTTTTGCTAACTTTGTTCAGTCACTTATCCACATTAGAGCACTTGCTTTGAAATATAACTTTAAATCAGGTGTTGTTAGACCTCCCCTCGTTTTTAAATTTTATTCTCGTTTTTTTCTTTTGCCATATATACTTCATGATGTCTCTGTTCCAATCCCTTAGTAATTTTTGATTTCTTATTATAGGAAAGTTTTGAAATAAGAAGATCATTTTTGGTAATAGAGTCATCTTTACACTTACAATTCTCCCTAATAAGGATAAGTTTAAATTTTTCCAATTTTCTAAGTCTTTTTCAATCTCCTTCCAATTTTTGATGTAATTATTTTGTAACAATTGTATATTTTTAGTTGTTAATGTGATTCCAAGATATTTTAGCTTTGATACAATTTGTATATTCCAAATTAAAATCTTTGGTTTTTAAAGAACCAGTTAAAAGTAGGCAGCAACTGTAATGCTCATCTCTTTTGGTCAAATTTTGAAGAGTGCACTTTTTGAGCTGCACATTACATTCACCAGCAAATATGTTTTCGGGTTTTTTTTTGTTTTAGGGTTTTGAAAATTGAGGTGCTCATTACATTCAATGGTGTACTAGATTCGAGGAAATAGGGGTAATTAAATATCAGGGTTTTTTTAAACCACTCAAATTCTTGTATATATTTTCCTTTGAGTTCATGCTCCCAAAAATTTCAATTCCTTAGAGGAAACAGGACAGGGAATGGAGAAAAACTAACACTCAGAAAACAAATATATAAAACTAATGACTGAAAAAAATTAAATTTTACATGCCATTGCTTACAAAAAAGCTTTATAACAAAGTGATATGCTGCAGTGATCCCCGAACAGCTTCCTCTTATATCAGAGGAGATCAACATCTTTGAAATATTTATTTATTCATTTGTTTTATTCGATTATATATATATATATATATATATATATATATACATACACACACACACACACACACACATATATACACACACACATACATACACACACTCTTCTTTTCTTCTCCCAATGTGGGACCCAAAGTGGGTCACAATAAAAATCCATCCCATTATTCTAATGCTGTTAGAAGGTGAAACTATTCTGCAAGAAAAGTGGAAGAAATGTCATTTAAAAAAAATTATGTGAGAACATTCAAAGTAATGAGAAAACTACTTTGGGCTGCATATTTAAGCTGGCTGTAAATAATACCAGCAATGCCAGATGACGCAAAAAGGAATGAGCAAAAGTAATAAATGTGTTCTGTGTACCATATCACTAAATGTTTGCCTTTGCTCACACCAAGAGTAATGGCGGATCACATCAAATTGTGCACTACAACTCCCTGAATCCCCTAGTTAACATGGTCAGTCTTTTAAAAATTGAGAACAAAAAGCCTTGGGCTTGAATGAATGTACTGTAGTTGTTGCAGTTTCTCCCACATTTACTTTTCTTAAATTCCAAGCTCCCTTTAATCTGAGAATGTTAAGAAGTTCCTATCGAGAAACCAACCAGACACCATTCTGTCACATTGCTAAAACACTAGGAGGTTAGAACTGGGTGCACTCAACACATCACAGTTCATGAGCAATTTAAATCAACATTGCATCTGCAGAAATGTAACTTCCTTGGAACAGAACTGGAGATAGATTAATTTCCTGGTTTTCTAGTAGTCTGGCTGTTCCAGAGTTGGTCTGCTAGACTCTTCCCACTGAGAAGCGAATTGCATATAGATAATAATAGCTAGGGGCATAATGTTTTTCCCTACTAACTAATGGAGATGAAATAATGGGTATTACATCACTACCATGTGTATTCCACATCCAGCCAAGGCTGTACTGCATTAGCATTGGAAACTCTGTGGTTGGGGGGAGAAAAGAAAAAAGGTTACCTCTCACATTTTTGCTTGTAAGGGAAGGGCATGGGAGCCAGTGTGGTTTAGTGTCTTTAGTGCTGGACTAGGATGTGAGGGCAATCCGGCTGCAACATCTGTCACCCCACTGATCGCTAGGGTTGAGTCAGCTGATCTGGCTGGCTAGGTGGGTGTCCTCTTCCTCCCTCACCACTCCATGTACGTCCCTCCCAAAGCTGCGTGCTCAGTGGAAGAGGACGATGTCCCAGGTATAGAAGGAGTGTACCGGGGTCTCAAGTCTTTGGTCCTGTGTATACGATAGCTGCGCTCCCCTGCTAGAACCTCCAAACAAGCTCAAGATAGTGCTGGATTATGGCTCTGGAGACCAGGGTTCAACTCTCTACTCAACCATGGAAACTCATTGGGTGGCCTTAGGCAAAAAGGAAACGAAGACAGAAGTATTTAGGAGACCAATAGAAACAAGCCTGAGGAGTTTTCCTCAATCATTTGGAATGCTTGAGAATAATGAGATACTGATGATGTTGCTTTTATTGCTTTTGTGATATCTTATACTGTTTTATGTTTTTTATCTATTATGTTTTATGTATACTGATTTGTTGGAAACCGCCATGAGTTGCCAATTGGCTAAGAAAGCTGGTATACAAATACAGTAAATAATAAATAAATAAATAATAAATAATTAGCAAAGGTCAAAATATCCTAAAAGCAGCAGATCCCATCTCTTACTTCTTTTATGGGAGACTTTCAACAACTACTAGATGCTGAAGGCTGCATTTCAGAGGTAGAAACTAGCAAACCACCCTGAGTATTCCTTGCCTAAGAAAACTCTATGAGATTCATGGGATTGTCATGTTGACCGCTGACCTGAAGGCACAAACATATACATACACAAAGTGGCCATTAACCTCAGCTGGAAAGAGAGTTAAAAGGTAAAGTTTGTTTCTTCTCACAAAATACTTTGTTTTGGTTAGTGCCTGGAAAACTTACTTCCCTGGGAGCTGTAGTCTTACTTACTTACTTCCCTGGGAGCTGTATTCCTCCAAATTAACTTGCAAACAATGCTTTGGATGCAATAGTAACAACGGCTAGCATGACAGAATGCCCCTATCTTGTATTCCTCCTCCTCCTCCTATTGATACCATCCCTCCATAATTTTTGTATAAATGCCTGCAGAAGCAGTTTTCTTTGGTACTATAAAAAAGATTTGAGCCACCTATAAGTGGTACTGCCCTCATGGCCATGTGATTTAAATAAAAGGTTCAAGGTTATATTTTACGTGCGGTACATCTCTCAGGGCCCCTCAACACAGCTCTATATCCCAGAATATCAAGGCAGAAAATCCCACAGTATCTGCTTTGAATGTGGGATTTTATGCCTTGATATTCTGAGATATAGGGTTGTGTGGAAGGACCCCAGGATAAGTGCACCCAATCCCCAGTAGCATAGCCCATATGAGCTTATAAATGGGCTGGGCTTTAGCACAGCAGGTTAACTGCCAGCTGCAGTAAATTTTGCTAACTGGAAGGTTGGCAGTTCGAAGCTCCTGACCATCAGCCCAGCTCCTGCTAACCTAGCAGATAGAAAACACCAGTTGTGAGTAGATAAATAGGTATTGCTTTTTTTAAAAAGTGGGGAGGTATTTAGGCACCCATAAAGGATATGCCAGGAAATGCCAACGATTTGATCAAAAGGAGGATGTTCATGAACAAAAGCTCTTCATCAGGAATGATGGAGCGACAGCACCCCCCCCCCCCACCTATGGCCGGAACCAAGCACCACCTCCAAGGTGTCAAAGATGGGAAAAAGCCTATATACACCTCTATCCATGTACAGTTGTCTGTCTTGTCATTGTATAACGACATTGAATGTTTGCCGTATATGTGTTCTCTGAATCCTCTTTGGGGTGAGAATATAAATACTATAAATAAATAAATGTGGCATGAGGTTGGAGAGAGACACAGAGGGTCTGTCCCTATTCCTTTCCTCCATTGTATTTAGCTATATGATTAGAAAAGGGCTTTGACTGTTATTACATCTGAGGGGCGAGGCATGTTAAGAAAACCACATCCAAGAGTTTGCCTGTGAACTCTTGAGATTCACAGGCAAACACAAACAGGTTGGTTTTTCAAAAATTTCCAAAAGATTTCCATCTTTAGTATATATTCACTAAAGTCAGCAGGAAGTTTGTAGTGGTGTGTCGCTGTACTAGTGACTGGAACATCTCTGCAGAATTATCAAGAGAACCATTCTTTGTGGTTTGCAGGAAATGCAAAGAGAGAATCCCTAATGCATTGCATATATGCAGTGGCCAGCAAGTCTCATTAATGAGTAAAGACACTAAAAGCTAAAGAAATAAACTATAACTTCCTTTAAGAACTCCATTAAAGATAGTACAACTATGTAAGGGCTCATGGTCGGCCACTCTTTTTCCTTCCATTTCCCCCAGCATCACTGTCTTCTCTAAGCTTTCCTGTCTTCTCATGATGTGGCCAAAATACTTTATCTTTGCCTCTAATAACCTTCCCTCGAGTGAGCAGTTGGGCTTTATTTCCTGAAGTATGGACTGGTTGGATCTTCTGATGGTCCAAGGCACTCTCAGAACTTTCCTCCAGCACCACAGTTCGAAAACATCTATCTTCCTTCGCTCAGCCTTCCTTATGGTTCAGTTCTCATATCCATAGGTTACTACAGGGAATACCATTGCTTTAACTATACGGATCTTCGTTGCCAGTGTGATGTCCCTACTCTTCACTATTTTGTCAAGATTGATCATTGCTCTCCTCCTAAGAAGTAAACATCTTGCGATTTCCTGGCTGCAGTCTGCATCTGCAGTAATCTTCGCACCTAGAAATACAAGTTCTTTCACTGCTTCCATGTTTTCTCCCTCTATTTGCCAGTTATTGATCAGTCTAAGTTGCCATAATCTTGTTTTTTCTTATGTTTAACTGCAACCCAGCTTTTGCACTTTCTTCTTTCACGTTGGTTAGAAGGCTCCTCAGCTCCTCCTCACTTTCAACCATCAAAGTGGTATCATCTGCATATCTAAGGTTGTTAATGTTTCTTTCAGCAATTTTAACTCCAGCCTTGCATTCGTCAACTCCACACATCGCATGATGTGTTCTGCATACAAGTTGGGTGGGTGAGAGTATATAACCCTGCCATACGCCTTTCCCAATCTTGCACCAGTCTGCTGTTCTATAGTCAGTTCTTACTTTTGCTACTTGGTCCTTATACAGAATCCTAAGGAGAAAGACAAGGTAATTTGTTATGCCCATACCACCAAGAACTTGCCACAATTTGTTATGATCCACACAGTCAAAGGCTTTAGAATAGTCAATAAAGCAAAAATAGATGTTTTTCTGAAGCTCCCTGCCTTTCTCCATTATCCAGTGGATATTGGCAATTTAGTCTCTTGTTCCTTTGCCTTTTATAAACCCAGTTTATACATCTGGCAACTCTCACTCCATGTCTTTCTGGAGTCTTCCTTGCAGTATCTTGAGCATTACTTTACTGGCATGTGAAATAAGGGCCAAGGTACGAAAGTTTGTGCATTCTTTAGCATTTCCCTTTTTTGGTATGGGGATATAAATAGCTGGCTCTATCCCTTGGAATTGTGTAGTTTGGGAAAGTCCTTAGTCCATTCTCCTGAATTAAAGCATAATTTAAAGCTTTTTATCAGAGAATTATGAGTCCTTCGGTTAACAAACTGCCAAGATTTCAGAGAGCAGATCTGTAGGATTAAAAGTCTTACCAAAGTCCTATACCAGTATAGTTCAGATAAACTTTATTAACAGTGAACTAAGCTGCTTTCACTTTTTGGTAGAAATCAGATAATAAAGAGGTGGGAACACTGAAAGCTTCCGAAGGGGGTCAGTTTATGAAAACCTCAGGTTTTGTAGCTTTGCAAACCCATTCTCAGAGGGAGCGAGGAAGAATGTGAAGGAGGGAAACAATGTACAGTAGAATCTCACTTATCCAACATAAACGGGTTGGCAGAATATTGGAAAAGTGAAAAAAGCCATTCAGTACATGGTAACATTATGTAATAATTATTGCATTTACGAATTTAGCACCAAAACATTGCAATGTATTGAAATAGCTGTGGATCTGGGTGGGAGGCAGACTGCATTGGATAATACAGATGAGCGAATGTTGGATAAGCGGGACTCTATATTTCAAAAAGGGACTGGAAGAAAACTCCTGAATTTGTTGGTACAATATAAAAAAAAAGAATTGGAAACTCTTACCACTGAGGTTGAGGATATTGGATAAGAGATGAGACAATTTTAGATCACTGAGATCTCTGTAGCGCTCTTAAGATGTGAAAATTGTTCTCTTTAAGGCATCTTTATTTTTTTCAAAATACTGAACATTACTGTGTTTTCAATTGTTCTTAAAGATTTTAGATAACTGCATTCAATTAGACGGTTGGATAAGGCTATACACTTTTTTTCCTCCCAAGAAGATCCCATGCGAAGGTCATGGACTAGTTTCCAGGACAGGGGCAGAAAGTTGTCCTTTTTTGGGATAGAATTACAGCATCCAAGCCCTTCTGGGGTTCTGCTGTTGCAGAGTAAGCCGTGCAAAGCAACGTGAGCACAAAAGGTGCTATAAAAGTCTAATTGCTTTCTGCATCTCAGGCTAATATATTATTCTCTTGGCTAATGGAAGACTTCACGCCACACAGTTAATTTCTTTAGCATTAATATTCTAGACAAATTTGGATGTGCTCTGAAGATTTTATGTAGGGAAAAGATTCATGCACAGCATACTCTCTCATGTGCCTTTTTCTCTTCTTGGTGAACTGAGAATCTAATCCCAGTCTGTAAAACATATTTTTCCCTGTTTACAAAATAAAGGGTACCATCCCAGAAGAAAGAGGATGTGGCCTTGATCAGAATAAAGGCTATGAAGATAGTTGGGGAAGCCGAGGGGAGCAAAATTGCTATATTTAACCACAGTTTAATGTGTGGATTTTTTTGGGTGATGTTCTGATTGAAAAACATGCCCAGGAGAAAAAAGCAACTTTTTGGGAGCCTTTGAAGGTTTATTGGAGTGTCCAGGGCATGATCACGATTTGAAGGACAACACTCTCAGCCATGAATGACAAGGTCCCCACACATGTCCTATGAGTCATTTTTTGAGATACTTAGCTTTGGTGCCATAACAGACTACATCTCCTAGAATTCTACAGCATTAAGCCATAGCAGTTGAAGTGGTGTCAAACTGCTATAATTCCATAGTACAGAGACACATACATACCTGTCAGTCCTTTATATTTGCAAAAACAGGAAAACTGCAAATAACAACCCCCACCCAAGAAAACACCTCTTTAAAAATTTCTAGCTTCGCCAATGTTACAACATCTAGCAGAAATTGACCACAGACTCAGACTGAAGGAGCTAGAGATTCCAAGAAAGGCCATATGAAATCTTCAAATAATCAAATCTGCAAAAATCAAACTCACAAATGGTGAAGGATGATGATGATGATGATGATGATAATAATAATATACTTTTAAAATATTTCGCTCTTTCTCCTCAAGGGAACTCAGGGCGGATTACAGAACATATATACGGCAAACAATCAATGCTGTTATATAATTGACAAGGTCAAACAATACATAGCTTTTCCATCTTTTTTCCATTTCTGGCATCTGGAGCCTGTGTTCAACTCCAGGGAGGTGCTGTCTTCCTTACTGAGGAGCTTTGTTGTCCATAGATGTCCTCCTGATTGAGTTGTCGGCATGTCCTTATGGGTGCCTTTTATGACCTCCCTACTTAAAGTGGTACTGCTTAAAGCTGTACCTATTTATCTACTCAAATGTTCAGTTTGCTAGGTAAGCAGAAGCTGGGGCTGACAGCAGGAGCTCACTCTGCCAACCTTTCAATCAGCAAGATTTTCTACAGCTTAGTAGTTTTACCTGCTGTGCTAAACCCAACCCAAATTACATTCCATATTACCTAGACTTTGGCCTGATCATTTGGTTTGTGCCTCATCTCTGCTGCATTTTTACTATATTTCCCTGCTTTTCCTATGTTACTGTTAGGTTTTACTGTATCATTAATATTTTGTTAAACTTTGGGAGGCATTGCACTCTCAGAATCTCATCCCCGCTCCCATACACTTCACCAAAGTCACACATGATGCTGGCAGACAAAATTTAAGAGATCATAACCTCATTACCTCAAGTAATGATCTGTGTCTGTCAGAAACAGAGAGGGAGAAGAAGAAAAAGCATGATGATCCTTAGGCTTTGCAAAGGGGAAAAAAGAGAAAGGATCTGAAGCTATTTTTCATCCCAAAAGACAAGCTAATCAATTAAACATGTCATTCTTTACTGACAAGGGATTTTTTTAAAGCAAACTGGAGAAGATGGAGATCATGTACCGCTTAGCTTCTAGATTTGTGTATTATATCTAGACCCCCCCCCCCCCCAATCTAGGTGGAAGAATAACTAAAGTAATGGGCAAAAGAACAGAGTTTTTATGATGAACTCATAATAGCTTTCATGTTTGCCCCCTGCCATTTGATATCAATCTATGCAATGGATTTACTTTCACAAATAAGTCTTTTCTTTTACAATGCAACATTTATTGTTTTTATAAAAAAAATGCAACTCCCAACTTGCATTCATTCTGCAGTGCAGTTGCACCCTTAAAGTCATGTGTGTACACTCAGGCCCCTTCTGCCATATAATCCAGATTATCCAAGCAGATAATCCACATTATCTGCTTTTAACTGGGTTATATTTTAACATTTCTTCTATGCCCCCTTTTAACCTTCTTTTCTCCTGGTTGAACATACCAAGCTCACAGGGCATGGCTTCCATTTTGGACACCATCCTCTGGATACCTTGCTATGCCAAGCTAGTTTTGTATACAACCTGAGGTACCCATTCTGAGTTGTGCATCTTTATTAAATCAAGATTAATGTGCATCAATGCATCCTTATAGAGAAACTCCAGGAGACTCCATTATGCTCATGTCATCCAAGTAAAAGTGGAAAATACAATAATAGTACTTAGACTAATGTGGATTAACGAATGTGGTTTGTGCCACACATATTTGGTATGGACCAAGAAGGCCTTATTGAACAGATTCTGAGCCTACATCTATGAACATTTGATGAGTTAAGGAAAGGAGGAGCAAGAACCACACAACCTTCCAGCTGTTCCAATTTGACAGGGACAATCCTAATTTATTCTCTGCCATCCCACGATTTCAGATCCTTGGGAAAGCTCCTTTTCAGACTACCAATCCTGAAATCTTCCAGCTAGCATGCTCATGGTAGTCGTAGTCCATGCTAGCATGCTCATGGTAGTCTATAGTATAAAAACAAGTTCTGACTCCTTGTATTTTGCAAGATGAAAATATTGCAATCAAAAATATTCTCTGCAGCATTCAATTGAGTTTTCTCTCAGGTAACTGCATGCAATGTGCAATTACTCATGTAAGCATCTTTCTTTCTCTCTGTGTACAAACCAAACAGTCCGTGTTTAAGAATTATGCCATTCTTTCCCTTGGAAATACAGCTTCCATTGGTCTATGAGGAGCCAATGTGATGTAGTAAGCTTCAATCATATTGGAAATCCCCACTTAGTCATAAGATTCACTAGGTGACCTTGAGCTAGCCAGTTTCCCTTTGCCGATCCTGTCCCACAGGGATTTTATAAGTATGTTACAATAAAAATAAATGAAAAATAAAAATGCCATCTAGATGAGCTTGTTAAAGGAAAGGCATGCTATAAATAAATAAAAAGAGTGAGAATCACAGGTAAGTTAAAATAATAAATTAGTGTTATAAATAACACAGCCCAACAAAAAAACAACAACATTTTCTTGGTGTCTTGGTGTTTACAGCCTGTTCCTGAGGTTATTTGGGGTGTCAATTTAGAAGTTGTTATCATGATTTTCGATGGGTGAGCAAATGACAACTGGTAGATGGCATATGTTCTATATCTCAAAAACTAGAGCTGATAGGGGAAAACAGGTGCCACTTTTGGAATCGGCAGGTCAAATATACCCAGAAACAGGGCTAGCATTTGGGATAATGTCTGTTGGGCAGTATATCAGTAATGGCTCCTGGATTTAAATAGCCTGGTCAAAATTTTGAGGAGGTTAAGTTCAATAGCCATCATAATAATATGAATTATATTAATAATATGCTATGCAAAAGGAATCAGCAGGCGCTGCAGTGCTGCACTACCCATATATCCAGACATGTTGCTTGTTGATTGTTATCTTGTTTATGAATGCCTTTTAGAATCTGGAAATTTAGCATTTTGGATTAGCAACTTGTGGAATTCCTTCAGCTGGCATGCCAGAGGTTTTAGGAACTGACGTCCAAAAATGCAATTCTTTTGTCTCTTATTGCTATGAATCTTCTTTCACTTCCTGCCTGCGTGTATGTTGCAGAGATGCAAGAACACCACAAGGATAAAGAAACAAAGGAGCTAGCTACATTTTAACAGATCAAACTATTTATTCATCTAGCTTTCTCACTGTTATTTATTCTGCTCTTCAGTGGGAACAGCTCTTTCAGATGTCCTATCACTTGCTATCTGATCGTTCTTCCTAGAGAAGATATTGGAAACTGGTCCTGGGATTTTCTGAATGCAAAGCATGTGCTCTACCACGAAATGAAGGAGCTTCCCAGGAAGAAAGCTAGGCTTGGAATTGTAGATGGTTGAAATGCAGCCGCTACATTTCCCGTATAAGTCCTAGAAACATTGGATACTGAAGGTGATGGAGTGGTGACAGAAGCAATTCTTGCTGAATTTGCAGGAGGCATTACTTTTATTGTGAGAAGCTCATATAGGTCAAGGGACACCATGCAACTTGAGATCTTGGCTCTGTTAGGAAATTCAGACAAATGCCCCACCTCCAGAATCCTCTCATGAGCTTGGTGTATTAAGCAAAACTATGAAAGTGAACTGTAAGTGAAATCAGTTTATAATCTACTACCAATCCCTTGTGATTAGCTTAGTTGAGGAGGAACTTGCCCATGTAGTTCCACTGCTTCTTTAGACATTTACAAGAAACACCTGAAGATAGCTCAGATGTTACCCAAATCTAGAACCTGCAATTGTCAGAGACTGGATATTGTTAGACCCAGAGCCACGGAGTCCTCCAATAAGTATAAAACTTGCAAGAATAAGTTGTGATGCAACAGGATCTCCTCCAAGAACTTGCCAACTAGTTAATATAATTTTTGAAGACTCTTCTCTACATGCATTTTGACTGGCTACCAAAGAGAGGACCTTTACACAATGCTGATGCCCAAAGTATTGAGGCTCCAAATATATGTTTGGAAAGCATTTTCTTTGCTGTCGTATAGGTGCCAAACACCAGTTTATTCTCTTCTGTTTGTAATGAATTTTAATATTGCGGAAGTATCTTCATAACCCTTTATTGTTTGTTTATGACTTAATTTTTTTACAGTTTTTATTTCTCTTTGAGGGTAGCTGCTGTTTTCATAGTTTTCTGTGACATTATATTATAATGAGTCAGACTGACTAATACTATTATATTTTCTGACTTTATTGTATTTGAAATGCTTCTTTCCAAATATAAGCCACCTTGAGTCATACTCCCTGCCCAACTTCTCCTCTTCACAAAATTCATGGCAGGACTAAGTTTTTAAAATGGTAAGGATGGATTGAAAGTCTTATGTATCACCTTTTGAATTCATAAATAATTTTAATTGGGGGATGTTCACAGACACTATGAAGTTCTAAGTGATATTATTTATTTATTTATTTCACGCATTTCTACTCCGCCCTTCTCAACCCCCAAGGGGGGACTCAGGGCGGCTTACAAAAGGCACAATTCGATGCCAACAACAGACAATAAGATAAAACATGTATCAACAGCAATTATAAACAATTAAAACAATCAAGTTATACATCACAATCAATAAAAAAACCAATCTTATAAATGTCTTATATGTGGCCTAGGGAAGTGTGTATATTTTGGAAAAAAACTGGAATCCAGAGCTCTTTTACATGACATAAGAATTCCTTAGGATACAAGGTGGAATCATAGTGAATTAATAGTGCTATAGTGAGTTGTTGTTGTTGTTGTTATTATTATTATTATTATTATTATTTTACTGACACAAAACCACAGTATGACACAGCAAATGAGATATATATGCTGGATTTCATATCACAAAATCACAAGTTGAACACTTCCCAAGCATTTGGGACTGTGTGATGTTTTTGAATGATGCACACAGATCCAATTTGCAGTTGACAGATAGTGATTTTGTCAATGTTTATTGTTTCCAAATGCCGGCTGAGATATTTTGGCATGGCACACAATGTGCCAATTACCACTAGGACCACATGTACTGGTTTATGCCAGAGGTTTTGGAGTTAGATTTTGAAATCCTGATAACAGCTGAGTTTTTCCTGTTGTTTTTCGTCAATCCGGCTGTCATCTGGTATGGAGACATAAGTAATCCCAACTTTTTTCTTTTCCACAATCATGATGTCTGGTGTTTTGTGTTCCAAAACTTTGTCAGTCTGGATTTGAAAGTCCCACAGTATTTTTGTGTGTTCATTTTCCACTACCTTTGCAGGTTTATGATCCCACCACTTCTTTACTACTGGCAGGTGGTACTTGTGACATAAGTTCCAATGAAACATTTGGTCCATATAGTTGTGCCTCTGTTTGTAGTTCACCTGTGCGATTTTCTTGCAGCAGCTGAGGATATGATCAATGGTTTCATCAGCTTCCTTGCACAATCTGCATTTTGGGTCATCAGCTGATTTTTCGATGCTGGCCTTAATTGCATTTGTTCTCATTGCTTGCTCCTGGGCTGCAAGAATCAGGCCTTCTGTCTTCTTTTTCAGTGTTCCCTTAATGAGCGATTACTACTACTACTACTACTAGGAGCTTTATGCGCCTTTCACATCCTCCACTGCTGCCTATGTGGAGGACTGATTGCAAGTTCAAACAATTGCTGGAGACCTTGGAAAAGTCAAGTTTTTGTACTAGAAGTTCTCAATTTTTCCAGTGAGCATGAAGCCATTCTGAGAGTTGTAGACCAATGGCTAACATTTCCAATCTCTAAGTTACTTCATATGTGTCCTTCCAACACCCTTCAGAAAAAAATGGATGTGGATGGAATGCTGTTTATAAAAGGGTTTGTCTGTTTATAAGTGTTAGACTTATAGCTCAACTTCATTGTTCAAGCGCAGCTATAGAGTAATTGATCTTTTTCAATTAGAGTGACTGGTCTTGTGCTGCAGCTTTGCTCCATCCCCATCAAAAGATCCCAGAGTGCCCATTCATGGAGGACTGTAATGGCCTTATAATGTCTATTTTACAGCTGGCAGCAATCAATACCAATTAATTAACTATGTTATTATCGCAGCCACCAGAGCCAAAGAAAGCTTATCGGACAATTTTTGCAGAATGGTGGTGTTCCTTAAGTGAATTTCATCTATATTCTTCTGAGCCTGATAGGCAACATTTCCCTTAAGCTTTAGCATGGTTGACAAATGATAGTGGCTGCTAATTAATGGCCAGTGAATGCCAATGAGACTGCCAGGTGAGAGGAGTAGCAAAGTAGCAGCAAATGTGAATATGAGAAATAAACCAGTTTGAAGTTTGGGGATTAATGAGGTTTGAATAGCAACAACTTGGATCCTAGTGCTGATGGAAGAAAGCCATTCGATCAGTGGTTTTCAACCTGTGGGTCTCAGATGTTTTGACCTTCAACTTCCAGAAATCCTAACAGCTAGTAAACTGGCATTTCTGGGAGTTGTAGGCCAAAACACCTGGTGACCCACAGGTTGAGAACCACTGCATTAGATGATCTGGGGAGAGTCAATTTCCTCTTTTGTAGATGCCTGTAATTAAATACTTCCCCAATCCTCTACACCATTTGACATCCTGTTCTGAGGAGTCACAGAAAGGGAATGTGCCTCCTCTGAGATTTGCCTAGAGGTTTCTTCTAACAGTGCCAGGACTCAATTGCCATGAACCCATGAAGGGCTACAAAGATGAGGTCTTACTTTTGCCAGTGGATGGACTCAAGGGATGTTACTCAAAAATGTAGTATGTGGACCAATGCCCATCTGCAAGCTATTAGCTACTGCCCTTCAGAGAGTTTCCAAGAAGGAAGGAAAGAAAGAACCAACCAACCAACCAACCAACCAACCAACCAACCGATAACTACAAATATGATACAAACCCTGGCAAATTAGACCTTTTTTTGCTAGTCCTCTTTATCAGAGAGCTTAAGAAGCACTGGATCAGAGGACTACCTGGACCCCACCTAGTCTGCCTACAGCAATCGTGGGAAGGTGAATTTGGAAGGGATAGTTTTTTTCCCCTTTTGGTTCTGGTGGGCTATATTGGCATATCTCTGTGCGCTGGAAGTCATGCCATATTCTTCCCAGTCACAATTTTAGGATCCCAAAGTGCTGGAAAAGCATCTTGAAGGGCATCAGGAACCTTCTGGTGGATCTTTAAGGAAAACCGCTGCTTGCATGAACAATTTTGAGTAGCTTTCAGGTAGAATATCCAGCTAAAAATGGGGGAGAGGTTAGAGAGCTAGAGTTAGGGCTTCTCTTTCTCAGTTCCTGACCTTGAGTTTGGAAGTAATGAGTTAGAAATAACATAATTGCCTTGAACAACTTACTCTGTTGGTCAAACTTAGTGGAATGAGTATGAATGATACAAGTGGGGGGAAGGACAGCAACATTCTTTCATTATTTTCAGTTATTTTCATCTAAAAGCAGCCTTTTAGATGGATCTTTAAATTGCATTATGGCATTCTCTTATGAATCTTAAGATTTTTTAAAAAAGAGAATAACTGTGCAATAAAGGAGTAATGAATCATTAATAATTTTGAAACGCACACAAACACACATACATACTATAAGGAATAATGACAACTGGTTACAGTAGGCCCTTGGTCCTACTGTAACTATGAATTTTGGTACTGTGAGTACCAAAATCCATAGATGCTTAAGTCCCATTGTGTACTATGGCACAATAAAATGGTGTTACTTATATAAAATGGGGGGGGGGGGGGAATCAAGGTTTGCTTTCTGGATGTTTCTTTTTGCAATATTTTCATATCTTGTGTGGTGGAATGCATGATTGCAAAATCTGTGTTCACAGAGAGCCAGCTGTATTTGCTTTAACACTATGCTGAGTTACAGGAGTAAATTACTTATTTATTATTTATTTATTTACTTCATTTATACCCTGCCTTTCTCACCCACAGGGACCTCAAGGCGGTTTACAACTCCAGTACAATTCAATACCGGTCAAATCAATAGCAAAAACAATAACATACCCCTTCCATTTAAACGGTTAATAATTAGTCAATAAACACATTAAAACAGTAAACAGATTAAAACATATAAAGTGCATAGTTCCATTTGTCCAAGATCCTTATTCATAATCCATATTCAAACTGTGTCAAAGTCCGTAGTCGCTTATTCTTCAAACACTTGTGTATAAAGCCATGTCTTTAACCTTTTTTTCTAAAAATTAGAAGGGATGAGGGCTGCCTGATGTCACTGGGGAGTTCCACAGCCGAGGGGCCACCACTGAGAAGGCTCTGTCTCTCATCTCCACCAATTGCACTTGCAAAGAGGGTGGGACCAAGAGCAGAACCTCCCCAGACGATCTTAAAGTTCTAGTAGGCTCATATAAGGAAATACATTCAGACAGGTAAGTTAGACCGGAACCATTTAGGGCTTTATAGGCCAAGACCAACACTTAAATTGCTCTCTGTAGCAAATCAACCACCAGTGGAGTTGACACAACAGAGGAGTTGTATGCTCCCTGTACACTTCTCCTCTTAGTAATTTTTCAAGCTGTAGCTCTGCTTTTGTATGTTTCAGATAAAGCACATGTGAAGTAATGATCAGTACAGAGGTCTTAAATGGCTGCTGCTGAATTATACCTAACACAGAGAGAAAGAATATTATCTTTGAGGCCTCCATGTTATTGGGTCAATGATTCTGCTCTAGGTTTTACCAACAGTTTAAGGAACTATCCATGGTGCTAATCCTATTTTGAGGAATAGGGTCTATCATCTTGGATTGTATATTAAAGTTCAGATTAAAAACTTCAAAACAGATTCACTGTCCTGTTGACATGAAAGGTGCTGAAGCTATATCAATTTGACTCCAGTGCTACCCTAGGTTTTTCTTGGCAAAATTTATTTAGATGAAGTTTGCCATTGCATTCCAGACTTTAAAAACCAGACTTTTAAAAAAGAGAACAAGTTCCTCCCTTGATTTTTTTTTCATTTGTCTTCTCCTGCATCTTCACTTCTTTAGGTAACTTGCAGTCCTTAAATAAAGTAAATGCATATATTAGAAAAACAATAAAAAGTTTAATATTGCTTCTTCCAAAAGTATGATACATTTCTCTTAGTTGGGAACATTGTCAGCAAGAAGAGCTGCTAAGGATGGCAAAGGTGCAAATGGAAAGAAACAAAAGAAGTGGCATCTATTGAACACAATCAAGTAGCCTTCTCCTCCTTGCAGAAGGAGCACAAAATGTATTGGAGCATGTATTGGAGCACAAAACAAACTGGGGCAGGCCCAAACATATATGCATTAAGAGAAATGAAAAATCATGCCAGGGCCATTAACTCTTGGCATAGCTACATCTTTGTTTGAAGGGGGAGAAATCAGATGACAATGTCACTTGCCAAGGTTAGGAACACTATAAAGAATAAACAAAGCAAGGATTGTTGCTGCTGGGACTGTTTGCAATCGCTGTTAGTTCTTGCAGGGAACTAGATTTCCAGAAATATGAGTTGTTTTCAAAGACAGCATGAGAGACTCCTTTAATTCACTGTCTGGAAGACAGTTGCAGAATTCACTGTTATTCCTGGAAATGTACACTACCATGGCTGATTGATAATACTGTGATATCTTGTGATGTATCTAAATCATGTGGTAGACGCTAATTAAGTTATTTACATGGGAATCCTAATTTTCCTTTTAGATGCGAAAATGACTGTGATGATGGTCTTAAGCAGGAGTCCTCAAAATTTTTAAACAGAGGGCCACGTCACCAGCTCACAAACTGTTGGAGGGCCAGATTATAATTTGAAAAAAAAAAGAATGAATTCTTATCCACACTGCATGTATCTTATTTGTAGTGCAAAAAACACTTAAAAACAATACAATAATTTAAATGAAGAACAATTTTAACAAATATAAACTTATTAGTATTTCAATGGGAAGTGTGGGCCTGCTTTTGCCTGATGAGATAGGATTGTTGTTGTTGTTGTGTGCTTTCAAGCCATTTCGGAATTAGGTTGACCCTGAGCAAGGGCTGGGTAAATGACCTTGTAGGGTCATATCTGGCCCTCAGGCCTTAGTTTGAGGACCCCTGGTCTTAAGTATGGAAGGAGATAACACAGTGGCTAGGGATGTGGGTTTAGAACTGGGAAAATGTCTTCTGAGAATGAATGCAGCAAGGGAAGGATATTTCCACAACACATTGGGAGCAGAGCAGACTACTTTTAATCATTTCCTTATTAAGCAACTACATAACAGCATCTGATTTATACCTTCCTATATTTTCTTCATGCTTCTATTGTTTACCCAGACTGCTGAAAAATCTGTTTTAGGGACTGTAAGGAAAGAATATAACTTTTACTTTTACAGCTTATCTGTGCAGGTGAAGATCATCTTAGTATTATCTTTTTGTTTCATACTTTCAAACCTATATTAGAACATATCGAAACCTTGATTTGGTTTATAGCAACTGCTTAGCACAACCATATTGACAAACCATGGTTCCATCAAACCATGAATAGAATGGGACAATCTATTTGCGTTGGTAGTGATGGAAGCTTACTGTTAGAAGGGAATGTGTCTGTGGTATATTTCTCATCTCCAAAACATGACTAAATGTATCCAAAGCAATGGTTAAGGATTTTATTTGTGAAGAAATCCCAACTGCTGTAAACCAAATATAATAGACTGGAGCTTAATTTGGGGGGGGGGGTATAGATCCCACTAGCTGTACACCACTTGAATCTGAATGTGGCTTCTAGAAATTAAAACCCAAAATCAAAAAGCTGTAATGAAATTGGAGCTTTGTTCTGGCTGGAAAACCTTTTGAAAGAACTCTGGCACCCACCAAACTTATAAGCAATGTTAAGCCCTTGGCTTACTACAGGTATCTTTAGCTAGAATGTGCTGGATTGACACTCAGGCCTGAGCACTGAGGTAACACTGAAATGATTTTCCTTTAAAATATATGCTGCCACCATTAAACCTTTGACTTCTTCAGTAGATTGCTTTTAAAACTTCTTACACAGAGGTACACATGAGGCAGATGTTGTGAACAATAAAACAATGATGTTTATTTAAGAGAACTTGAACAAAATAGGCATTAAGCTTAGTTGGTTTGAAATATTGTCTTAAAAGTGTGCGGTTTTTTAAAGCAGTTCCAACTTAGTTACAAATATCACTCCTTTCTCCCTCCAGAGATTACTGACAGAATTTCTTCTTTGAAAGTAACCCCAAACTCCAGTCTTTTTCTATTTCGGATCTGTCTCTCCACTCCCCAGCTATCCTTCCTAATAGCTGTAATCTTCCTACTAGCTATCTCTGCTAGCTAGCTGACCACTTCAGGCCTCTCTCTACTACCGCCCTGAGTCGCCTTCAGGCTGAAATGGGCGGGATAGAAATAATGTAAATAAATAATACTTTTGTCTACTCCAAACTCCTAGCTCCTTCTCCTTTGACACCCAGATTCAATCTCAATGACTGGGTTGTAAAACGTCCCCTTGAAGTCATTTTTTCTTTTTCTAAGTTAAGCTCCGCCCACTCTCTCCCAGCCAATCACTCCTCTCATTTCCTTCCAAGTACCTAAGCACGCCCCCTTCAGGAAAGGAGATTTTAAAATGGATGCCCCCGGCACCCTTTCCAAAATGGCTGCTGAACTTCCTGGGCCTACATTTCTAGACTTTTCACTACAGTTACAGACCACCAGTGTGCCGCAAGGACAAAAATCTGGTCTGCAAGCCTCCTTCATTATTTTATTTTATTTTATTTTATTTCCACTCCTTTCTCTTCACCTGCCACTCCTTCCCTGTCGCTGACCAATCCCGCCCCTTTGGATGGACCACATCAGCTCTGGATTATTAAATGTGGTTTTCTGTGGGTGAGCAGATGGTAACCACTGGGTGACATATGTTCTGTATCAAAAACTAGAGCTGATGTGGTCTATCCAATGCAGTTTTCTGAATCAGCACCTCAGATAACCAAATCAAATCTAAAGTTGACCAAAAACTTTTATAACCCTTTTAGTACTAATGTTGGAGAGTGGTCCCTAGTCAAAGTGATCTCTGGTCAAAAAATGGTTAGGAACCACTGATCTAAAATGATAAGTTTCCTACAAAAAGGGTCTTCTTTGTTGTGACCCATTCTTTATGGAACATCTCCAGTAAAATTCACTTGGTGCCATACTTGATGTCATTCTTGAGCTGGATAACTTAGCATTTTCACAGTAAACTCCCTGAACTTTTCATATGAATTACACTTATGATCTTTCCTTCCAGTTGTACTCATACTGTACAATGCTTCCCTGAATTTAAGGGATATTTCTGTCTATGTGTGGATAAGACTGTAGCCTTAACTTCTCCTCCCTCACAGTTGTGTTTCAATTCATTTTTACTGCTTATCCACTCTGTTTGTTCTAGAAAAGAAGTGTTTTCTTTCAGAGCAAATGAGCAACTCTAGTATAGGACCTTAAATATTTCAATGGAGGGGGAGAAAATGCCTCCCTTTCCCCAGAACTACAGCCACTCTAGAGCAGCCCTACATGGACCAATCCAGAATGGCCAATGCCAAAGAAAACCAGCTTGTTTTCTGTTGCTCCAGAGACTAAACATGAAGCAATGTTTTCAAATCACAGGGAAAGAGAATCCACCTAAATATTAGGAAAACATTCCTGATGGTAAGAGCTGTTTGGCAGTAGAATATGCTGCCATGGAGTTCTTTGGAGGTTTGTAAGAAGCTGGATGTCCATCTTTCAGGAGTAATTCGATTGTGTGTTCTTGCATGGCAGGAGCTTGGACTGGATGGTCCTTATGGTCTTTTCCAACTTTAGGATTCTATGATTAAGTGCATGTAGCAAATTATGTTGATAAAAATCATGTGTTGACAACAGTACTATACACACAGTTCTCAAAATACTGCCTGCAGGGTTTGGCAGGAAAACGATTAAGTATAAAAGGGTGTTTGGTATAATATACAGGTTCCTGACTTGCAGATACCTGCTTTCCATGTGCAAACATTGTGTCCAAAGATATCCCAAAGCACAGCACACCTAGTGCTAAGGATATCTGATAAGCTGTGTTGTGTTGCCTCGTTTGACCTCTTTGACTGATGGTTTCTCCCACTTACTGTTTCCCTGCAATTATAACCACAAGTTAAATAAGGATAATCTCATTCCCTTTTAGTTTTAAACATGGTCATATGTTTTTTTAAATATAGAGTTTAGTTCCGAAGACAGCTACTTTGTTAACAAGACAGGAATTGTTATAAGAAAAGAACATGTGATTCCATATAGGAAAAAAAACTCACTGGAAGTTTTTCTCAAATCTGAACACAATAAAGTAAAATTTATGGGAAAATTATAACCAAACTTTTATGGACATTAAAAATGTTCTGATGTCAGAAGATTAATAAATAGAGTTGAAGTACACTATTTATTCTCAAAAAACCAATCAAGCTATTCTTTATTGCTTTTTTGTACTTTCCCATAATTCCAGGATGTGGGATCACACAGTTAAGTTGACCTAAAATAGGTTCAGGACAGATGGAAGTGTATCTTCATGCTGCACAAAAATTGACTAATGGGATTGTGGCAGAATATATAATGAAATCCACTAGTTTAAAACACATGCTTAATTTGACCACATTAAGTTTGAGGAAAAGTAATCCAAATGCACATCGTGCAGACTAGAATGGGTACCATGCTCCTTTTTTCATTTAACTACCCTCCCCAAATCCTTCCAAGTGTGGTTCTTTTCAGGGACAAACAGGAATTATTTGGACAGGAAACACAGGGCCCTTCCACACATCCATATAACCCAGAATATAAATGCCGAAAATCCCACAATATCTGCTTTGAACTGGGTTATCTGAGTCCACATTGCTATATATTCTAGTTCAAAACAGATAATGTAGGATTTTATTCAGCTGTGTGGAAGGGGCCACAGTGCTAGTATATTGGGATTGTGATCTGGATCAAGCCCCTATGCAACTGCTCTTCCTTCAGAATAAAAATGCACTGTACACATTTGCGTCTTTCATTACAAGCTCTTAAACATCAGTTTATGCATAGCTACAATGAGTCATGTAAGACCCTGAGGGTCAAAGCCTATTCTCGCCCAGCATCCTGTTCACTCAGTTGTCAATCGTAGGTCTATAAGAAAAGAACATTTTTGGAGGGAGTTAGCATTTTTTTCATGACAGGAGCAACTTGCAAGTTGTATCTGGTGTGAGAGAATTGGCTGTCTGCAAGGACATTGCCCAGGGTAAAACGGGATGTTTCGATAATTTATCATCCTTGTCAGAGGCTTCTTTCATGTCCATGCATGGGGAGCTGGAGCTGATAGAGAAATCCAGGGAGAGCTCATCTGCACTCTCCCTGGATTTGAACCTCTGACCAGTCGGCCTTCAGTCCTGCCAGTACAAGGGTTTAACCCTTGAGCCACTGAGGGCTCTTAGCTTGTCTGTGTGTCTGAGGGTGTAACTACACTTTCAACTTAATGAACTTGAGCCACTTTAACTGACTCAGCTCAGTGCTATGGAATCAAGAACATTTTAGTTTGCTGAAGTACCCCTCTCTTTGGCAGAGAAGGCTAAAGACCTTGTGAAACTACAGCTCTCATAATTCCATAGCATGGAGGGCAATTTATTTTGTCATTTGGGAGTTGTAGTTGCTGGGATTTATAGTTCACCTACGATCAAAGAGCATTCAGAACTCCACCAATCACGGAATTAAGCCAAACTTGGTACATAGAACTCCCATGACAAACAGAAAATACTGGAAGGGTTTGGTGGACATTGACCTTGAGTTTGGGAGTTGTAGTTCATCTACATCCAGAGAGCACTATGGACTCAAACATGACAGACCTGGACCAAACTTAGCATGAATACTCAATATGCCCAAATGTGAACCCAGGTGGAGTTTAGGGAAAATAGACCTTGACTTTTGGGATTTGTAGTTACTGGGATCTATAGTTCACCTACAATCAAAGAGCATTCTGAACCCCACCAATGATAGAATTGGGCCAAACTTCCTACATAGAACCCCCATGACCAACAGAAAATACTGCATTTTCTGGTGGTCTGTAGTGACTTCTCTGACACCCCCTTGTGACCCCCAATTTGAGAAACACTGCTCTAGTCCCTCTATAATAAAAATGTATTAGAGTAATTAGAGTCATTCTATATTATATAGTATGAATTTTCCTTGGACCATACTTTCAGGAAGTTATTATTCTTAAGACTGAACTAAATAAAAAAGGTTCTCACTCTAAATATTGGCCAAGGAATTTCATCCAACGGTTTCCCCTTTTTTCTCTCTTAACATCTTATCACTACGTTGACATTTTGCTGACAATGCAACAGTGAGAGAAAGAAATGTTGTGTGCATACTGGATTCACACCCCAAGTGTAGGAAGGGCAGAAGTTTATTTTTGTGCAGGACAGGAGTGCAGACGGTCATCACCAGATCAATATGCAAAGTGCACTCGGGCGCAGAATGCATGATATGAATTCTTTATGAGAGAAGACCTTTTATATCTTTGAAGCATTCCTTGTGCTCATGTGCAGGTGGCGAGGGTGTTTATGTATTTATTCAATTGCACTAAGTTCAGTAGCTAATTGCTAATGGGTGAAATTGCTGGCGCTTACAGGGAGACCGTTCTGGTAACAGGTAATTAAGCATCCAAGTAGTTGAAAATGTCAGGAGAGAAAAACGATCTCTTCACTTGGCTGAGTTCATTTCAAAAAGCTGGGTCAGTTCATCTTAGCCAAGATTTCAGAGCAGACATAGAACTGTAATAAAGTCACAGCATTCAAGAGAATGAAGGACATACATTAAGGCACATTGTATGCAGCAGTGTATGCATATTCAGCTGTGCACACACTTGCACATGTGCTCTCATGGTTCAGTCATGTAGTGTTGCATTTTATTAAGCATAAGAGTTTATAACTGACTATTCCAATTTGACAGGGGCAGCCCCCTTTTAAAACCATTGTCCCACTTTTTCATCTGCTTTTTAAATGTTACATTTCCTTCTTTTGTCCTGAAAGCAATGCAAATAGTGCAATATGGGACTACATATTAATATGACGGCTTGGACCGGCCCTGGAATATGACTTGGATCAAGTGATTTTAATTGATGTTTTAATGCTATGTTTTTCATGGGTTTGGTCTTAATGTTTTTGTTTATTTACGGATATATTAATACATGGCATTGAACTGTTGCCTTTGTAAGGCCACTCTGAGTCCCCTTCGGGATTGAGAAGGGCAGGATATAAATGTGGTAAATAAATAAATCTATATAAATAAAAATGTAATGTTCATTTGTGGAATTAACATAACTCAAAAACCACTGGGCGAATTGACACTACATTTGAACACAATATACCTATCAAGCCAATGAGTGACCATCACTCATAAAAACACTGAAAAACCCAGCAGAAGAGACTTAAAAAGTGAAAATAAAATACATTACAACACATGCGCAAAACCACATATATTCACAAACACACATATATACACATATACACAAATATATACACACACATATATGCCTACACAAACACACACACACACACACAAAACACATATACACATACTGGTCCATAGCAACTCGTGGCAGGGGATGGCTAGTATCTATATAAATAAAAATGTAATGTTTGTGGGATTAACATAACTCAAAAACCATTGGGCAAATTGACACCAAATTTGGACACAATACACCTATCAGACCAACGCATGACAATCATTCATGAAAACACTAAAAAACACAGCAGATGAGACTTAAAAGCCAAAAAATAAAAAAAATACATTACAACGCATGCGCAAAACCACACACACAAAACACATATACACAGACTGGGCCACAGCAATGCACAGCAGGGGATTGCTAGTTATTAAATATAATTGATTGGCAGAGTGCAAAAGTAGTTAACAGAGCGGAATAGAATCATGGAATCATAGAGCTGGATGAGACCTCATGGGCCATCCAGTCCAACACCCTGCCAAGAAGCAGGAAAATTGCATTCAAAGCACCCCTATCAGATGGCCATCCAGCCTCAGTTTGAAAGCCTCCAAATAAGGAAAGAAGAGGAGGGACACACAATGTTGCCCTTTCCAGTAGATTGAGACAAAAGCAAACTGCTGCAGCATCTCTTAGATTGTGTGTTCTTTCTTGCTATTAACTTTGGCAGTCTTGACCAATCTGGACTTTAGTGTCCCAATTTTCACCTGTAAAAAAGCATGGGCTTCGTTTAGTATGATTAATTTTAGCATGTGCTGATTTGCACTATGAAGACTTACTGTCAGTCTTATTTATTTTCTACATTTAATAAACTTTTAAATGATATTTTGGGTAATCAAATAGCTTTAGTAACAGTTGCCAAGAGTAAAGAAGCATCAGTCTCATGGTTAAAAAAATATTTGTAAGAGAAGGTGATTTTATTCAGGCTGGGCAGATAGTAAAATACATTTTAATTGGTCCATGGCACACTAAATCTGGTTTCCTAAAAGAAGACCAGTAACTGAAGGCAATGACAAAGGTGAGAACACGTGCACACACAAGCTTTTCCATCCTGTTTGTGGGAGGGGTAAACATGGTAAGTTTCAGCAATTTCAGATTAATGATCAAAATAGGACACATACCTCACAGTACATCTCACTGAGACTATTCATGCAACTGTAACGTTTCTTTCTGAACAATGTGTTTAAAGACCAATTTTAATTGATTCCAGCATTTAGACCCACAAACAATGAGGCATATATGGAACTGTGTGAAGGTTCTTTAGCTCAAGAGAAAGATGTACCCTGAGATTTTTGCTTCTCTGTGGAAAAATGGTGGTGTGAACTTCAGATTTGAAAGTTCAACGGGTTACTTTTTGACTACAGTACCAAGAACCTGCAGCCAGTAGCAATGTTGGCAGATGAATTCCAGATGTGATAAAAAGGAATACTTTCTGTGCACTGAATTCTACTGTGTCCCTCTCAATACTCCAGATCTACATTGCTCCAACCATACAGATCCTTTCCTATTCTGTGTGCCTGCTCTGTACATGATGACTTTGACTTTCTGTCCTTCATATTTCTCAATAGACTTCTGATGAAATGCAAGGCAAGCATTGCATGGACCTTGCATCATTGCAGGACATGTGGTGACCCTTCATAAATCACCTTCCACTTCTGTTGCTGCCATAGGCATATCGGAGTAATACAAAATACGTCTGGAAATGAGAAGTGTCATTAAACGGAAATACAAACTTTCTGTATCTTGTACCCGGAATATATTTGAGATTAGGGGTGTAAATATTTCAAGAATGAATGAATGATATGCAAACGTGGGAGTGAAAGGCATTTAGCAATCTAGAAAACATTTACACTGCAAGGTTACAAGATGTAAACCAGATTCAAATAACTCCAACTGTTCTTTTTTTCTCCTTTTTGTGCAAAAACGAACCATCTTCTAAGGAAAACAAAGAATCCTGTTGAGAACGTAAATGAAAGACAAATCTATAATGAAAATCTATACTTCACACGTCTGGAAAGGTCCAGACAAATAAAATGGTGAGCTAGAAAGAGCTGTGTGCAAATAGCCTCATGAAATTTGCAGATGCAATTTTTGTGGGCAGAGAAACCATGGCTCGGTGGAGGAGAATTAGTTTCTTGGAAGAGGGATCCCAGAGCCTTCCAAACTGTGTGACACCTGCAGTGTATAGGTGTGTTGTGAAAATAAGCATTAAATCATATTTTTAAAAATATATAAATGAAAGGATTTAATGGGATATATGGGTGTCCCCATACTGTCTATTATTTATATAGCCCCCTGCTACGCGTTGCTGTGGCACAGTCTGTGTATATGTGTTTTGTGTGTGTACTGTATATGTTTGTGTATATATTTGTGTATATATGTATATGTGTGTTTGCGTGTATATATATATCTCTGTGGGTTTGTGCATGCGTTGTATTGTAATTTTTGTTTTTTGGCTTTTTAAGTCTCTTCTGCTGTGTGTTTCAGTGTTTTTCTGAGTGATGGTCACTCATTGGCCTGATAGGTGTATTGTGTCCAAATTTGGTGTCAATTCACTCAGTGGTTTTTGAGTTATGTTAATCTCAAAAAAGGACATTGCATTTTTATTTATATAGATTGGGGGAGGGTCTGTTGGTTGATCCTCCAGTTTGTGAGCAAAACCAAATGACTGTGTCACAAAATGGGGCATGTTTAACAAGGTATGTTGGCAATATGAAATATTCGTCAATATAGCATAGCTTTTTACATTTTTCCTAAGGGGATTATTACTTTTTGAAGTGAAAAACTAGTTTACATCCAGCTCATAGAGCAGAATCTTGTCCTTCCCAATACTCTCAAGAAAAGGCAAACTGCTGCAGTCCTCTCCTAGCTTGTGTATCCTTCCTCATTAATAACCTTTGCTATCTTGACCACACTCTGATGTTGCTTGGCCACCCGTGTTCTAGTTTCCATCAGTGAAATGTTGGAGGGTATGTTGGGAAGAATAGCAGACTCCTTCCCCAAGTTAGGCAACATTTGGAGAAAATTCTACAAAGTTTTTTTTTGGCTTGGCCCAACCAGAAATGATGAAATTGAACAAAATCAGTCTTGTTTTTCCTTCAATGAATTTGGGATCTGGCCCAGTTTTGAAATCTGCACAATGACATTTTTTTTTGTAAGGGAATGTCCTTAGCTGTTTGTAACTTGCCTGATAGGAACGATTACATTGGGCTTGCTTAACATTCTTTTCACATAAATTAATGTTTCAACCTTAAAACCCAAAACTGCACAGCTTCAAAGAGAGTATTCAGTTCTAATGGGGCACAACTATATATTTTTAAAAAACCATAATGCAAATTTCTCTGACAGGCAGGAACAGGTCAGTGCTTAATGAACATTTTTTCCTTATCCCAGTTATCTGTAAGCCTGAGAAAAAGAATTCTCTCAGTACAAATTCACATTAAAAAGGGTGATATTAGCCTCCTGGATAATATGTATGAGATAGACTGACAATTTACATTACATAATAATAAAAATTGGAAGGATAGCAAAGACTCAACAAAAAATGTCAGAACCTAAGATAAATAAGCACCATTTGACACTACCCTAATTGCTATGGTTCAATGCTATGAAATCCTGGGAGTTGTAGTTTGGTCAGGCACCAACATTCTTTGGCAGAGAAGCCTAAAGGCTCATCCCATGATTCCATAGCATTGAGCCATGGAAGCTAAAGTGGTATCGGACTACATTAATTCTACAGTATAGAAACGTCCATAGAACGCTTTCTATAGAATCCCAGAAATGCCATTCCATCCATTCTCACTTTTGTAAGGTTTGTCTGCAATAGTAGTTCAAAGCCCAGATCCAGTAACTGCAACTTTGCTGTGGTAGCTGTTTCTCTGTGTGTAAGCTACTCCCTCTTCCTCAGATCCTCCTTGGACACCAATAGCAGCTGGTAGACTCATTGGAGCAGCTCCATCCCTCTTCCCAGCCAGTATCAGAAGAAGCATGTTCCAGCTGCTCTTGTGCAGTAGAAGGAGGAAGAGTGTTCTTTCCTCCCAGTGTAAGCCTGTCCTCAAGAGAAACTGAAAGGTGCCCAAATACAACTCTACAGCTGATCAGCAGCTATGGGGGATGCAACTACTTTGGTTGTTGTGGTGCACTTGGCACCTGGGGGATTACACTAAGGATCTTGTTGCATGGCCCAGCTGGGCTGTTCCATTTTGCTAGCTTTTGCCGACTAAAGAGAAGGCACCAAAGGCAACTCGTGGTGCCCTGCATGCCCTCCCTCCTCCCCTCATCATGCATGGAGAGTGAGAAAGGGTGTGTTGACACCCTTTCCCACTACTCATCACATGGCAGAAAAGGTGGCAATGTGAGCCCTGTCACCCTTTCTGCCATAACATGGGCTTTTGGGGCCAAAAGTGCAGGAAGCTCTGTTGGAGCTACCCACATGACACTTTCCTCCCTGTAGTGGAGGACGAAGCACCTTTCAGCACTTTGCCTCAACTCTGGGAGGAAAGTAGCCGGGCCCTGCTGTGCATCATGTGTCCCATCAAAGCCGTGCATGATGGTGGCAAAACGGTGTATTTTGCCCTTTGTGAAGAGGTCGTAGGAGGTATAAGATACCTCCTTCTGTGGAGTTCATCAAAATGCATACACTGTCATGGCTGGGAATTACTCCAGCATCTGTCACCAAGGGGACAACATTCCAGCACCCTCCTCATTACTAAGCTGGTTGTTTCTGAGACCTTCACATAGGTGCCCCCCCCCCCCCCGCCTCCAAATATATTTTTCATTCTGCAAATTTTGTGAATCCTCATAACCAGCTATTGCTAATCTTTTGTGCCTATGTAGTGCTGTATTAACAATGGTTTTCATATGCATACTTCAACATTAGAAATAAAATTATAATTACAAGGAAAATTTGCAGAAAAGTGCTAAGTCCTTCATGAAGACTTTATGGTGACTTTTGGAATACCACATAATTGCTTGGAGGACCTAAAAATCCTAGAGAGGACATATTTTGTTAGATGCAGGCTGGTGTTGGAGGTACAAGGGTCATACTGTAGTTCTAACTACTGCAGTAGATTTATTGAATCAGTTGCTGTGTGGTAAAGCAGCAGTCATATTGTTAGAAGCAAAAGCCTTAGTATGACTATACTCAATAGTTTCTAGTTAGCATCTGTCTCTCTGTCTGCATTTGATGTCATATTCTGGTTGTTGGTCTTAGCCACACCAAATCTCTCTCTGCATCAGTGAGCTTGATTTTATTCATTCTCTCTCTCTCTAAACTTTATGTTTGAAGACCACATGTTACAGTGCCTCTTACCATGAGAGGCTATGAAACCTTAAGTATTTGTAAATACACTTCACAAGTTTTTACAAAGAGGATTAATCCTATTTCTTTGCTAGACACTGTGATGGTGTGAATCTCCTTCTTGCTCAGCTTCTGCTTGCAAATACTAATACTCTGCTCTTGGGACACAATGATCTCTCTCTCTCTCTCTCACTGCTTGAAGCTATCATTTATAGTAATATTCTTAGTTGACAGTACAGTAAATCCACTCTCACATATAAACAGTAAATGTTTTCCAGATGCTTTTTTATTTGTTTGTTTGTTTTGCCATTTTCTCTTGGAGCAAATAATGTTTATTAGAAAATTATCTTTAAAATCTGGTGTTCTTGTGGGAGAACTGGAACATAGGTTCATTTCGAAATTTGACCTAAACTCCTTTAGTAGTCTCCCTGGATAACCAATTAAAAGAACTAATATTATTTAAAATTGAAGCTGCACCTAATTATTTTAATCACAATGAAATGTGGCTACTCAGAATAATAAGGATAAATAATGATGAAGCTTCTTATTAAAGTGGGAGATTCAATACAGCCCCTGCTTCGATTTTAAAGTAATGATCTCTAATGAAATCACTCACATTCCAAAATATTTTCAACAAGTAATTTTGCTCTAGAGAGCCAGTATGTAGTGGTTTGAGTGTTGGATGATGCCTCTGGAGACCAAGGTTTGAATCTATGCTTCGCAACGAAAACACATTGCTTGGTACTGAGCAAGTCACATGCACTCAGCCTAAGAAATCTCTATGAAAGGTTCGCTTTAGGATCAGCATTAGCCAGAAACAACTTCAAGGCATGCAATATAAATATATCTCTAGTCTCAAAGATACCAGCTGGTTTACTTTTGTTGTTGAGGGCCTTCAAGTCATTCTGACCTATAGTGATCCTAAGGCAAATCTATGATGCATTGTTTTTAGGCTTTGTTAAAAAGAGGTTGGCCATTGCTTTCCTCTGAGATTGAGGGAGTGTGACTTGCCCAAGATCACCCAGGGAGCTTTCATAGCTGAGCGGGCATTCAAACTCAGGTTTACAGAGTTGTCATCCAGTTCTCAAAGCACTAAACCATGCTGGCTCTCATATAGCTAGCTACTAAACAGCAAAAAACTGAATAATGGAGCAAGCTGGAGATGGTAATGGGATGGTTACTAAATTTAATGTCTGTGTAATGTATGGCAAGCCACATCAGTTATTAAGAACACACAATCAAAAGTTGCTTTTGCCAAAGGCAACTGGAAAGGACAAGATTCTGCTCCCTCTTTCCCTCTTCCCTGAATGCCGAAATCAGCTAGTCACATAAGCAGTGGTGTGGATCCATCACCCATCATGCCTTACTGAGTTAATTGAGTGCAAATTAGTTTGCCACATCTGAATTAAACTGAGAGTTTATGGAGAAAGTAGATGGAGGAATATTGAAAACAACAATAACAACAACAATAATCTTTATTTGTACCCCACTACCATCTCCCCAAGGGACTCGGTGCGGCTTACATGAGGCCAACCAAGCCCAAAATACATCAAACAAAACATCAATAAACACAATATCAATAAAACAATCAATAAAATACAAATCATATAAATCACATGAACAACAAATAAACAATAAACAATCGATAGTGACATATAAACATTTTAAAAATGGCTGGGCCAAATGTAATAGATTGAAATTGAAAATATGCTGATGTGAACAAGGTAAAATATAACTGGGATAGGATTTTTCAGAGAGAAATGAGGGAACGCAGTCAATCCTAAGTCAGTATTAAAGTGCATTATGAGGGCATATTGGTGAGAGTTCTCCTTATTCTGGGAAGGCACACTGGAACAACCACGTTTTCAGGCTCCTCCTAAAGACTGTCAACGTTGGGGCATGTCTAATGTCCATGGGGAGTGAGTTCCAGAGTCAGGGGGCCACCACGGAGAAGGTCCTCTCCCTCGTCCCCACCAATCGCGTCTGCGAAGAAGGTGGGAGTGTGAGCAGGTCCTCTCCAGATGATCAAAGAGATCGTGTGGGTTTGTACACAGAAATGCGGTCATGCAGGTAGGCAGGTCCCAAACCATTCAGGGCTTTGTAGATAAGAACCTGCACCTTGAATTGGGACCAGAAAATGAATGGCAATCAGTGGAGCTCCTTAAACAGGAGGGTTGACTGCTCTCTGTAAGAAGCACCAGTTAGTAACCTAGCTGCCGCCTGTTGTGCCAATTGAAATTTCTTGCCTCAGTCTTTAGCTTGGAAAGGTCAACGTTTTAGACTACAGACTTTATTGCACAAAGATGATGAATGATAGGGAAGGCTTTGGTGACTATCTCTATCACACAACATTGTGAGATTCCCATTGCCACTCTGCCACCTCCCTATGGTGAAACCATTAGGGGCTATTGACTATGGGCTCTTCCACATAGCCCTATATTCCAGAATATCAAGGCAGAAAATCCCACATTATTTGAGTGTGGACTCATATAATCCAGTTCAAAGCAGATATTGTGGGATTTTCTGCCTTGATATTCTGGGATATAGGGCTGTGTGGAAGGGCCCTAGCAAAGCCACAGCTCCAGGACTGACAGTATCTTGTACAGTGAGTTTCAGTCCCATCAGTCATTTTTTTCACTTGCAAAGTGCTTTAATTTTAAAAAACCAGGAGGGGAAGTTACACTGCCCACCCAGAAACTTTGCACAGCCATGACATCACACTCGCGCAATGCACAAAACTACCATCAGCATGATAGTAGGTTTCCATCATTCTGCATTACTGAAGCTGTGCAGGAGTGTCCTACAATTCTTAAAACCATCCAACTAGCTTTTGGCCATTTTCAGCAGTTAGTTAGACCTCTACATTAGTTACACATTAAATCAGCTAAAAAAATGGGGAGATTAACTTTAATACCATCAAACCTAATGGAACTAAAGAGGGACCAACACAGTCTGGATCAACTCCTCTAAGTACTTCTCCAAACCAACTAAAAAGAACAGAAAGTCCCAGTTTTGTTCGTGCTCTTTTCAGTTTTATTTCAAAATCTGTACATGTTTTGTTTATCCTAAAATATTTTCTGTCAGCTCCCAGTACAGTTGGAGACTTTTTGTACCAGGTCTCCAGATCAGTTTATTTTAACCCAGTATAAAATTGGAAGGAACAAGAAGAAAACCTGGGGCTTTTCAGTCAGCCTGGATGTGCTAAGTTGGTTACATATAGCCAAGCTGAGGGAAATGTGGATCTTTTGGTATGAGCGGTGCATTTGTGCCACACCAGATATAAGTTACTGCTATTTTTTTTTAAATGACGCAGAAGCTTGTTATAGGAAGAAATTAGACCTTGCTCAAGCAGGAAAATTACTTTTTAAAAGTAACTAGTTATTTTTACAAGGTACAAAAATTAGTTAAAGTTGGCATTACATTTTTAAAACCTTGTTAGGATTTTATGCATTCTACTCCAGGAGAAAGCAAGCAAGTACATAAACTAAAAAACTTTAAAATTCTGTTTTATGCAAAATTTCCTCCCTTCCTTCCTCCCTCCCTCCCTCCCTCTGCCCTCCCTTCCTCCTTATGTCAAATTAAATCAAAAGAGCAACCAAAACAGAGAGAAAAAGAAATAATATCTTGATGTTGAATTCTTTATTCCTTCCAGTTCATAATGAAAAAAAAAACCCCTGCACAAGCACACCCAATATTGAAATGCTTCAGATTTCAATCTGTGGTTCCCGGCAGTACTTTAGGAGCTCTGCAGTAGGCCCACAAAAGTCGCTAATGCTGATCCAGTCTGAGATAAGCATCTCAGCAGGGATGACATAATGCCCTAAAAGAAGAGGATGATGTAAGATAGCTACAAAAGAAAATAAAATTACAGCCAATTTCCATTCCCTAGCCTTGAAGTCGAGATTAGGATAATGAACGCGCATTGAAAATTTGACATGCAAAAGGTTTCAGAGCTCGAGCTTAGAAAAGTTAATGCATTTTATTTAAAAGGAGAAAAACTTTTCCTGATACGCTAATTCACTCATGCAGACTATAACAAGCGCCCCCTCCATCCCCAGCATAATTGTTATGTACTTCTGCAGGAGAACAATGCTTGAATGGGCTTTTATAGAAAAGTGAACTCACTTAATGAATACAGGTAGGCTAGATTTTAAAAAGAGAGATGTTAGGTCTCAGAACCAAATGGCAGTTTGGCTTTTATAATCCTGGGTGCATAAAGATAAGCAGACATTACTCAGGAGGTACTCTGTTTGCATCCTCAGAGGGTTTCTTTTTTTCATATCAGGAGTGACTTGAGAAACTGCAAGTCACTTCTGCTGATAGAGAACTGGTTGTCTGCAAGGATGTTGCCCAGGGGATACCTGGATGTTTTGATGTTTTACCATCCTTGTGGGAGGCTTCTTTCATGTCCCCGTATGGGGAGCTGGAGCTGACAGAGGGAGCTCATCCATGCTTTCTTTGGATCTAAGCCTCCAACCTGTTGTCTTCAGTCCTGCCGGCACAAGGGTTTAACTCCTTGCACCACCTGGGGGTTCATCCGAGGTGCTCTAATACTAATCTATAATTTCCAGAGCAAAGCCTAGGCAATGAAGAGCACTGGGATCTTTTTAAGCTTTGCTCCAAAGAAGCTTTGAGTATGTTGGACAGGAATAGCTGAAAAATTCTGAGAAATATTTGCAGTGATTGCAGATTGTAGGTGGGTTCTGTTAGTGACTTACATATGTACACATTTCCTTATGCATGTAGTTAACTTCTTTGACTATATGGCATAATGATTTTTGCCATTGAACATGTGCTGTCATTTCATATATAGGTGTGCACTTTCATTTTCTTAATACTGAAATTTCTTGGCACATACTTACCATATAAATCTATGAGTGCAAAATTTTACTCCATTTCATTTCATTGATCTTTGCCTTTGAGTACCTAAACTTCATTGTAGGTTCACTTGTCTTACACACCTACCCAGGAGTGTTCTAGCAGAACAACCATTAAAAGAACACTATATATTATGTTTCTTTCAAACCACTGGAGGTTTTCCAGATTTCTGGGTTCAAATGCAGGGCTCTTGGACCATCTCCAGATATTTTAAGCTTGCTTTCTCCTGGAGTAGAATGCATGAAATCCTAACAAGGTTTAAAAAATGTAATGCCAACTTTAACTAATTTTTGTACCTTGTAAAAATAACTAGTTACTTTTAAAAAGTAATTTTCACGCTTGAGCAAGGTCTAATTTCTTCCTATAACAAGCTTCTGTGTCAGACTTGCTATTTTGAGTTTTAATTTCAAAAAATCGCTATAAAACTTAAGCTTTTGAGATAATTATGAGGGTTATCCAGAAAGTAAGGTTACAATGCACATAGCTCTCACAGGGAATTTTTGCAGGGGAAGTTGGTATCGCTGCCGTGTAGCGGGAAGCTACCGGAAATGAATGAGCAGTGCTAGTCGTCAGTAGCTCATTGACCGGGGTTGTGGTGAAGGTTAGAGATGAGCGTCCTCATTCGGTTTCCCTCCAAGTGAGAAGTTTGCACTGTAATATGCTACTTAAATGCTAAGGGCATGAACACCACTGAGATTCATTGCAAAATCATTTCAGTTTATGGAGAGGACATAATGTCAAGACAGCATGTGACAAAATGGGTATGGAATATATTGTGAGACCATGAAGAAACTTTGCAGAACCATCCAAAATAAACGCTATGGGATGCTGACGGCAGTAGTCTGTCACCTTCATGACAGTGCGTGTCCGCACATGAAACACAAGAGTAATTGACTTTATTTGGTTGGGATGTTTTAAGCCACCCCTTTCACAGCCCCGCACCCAGTGGCTATTATCTGTTCACTAAATTGAATGAACACCTGGGTGGAAAACATTTTTCCAACGATAACGAGGTGAAAATCGAAGTGACAAACTGGCTGGAAAAGGCAGAGGGAAATTTCTGTGACACAGGCATCAAAACCTTGTCCCACAGATGACAAAATGCATTGAACTGAATGGTGATTATGTGGAAAAATAATGTAATATCTGTGCTACAATCAATGTAAGTTTTATTAAAATATATTCATTTTTTTGTATTTTTTAAAAAAATCTTGTAGCCTTACTTTCTGGATAACCCTCGTAGATCATTATTTTAGGGAAGATTGTAGAAAAAAGGATTATGAAAATAAGTTTTATTTCCAAAGCTTGCACAATTTGTTTTTGTGCTTGCTTTACCTTAATAAATGTATTGTCCCAATGTGGATTTAGGATTTTAAAATTATTTGTAGCAAACATACTTACTTTTCCTGATATAAAAACAGCACACAACACATTACATTTGAGGATACTATCTTCCATATCTGTTTCAGCAATGAACACACTGGAAGAGGTCCTCCATAGTCTTGTGATACAGTAAGATACAGTATCTGGATGTACTGGTTTTGGAATGCATGCTGGAATATAAATCTTGTTTTACAAGAACAAGCAAGTGTTCGTGGCATCTTAAATACCAGCTAGTTTTACTGGGCACTCCAAATGCATCTATGGAATTGGGCTAGAGAGCACAATATACCAAATATGATGCGTTCATCTTCAAGGTACCACAGGACGTCTTGCTGTTTTTGCTGTAACAGACTAACTCCTTTGGAAATCATTTATAAGAGTTACTATAAAGGATTGCATCACAAAATCTGGAAAGCATTAATCATATTAAGCTAAGGAAAGTACGAGACAGCAAGAATTGAAGATTGGATTTGTCAGTGAAGGTTGAGTCAGTGTCAATGCAGCTCCCTCAATCATTAAATGTATAGACGTGGGCATACATAGCCAATATACTCAATCATGTAGTCTTATACATGTCAGAAACAAGTGTCATTATCTAGTAGTACAGCCTAACATATCATCACCAATCGCTTATCAATAATGCTTTTATAGTCCCTTGATGTAGGAAACTTTTAGCCTTCTAGATGCTGCTGAATTGTAGTCCTGTGCAACATAGTCATCAGGATGATGAGTGGTGTCATGTAATAATATCTGGAGAGCCATAGATAGATAAGTCACCTATTGTATCCTGTTCTGCAAAATTAATTGCTACCATTATTTTAGAGAGAAGTATGTGTTTATTAAATAATGTTATATGCTCTGGGTTTCATCAGATAAAGTTTTCATTTTCTTTATTTGAGTCACAGTAACCATTCATTCTCAGGACTAAACGAAATATTGTAGTTCTAACAACTCAGGGTTCAATTGTAGTATTAATGCAGTTTGATTTCACTTTAACTATCATGGCCTAACAACATGGAATTTGGGAACTGTAATTTTACATGGCCTTTAGCATTCTCTGCTGAAGAGTGCTAGTGCCTCACCAATCTACAATTCTGAGGGTTCCATAAAATTGAGCCAAATGATGTCAAACTACATTAACTCTATAAAGCCCTATACAGCCTTGGACCATCTCTTGAAAAACCATCTCTTGAAGGACCATCTCTTTTTCTACAATCAACGGGGAAGGGTCTTCTTTCTGTCTCACCACCCACTCAAGCACGTTTGGTGGGAACAAGGGAGAGGGCCTTTTTGGTGCCTGGTCCCAGACTATGGGACCCCTTCCCAAAGGAGACCAGGGACCTCATCACATTGATGTCTTGAAGCTGGGTGACATCAGGGGAATCCATGGGGTAGATGGAAAATCTGTGCAGCAGCAGAGGAAACTGTCATTCTGCCCCCCGCATCGCTTGCATTGCCCCCTTCCTCAACATACAAGGGAAGCCGTCACTGCCTGGCTTCCCCTCATGTTGCTCTCTGGCTTACTCAATTGGATCATGGGCAGTCACGTGTGTTCTGAATTCTTCCTCCCAACACACTTTCAACATGTCATGCGATGGGCTCTGGCAGACTCCTTACCAAGCTCCATGTTGAAAATGTCCTACGATGAGGCAAAAGCCCCATGTGATGAAGTCCTAGGATGACCCCATCCCTGCTTGCCCTTTGCAGTCAGACAAAGACATTTATTTGCCATCAGGCATTTGGGGGATGATGAGGTCCCCTCAACTGCTAGGGAAGTTATGGGTGGGAGTTGGGGAGGATATTTAGTTTTAAATGTAATTTTAATTGTATGAATATTTTTAATTAATCTTTATTGTGTTTTAATTTTATATCCATAACAGAAATATTTAATTATTTTAATGTTTGCTTTGCCTTGTTTTTATAAAAATGTTATTGGGTTGTGTGTTGTTATTGTTTGTTGCCTGTATTCTGTATTGGGAGAAAGGCAGGATAGACATGAAATAAAGAAAGGAATGCACCCTTAGTTGGAGCTGAATTGCTTTCTGACTCAGTCAGAATCCACTAGTGATAGTTGCAATGATAGAAACAGTAGAGTGATCCATTGTGAAGTATAGGGTGAGCAATCTCAGTTCTTTCAAAGGCTACATTCCATACCAACGTTCCCTTTTAACACCAAGTTGCTCGTCTTCTCTACTCAAGAAGCTTCTGGAAGGAGGACAAGTCAGTCTTGGAGAAATCATCTTACCATTAGGACAGGATTTTGAAAAGGGGAAATGCACAGTTATATTGAGCCACATGGATTTTTTTAGTGTTCCAGGTTGTTCCTCCGTGCTATACAATAGTCCTTCCTTATCTGCTGGTGATACATTGTGGATGTTTGAAACCACAGATAGTATCAGACTCTAAATACATACTATTGGCATGTCCCCTCCTTCACCTAGTTCATAAAATAGACACAATGAGAAATTAAATATAATAACTAATAAAAAGAACAATAGTATGTATTTATTTTATTTTTATTTGTAGCCCCCTCTCTCCCAATATGGGGACTCAAGGTAGCTATCAATAGAAATGCAAAACAATGCAGATACACTAATTATTTTGAAAAACAACCAAACTATTTGCATTCTTAAAACCACGAAACATTCAAATATTAAATTGAAGTTAAACTCCACATAAAAGTTACATGGCACACAACATAAACCTTACCAATTGTTTATTTCTGGAATTTTCTAGTTATTTTTTCTGACTGCAGCTGAAATCTTAGAATGCAAAACTATGAGTAAGGGGTGGGGGTGGGGTACTCTAAATGGTTCCTTGCTGGCAGTTGAACTACAGTCTGTGTTGACCCTGGAGATGGACCTTGTTCAGATTACAACCCTCACAGTTCCATGGACAGTGCTGACTTTTATATCATAATGGCTAAAAAATTTGGGAAATTGCAGCCAAAAAAGGAAATTTTCCCAAGCATTAGATTTGTACCAAACTCATCTTGTCTATTATCATTTACTTAGGCTCTGGTGGAAGAAAACTTTGCAAAAATGTAGAAGTGACTGTGACAGAATCCAATATTTTATGTACTGGTCCTTTCAAAAAATAGGTATCTATATATTTATAGATCGACATTTCCTTCCACTTCAGGGAGTCTCTTTTAATATCATAACGCCAATTGGATGGACATGAGCCGACCTGTCAGTGATAAATCCAGATGAAAACAGATGTGGCAGCAGGTGAGGAGGGTCCTTTGGCTAATGCCAAGCATCTGAGGTTCACCTTAATTTAGCCATAAACAACCCTCAACATTTGCAACACTCAGAATGCTCTTTTAACAATTCTGTTGAGACTGGGGATGGAAAGCAGCTTGTTTTTCTGGAAAGTCATTTTTCTTTTGAAATGCTGAGATGATGAAAAACAAATAGTGGTCCATCTCCCCCAATCAATTCTACCTTTCATTCTGGGAGTTCATGTGGAGACACTGCTTGTCTGGAACAGCCCTGGGATTAGTGCAATGTGAAGCTTTCAAGGCTAGCTTTGCTTCCAGTAATGAGTTAATGACTAAATGGCTTGCTCCAATATAGTGCTGCAATGGCTCAGAATGAATATATGGGGGAAACTCCCTCACTGTAAGATTCCCAGGGTATGCATCCAACACACACACAGGATTTACAGAAATGGCATCTCTCTCTCTCTCTCTCTCTCTCTCTCTCTCTTTCTTTCATTCTCATCCTCTGTCCTTTTGAAATTTAGTTTTCAGAAAATAGAAAAGGAATCCAGACATTATCTATATATCATTGCTGACATTCCCTCCTTATAAGCTAGAGATGGTCCAGGTTTTGTCCATGGGCCCCCCAGATATTGTGAAATTGCAATTCTTGTGATGCAATCACAGTACAGCAACATTTGGATGCTTACTCATTTCTCACCTTTGCTATAATAGATTGCTCAGATACATTGTGATTTAGTATTTTTAATTTACATGTTGTTATAAGTTGTCTTGGGTCCCCTGTCAGAAGAAAGGTGGGGCATAAAATATACCCAGACTGATGTAATTTGTGCTAACACTGCCCAAATATGTTGGGACTTTATATTTGTCATTTGTACTTGATATTGATAGTCTTTAGGCTAATTGATATTCTTTGTGCTCATTCTTTCTGTCTTGTACAAGAACTGCTTCTTGGAATAAGAATAAAAACAGAGATTTAGACATTCATATTCTAAAATTGACTATTGGACCTAAATCAAATTGCTAGTACCAAGTAGAATAAACCTAATGAATTAACAGGATCAACATTGTTGACTGCCCATTTGGTACTTGATTGCATAAACCCACTTTAGTACTAAAAGTAGCCTAGCAACTTGATTCAGTCATTTACTTAACCACAGGTTAAAAACTGTATTGTCACAACAGTGCTAATAATTTTGGTTATGAAGGTCAATAAGGTTGTCAGATCTGGCCTAGGTTTCCAGTTTTCATTGGTCAGGGTTGTGTACACATCTCAAATGCAACTGATAGAGCAGCTGCTTGCTGTAACTTAAAAGTTTTCCTTGATTTGTTGCTACATCTTACAGTCTTTCCAAGGGGCATCTGTATTTAGACACCTGCATTCTTCCTTCCCTCCTAGCCATTGTGGTACCAAGTCTTACCCTTCACTTTGCATCACCTTTAGGTTTAGAACAGGGATTCTAAACCTGTGGGTCCCCAGATTTTTGGCCTACAACTTCCAGAAATCCAAACAGCTGGTAAACTGGTTGGGATTTTGGGAGTTGTAGGCCAAAGCACCTGGAGACCCACAGGTTGAGAACCATTGGTCCAGAAACAAGAGACTGGAGTTTAAACTTCCCTTCTCTTCTTCCTTGGGGTGTCCAGTTTTTATTTGTAGATACTCTTGGGATACTTCTCAGGTTTTTTTTTTTTAGGCTGAAAACCATCCAACCTTCCTGATGATGTGTGTAATTAATTCCTTGTGGTCTCTGCTGTTTCCCCTTCATACATTTTTGGAAATCTTTTGGTGGCACTAATGCTCACTGGGAAATATTTCCTTTGTTAGATGGAGATAAGGTGATGGAATGAGTACTAGGAGTGCTGTGTGCACCCTACAGGCCCACTTTCCCCAGCCTACATCTATAGTTATGAAAAGTAACTTTTTTGTATAAAAACTCCCAAAAATTCCCTAGGCAGTATGGCCACTTTGTTAATTGTGGTCCAAAGATCCTGGAAATGATAATTTATTTTATTTATTTATTTACTTTTCTTATATACTGCTGTTCTCAGCCCGGGGGCGACTCACAGCGGTGTACAACATAGAAAGGACAAGGTTCAAAGAATTCAAGACACAATCTAAAATATCAATCTAGCAATAACCAAAAACATCATCATCAAAAACATCAACAGTATCAATAATACAAAAAGCCATTAAAGTAGCCTTTTCAAACTTTGGTTTGATATGGAAGCTATGGAAAAACCTTTAAATGAAGGTCTGAAATGTCTTGCAGTAGGTGGAGAGCTCCATTTTGCTTAACCTAATATTAGCAAGAAAGGGTTGGATGGAATCTCACAGCTGCTCAGCCTCTGGCGTGACTGGGAGAGTGAAAGAGTCCAAGCAAATGCAATAAGGAGTTTCTACATAGTTGAAGGATCAGGAAGGCCCAGACAGAAAGGAGCTGGATGATGCTGACCTCATGGACAGGAGTAATCGGTATCTTGTGATTTGGCAGCAACCTCAGGCTAGAGAGAGACCGTGGCCTTTTGCCCTAAGAAAACCGCTCTACTCAGCTGTCTTGTGAAGAAGGAAAAAAAGATCTTGAATTAACCGCTTTCAGAGTTGATACTCAGTATAAATGTAATAAATACTCTTTCTGTTTGTTATTTTCCTTCCTAAGGGATCTTAAGGAAAAGTTATTTAACTCACTGGACTTACTTTCCTTTTCACCCAGACTTTGAAGTCCACCATCTGGAGCCAGGTGTAAAATAATGACGCAGAAAGGCAAGTACTGAATTATAGGACAAGGTCTATCTCTGGTGACATATTCAGCTTAGCCTAAGAATTTTCTTTCTGCACAAGAATAGGAGGTCACATGTGAAAATCTACTTCTTTTTTTCAAAAGCTTTTTCAAGATTTGGGAAGATTATTTTTACACTACGATTTCCTGAATTCCACACAAAACATAACCAGTATGATGAATTGCAGAAGGTAATCTAGTCCTTCCCTCTGAAATCTTTCCCAAACTGAATTTATCTGGTTTCAACTGTGTAATTTAGGGAGAAATTAGCATTTAGGGGGCTGTTATCAGAGTTGGGAGGGGCAGGAACGCTGGCTGATCTTTCTGCAAACCACCCAGAGATATACTAGGAGATCTTGATCCGCCTTCCACACAATCTTCTTAAGATATTTGGAAAGGGTTGTGTGCATTTACTTTGCAACAAATTCCAGAGAACCACGGTTTGCCCAACTTAAGTGATTCTATCTCAGTGGTACTCAACCTGTGGACCCCAGTGTTTTGGCCTACAACTCCCAGAAATCCAGGTCAGTTTACCAGCTGTTAGGATTTCTGGGAGTTGAAAGCCAAAACATCTGGGGACCCATTGGTTGAGAACTTTTGTTCTATGTCATCAGATCATGTCTGGTTTGTGGTGGAGGTTAATGCTTTCCCTCTTCAGTTTTGAGATAAAAGTTGCTTTTTTCCAAATTGGTGATTTAATTGGTGTGCTGATCTCAAAACAGCATCTACTTTTAAGGTCTTTGCTGTGTCAGCATTAGCTCATAGCGCAACGTTTTTCCAGAGCGTTGTCTTAATTTAGCAAGAAAGCCTTCTGTGGCAGAACGTGTGCGGCTACTTTTGATCTAAGCTGGGAAGTGAACCACTGAGCTGCAGGAAAATACTGGCCATTATCTTCTTCTCTAATTTACTCATTGGGTCCAGCCAAATTTGAGGACTTTGAAGTCTGATTGCTTTTGATGGAAGGAAATTAAATTTACCCAGCCACTGGCCATGTTGGCTGAAGAATTCAGGGAGCTGTAACTTTTAAACAAAGGAATATTTCCCAAGCTCTGAGTATATATAACACACTCAGTTTTCCTTTTGTAATTAGTAGGACTCGAGAGTGTTTAGCACTGGCTGTATTGCATCTTATTATTCTTTCCAATGTTAGCTTTAATGCATATCCTCTTTGCAACTGTAGTAACTTACATTTTATAGCAATGGGGTTTAGGGGTGAGAGAATTGTCCCTTCACAAAGCTGGTTACTCTACTATTTTATGTAGGTTTTCTCCAAGTATATTTATTGAGTCTTACTCCAAGGCAAGTATGTCCAATGCCATAGCTATAGGCTGCAATTTTATGCCTGATAGAGGTAGACCATTTTATTCTTGCATGCATGAACACAAACTTATGAGTTTTTGTATACCTAGATGGTATTCTCCTAGTTTTCAAATGCTTCAACATGTTTTGCATAAAAGAGTGTGTGATTTTTTTTTTGTGTATGTGCAAAAACCCATTTGGTGCACAGAAAGAAAGGTTTACTGTGTAGGAAACAGTATTTTCTGTGCAGAAAACTTTTTTTGTTTTACATAGGAAGTTTGTTTTTGTCCAATAAAAAAAACCCTTTCCTTGTGTTTTTTACTATACAGAATAATTCATCCACAACACTTTGGGACATTTGACCATGGCCCCATCAACACTCACCATTTAATGCTGGTATTGAAGAAGTGGTTTTTCTATGCAGGTGATTACATAGGAAATTCTGGAACCAGTTTGAAGCCTGAATGACGATGACACAAACCATAGAGCACTGATGTGCATTAAACGCTTGAAGCTTGTTGAAGCTTGTTATTTGGCCACCTCAGTTTGAAACTAGCTTAGAACTGCATTACATGTCAGTGTAAATGAGGTTTAAGTAAAGAAAATTGTGAAAAAATCTTATTCATCTATTATTCTTCCTGATGGGTTTTCCCAATTGTCAAGAAACTCATTTTTCAAACTGGGAACGTATAATACTTACTTAGATGATCAGTTCCTCAGCTTTCATGTTGATCTTCTCTAATTGCTCCCATTTATATCTATTTTGAATACAAGTCTACCATTGTACAACCATGTTCATCTCTCACATTATACATCATAAAGAATTAATCAGACCATCGGGTGGTAGAATGACCAAGCGGTCTCATCCATCCCCACTAAAATGTTGTTTTAGCATTGCCTTAGCATTGCTCCAGCACCCATCTGTTCTGTGCATCACTTGGCCTTCAAAGTGATGTTTGAGTTGTGCAATGTGGCATAATGGATCTTTCATTTTTTATATTTTTTGGACATCCTTGTTGCACAGTCCGTATTCTCTCTGCATTCCGAGAGACATCTCAATAAGCCATCTTTCAAGGGAGGCATGCATGACCTGTAGTTGTTCCAAGAGAGTCTTTGTCATTGTGCATGTCTTTGCACCATAGCATAGAGCAGGTAGCACAGTCGAGTCAAGCAATTGAGCTCGTAGAGATGTACTTCTGGTTGTGTCCGCTGCGGCTTTAATAGAATTGTAAGCAGTCCTTTCTGCTTTCCTGCGTCTGTTCAATTCCAGTTTCAATTCATTCCTTGATGCTTTCTTCAACATTTTCAAGGTCGACGCCATCTATTGTCACCTTGGCACCATCGGCAAAGTTCTAGTACCTATGCATACTACAAACCTCAGGATTCTATAAGACTCAGCTGTGACAGTTAAAGTGGAACTTTATAATTATGTTATATGATAGTCTCTCGCCTCCGGTCAATTCTGACTTGACTACACTATGTTATATGTTGTGTTTGCACTGTCTGTTTTGATAAGGCCAACTGGCTAATCAATAAATTGTTTGTCATCGTGTAACTACACTTTAACAGAAATCAGGTTCCATCGATAAACTTCGGTGGACACTCAAGAGTGCAAGTCCAGTCTTTCTTGCCCCATTGTGCTTCTTATGTATACTTTCAAATGTTTAAGTGTTGAAAATGATCTACATATAGGGATAGCAATAGGAACCCTACTATCTGGAAAAGGAGAGGAGGGGAACAAGGAGGGAAAGCCTAATTCCCCATTAGGAAGCTGCCTTTTACCTCACACTGAAGCAAAGAGCACAGCAGGGGGGCAGAGCAGACTTAAATAGCCTGCAGCTCTGCCCCTCTCAACCGTCCCACCAAGTCTGGTCTCCTTCATGAGGGCCTTCAAATACCCCCCATGCCTTAGGCTTTGCCTGCCAGTTATATGCATTTTGTGTTTGCCTTTCCCAGTTGTAGGATGTGGGGGGAGGACCCCCCCCCCGTTTTGCTTTAAATAAGTGTAGAGGTATGTAAGATAGTGGCGAAAGAAGAAATAGCTTTATTTATAAGGGTGAGATTCAACTGTTACAATTAAAATGTATTGCACATTGAGGATCTCAACTCTCCATGAAAACTTGTTCTTGTGAATTGCAAAAGACGAGTGAAATGCCTCTGCACCTGAAGATTCTTTGCCTTGTACATTTTAGATGGATACATTCCTTCCTGCTGATGAAACCTAGTCCTTTCCCCTTTTAGTAATTAATTTGGAATTGCACAATGCAACTCAAAAGTTCATCACCCTTAGAGGATTAAGAGCCTTCAAGCTTGCTTTCATCCTGTTTTTCAGTGTTGCTGAGACTTGAAACATGCGATGTTGCTTCATTGACCCATCAGAATTTTACAACATGCTACGAAACTTCACATGAACTCCTTCATCTTCGACAAGGATAATTAATCTTCAAACACTGTTTTTCTTAATGTAGAAGACCCCAGAACTCCGAACCAAATTAATTTAAAGTACAAATCTCCTTTTAACTATTAATTGGTTCATCACTGGGCTCAATGCGTAATTACATTCTTTGTTCCTTACGGGCCTGAAGAGCCCACATAATTCATGCGGTTAATTAATTTTTTAAAAAGTCACAATATTCACAAAATATATAGGTTATGGAGAGAATGAGACCTTTTCCCTGTGATAAAGCAGCATTTCACAGTTTGCTGGATGTTCAGAACTATAATTCCCATCATCCCTAGCCACAATAGATGGGAGTTTTAGCCTGAAATATCAGAAAGGCATTTTTTTCCATGTCAGGAGCAACTTGAGAAACTGCAAGTCATTTCTGGTGTGAGAGAATTGGCTGTCTGCAAGGATTTTGCCCAGGGGATGCTCGGATGTTTGATGTTTTACATTCCTTGTGGGCGGCTACTCTCATATCCTTGCATGGGGAGCTGGAGCTGACAGAGGAGCTCCACCCGCTCTCCCCAGATTCGAACCCTTGACCTGTCAGTCAGTAGTCCTGCTGACACAAGGGTTTAACCCATTGCGCCACTGGGGGCTCCTATCAGAAGGGCATAAGGTCAAGGGAGGCTATGTTGGAAACCCACTAGAACTTCTAGTTAATCTATTTCAGATTCGGCACTAACTATTATTTCCCCGTCTTCCATTTGTTCAACAGCAATATTTTTATTGTGTGGGTGTACAACTGTTCTCCACAGCTCAAAGTATCAGCTAGGCTGCTGGGATAACAATTATCTATCTATCTATCTATCTATCTATCTATCTGTCTGTCTGTCTGTCTGTCTGTCTGTCTGTCTATCTATCTATCTATAAAGCAGAAATGAAGACAGCTAGGTAGTTCAATATTTTCAAGATTTCTCTTGGTTGTCAATCAGAATGGAGACTGCAATCAAAAATCAGAAGAACACTAGAACATGGACAGGCAACTATGACCAAACTGTACAAAATTCTGAATTGTAAATTTATATTATGATCTATGCCAGTGTTTCTCAGCCTGGGGATCAGGACCCCTGGGAGAGGTGTCACGAGGGGGTATCAAAGGGGTTACCAAAGACCATCAGAAAACACAGTATTTTCTGTTGGTTATGGGGATTCAGTGCGGGAAGTTTGGCCCAATTCTATCATTGGTGGGGTTCAGAATGCTCTTTGATTGTAGGTGACCTATACATCCCAGCAACTACAACCCAAATGCCAAGGCCTATTTTCCCCAAACTCCATCAGTGTTCACATTTGGGCTAATTGAGTATTTGTGCCAAGTTTGGCCCAGATCCATCATTGTTTGAGTCCACAGTGCTCTCTGGATGTAGGTGAACCACAACTCCCAAACTCAAGGTCAATGCCCACCAAACCCTTCCAGTATTTTCTGTTGGTCATGGGAGTTCTGTGTGCCAAGTTTGGTCCAATTCCATCATTGGTGGAGTTCAGAATGCTCTTTGATTGTAGGTTAACTATAAATCCCAACAACTACAACTCCCAAATGACAAAATCAATCCCACCCACCAACCCCACCAGTATTCAAATTTGGGTGTATCGGGTATTTGTGCCAAATTTGGTCCAGTGAATGAAAATAAATCCTGCATAACAGATATTTACATTATGATTCACAACAGTAACAAAATTAGAGTTATGAAGAAGCAACAATTTTATGGTTGGGGGTCACTACAACATGAGGAACTGTATTAAGGGGTTGAGACATTAGGAAAGTTGAGAAACACTTATCTATGCTATTGTATGGTTGTGAAAGCTGGACAGTTAAGAAAGGTTCTCTGAAATGTGTGCTGGAGAGGAATTTGGTGAATGCTGTGGATTGTTAAAAAAAACCAATGAATGGGTCGTTGAGCAAATCAAGTCTGAACTCTTTATAGAATCCAAGATGACTAAATTAAAACTATTGTACTTTGGCTGTATCATATGAAGATATGACTCATTATGAAAGATAATAATGCTTAGTAAGGCAGAACATAGCAGGAAAAGGGGGAGACCACATTCTAGATTGATAAACTGAATTAAAGAAGTCACAGCTCTAAGTCTCCAAATACCTGAGCCAGGCTATTGAGTAGAGGTTGATGAGATGGTCTCTTATTTATAGTATTACCAGAAGTCAAAGTCAACTTGATGGCAGTTGATAACAACAACGAAGTGTAATGTTTGACATTGTAAATGCTGAAAAGGATGCCATCCATCAAGATTATTCCATGTTGAGGCATCAGTACACCCAAATTTATTATTACCTGTCCTCAGAGTTGGCAAACCAAAACCAAAACGGGAGTAGGGAAGCCATGGCAGTTGTGGCAAGAGACTTTTCTGGCAGTTGGTTGTGTCAAGGGCTTTGTTTCCTTATCAAGGGTCCAAGTTAATACTTCAGACTAATGACAGCCTAAGAACCTTAATGCATGCAAGTGAGAAAAAGAAATCTCACTCCATGCCTCAAATTTATGAAGCGTAGCCAAGATGACTCCCAAGGCCACAGTTTCAGAATCAGTTCTTCTAGTAGATATTTAATTACAACTGTAGTGGGCAACCTAAGGGTCATTCTGAAATCTGGAAAACTTTCAGCAGAGTTGGCTATTAAGATTATGCTCAAATTTCTTCCTCCAGGTCACTACCAACTAACTCATCAGAGCTGCTTCTTTCCAGGAACTGTTCTTTTTAAAGATCCTTCTTTGAACTGGGTCATCTAGGGTGAATAGGCTTAGTAGGAGTGCTATGAATACACCCAGGACAAATATCCCTATATTTGTCAACCAAGGTAAGAAGGTAACTTTTCCCCACTGCTCTGTGATTATTATTGCCTTTGTGTTTTCTTGATTTTCATATATTCTACATAGCCTGATATTTCAGTTAGCAAAGCCATCCTGGTCAGTCTAGATCAGGGGTCCTCAGGCTGTTTAAACAGAGGGCCAGGACACAGTCCCTCAAACTGTTGGAGGGTCAGATTATAATTTGAAAAAAGCATGAATGAATTCCTATGCACACTGCACATCTCTTATTTGTAGTGCAAAAAACACTTTAAAACAATACAATCATTAAAATGAAGAACAATCTTAACAAATATAAACTTATTAGTCTTTCAATGGGAAGTGTGGACCTTCTTTGGGCTGATTAGATAGGATTGTTGTTGTTGTTGTTGTTGTTGTTGTTGTGTGCTTTCAAGTCATAGAATCATAGAAACCTAGAGTTGGAAGAGACCTCATGGGCCATCCAGTGCAATCCCTTTCTGCCAAGAAGCAGGAAAATCTCATTCAAAGCACCCCCGACAGATGGCCATCCAGCCTCTGTTTAAAAGCTTCCAAATAGAGGAGGGTGTTGGAGGTTCCTTCTTTGGACTTCATTTCAGACTTAGGTTGACCCTGAGTGAGGGCTGGGTAAATGACCTTGGAGAGCCATATCTGGCTCCCAGGCCTTAGTTTGAGGACCCCTGGTCTAGATTACTTGAATTGTCTGAAATGCATTAAGATCTTACCTTTTTAAAACTACGACTCTTGTACTTTCAACTGCTGAAAATGCCATGAGTAATTGTCCTGAGCAGGGACACTCCCTTTGATGCTCTGTCCTGCTCCAAATCATTGCTTATTTTCAAGACAAATCTGGTGGGCCCGTGTTCCTGTCCAGAAGGGCTGCAACACAAGGGCATTTATGAATAAGGAAAAGTCCACTACTGCTGAACTTCCAAACAGCTTTTATTATCGGGAAATTCTTCCTAATACATAGTTGAAATCTTCTTGTAGTAGGAATAATAATAAAATAGTAATAAACTTTATTTATATACTGTTCTATCTCCCCTAGGGGACTCAGGGTGGCTTCTACATAGGCAAAATAACACATAAAACATACAGAGTAACCATTTAAACCACAGGCATAAAAATTATTAACACAACATATGTACATTAAAACCAGTCCCAACATTATTCTATCATGCAAAATAAGCTATCAAGAGCCAGAATGTCAAAGTGGGCCTAGACAGTTTGAAAGGATTGGGCTGAGGCTAGAGCAGAGATAACATAGGGTTGGGGGAATGTGTAAAGTGCAAGGAGCGGTCCCAACTAATGGCCATGGTGGGGCCCGAGGCTACTCATTTCCAGGGCCTTCTAAAAAACTATAAAAAAGGTCTGGGCCAGGGCGAGTACCACGAGATGACAGAGGACTGGAAGAGTGGGTGAAGTGCAAGGGTTGAGTCCTAACTGATGGCCTGGGGCTTGAGACGAATAGTTTTCAAAGACCTGATGAAACCAAGTCTTCAGGTTCTTGCAGAAAGAGGAGAATGATGGGCCCTGTCTTACCTCTCTGGGGAGGGCATTCCAGAGGCAGGGCGCCACCACTGAGAAGGTTCTCTCCCTCGTCCCCACCAGCCGGGCTTGAGACGGTGGTGGGATCGAGAGGAGGGACTCCCCAGTAGATCTAAGAGGAATTAATTTTATTTGTATCCCATTCTCTGGATCAGCAGTGAATGAGTTTGCTTTGTCTTCTACATGGAAGCCCCTCAGAGATTTAAAGATAGTTCTCACATGACTTCTTAATCCTTTCCAGACTAAGCATGTCCAGCTCCCTTAACTGTATAGTTGCCAAGTTGAATATAAGATAAGTGCCTGTTACCTTAATCATTAACAGATCCTGTACCAATAAGAGATACTCCATAGTTTTATGAGACAGAATTGCAGAACTTCTCCTCCCGCACTTTTCACTATGTAAAAAGTGGATGAGTCTAGTAGGAATATGGTTATTTTGTCCATTAGGTAAAATGTGACAGCCATCTTAGTTGTTAGAAACCACCTTTATTCTTGTTCAACTGAAAAATGGGACTAGCTAATGTGGAAGGCAACAATAGAGGATAAATCAAAATACGTGCTTCCATTAGATTCATTGGAATCTTATCAAATTACACAATATTTCTAAATATTGCATGCCATCTTTATTTTCGAACTGGATAGCTCATCAAAAAGGCAGATAGCCCTTCTAGAAATGGGCCATTCCATTTGAGTCTAATATATGAATCAATCCCAATCATGTCCAGTATGCCCACAAACAGAAAAACCTGTTCACTTAATCATATACAATAAATGATACGTAATTGTTGAAGACTTTCAGGTGCTTTACTATGGCTAACTTCTCTGGTTAAACTAGTCTGCAGTGCCTTTTGTGTTCCTTGACTCGTGTTTGGTGGTCCCTATGTAGACTTGTCCACAGCTGCATGGTATACAGTAGACTCCTGCAGAGGTGAGAGGATCCCTCTTGTCCTTTGCTGAACCCAGCATTTGTTGGATTTTCTTAGTGGGTCTGTAGATAGTTTGTAGGTTGTGTTTCATCAGCTTCCCTATGTGGTCAGTGGTTTCCTTGTATGGCAAGAACACTTTTCCTCTGGGTGGAAATTTGTCTTTACTCTCGTGGCTTGTTCTCAGTCTTTCAGCTCTTCCAATGTCCATTGGCCTGTAAAGCCTTGTTTAGGTGGTTCAGTTCGTCTTGGAGGAGGTGTGGTTCATAGATTCGTTTTGCACAGTCTTTGACTGGTTCGGAATATTGTACTGAAACTGTGTTGACTGTGTGTGGTGGTTACAGCAAGTATGTTATTCCCTCTTTAAAATAGCTTTTATCTATTTGTAATTATGGTCATTGTTGGCTATGAAATATAAAGCCCTATATCATTTGGGTCCATACTATATTGCATTATGACGCTTGAATCTAAATATTCAAGGAAAACTTTCATTTGGCCTCACAATCACTGGAATCACATTTGGTAGGAACATGAACCAAGATTTCTTGGTGGCCACCTCAGGCTTCGGAGCTCCCCACTGCGGGAGGATAGATTTCCCTTTTGCTGAAAGGAATATGTACTTATTCAGACAAGCCTTTGGCATGTGAGCTGGCCTGAGGTTGAAAGGGGTGTAACTTGTGAGGTGTTGTCTATTTTATCACTTTAATTTTAATTGTGCTTTAACTGATTTGTTTTCATGTTATGTTTTAATTGCAATGTTGTTTTTTAAATGGCATGCTTTTATTTTTAGCCACCTTGAGCACAATTTTTGGCAAGCAGAGACGCAGGACATAATTTGAAAGTACATCAGGTAATTTGATTTTATGAGAATCTCTAAGGACAAGCTGTATTTGGTGGAAGTACACCTGTTGTTCATCTCCTCTGCCGATGTGGGGGAAACATGAATTAGGAAGGACACAAGAACTTAGTAGACATCAACTAGATTTCTTACTTGCACATCAGGTAAGAGAAAAAGAACCAGTGGAGAAGGCAATAGGGGAAGAGCCTAATAAGGCAACTGTATCATTGAGGTGTTTCAGTCTATATGTTGGGTTTCTATTTTCAGTTTCTGTTTCGTGCAAGTCTTAAAGATTTTCACTTCCTCCTTTTCTGATTTCTCTTATGTAAATGAATCCAGAAATTCCCCTTGCACTTTTAATTTCTGAATTCTTTAAAAATGTGTTTTGGGGGTTTGTAGTTTGGTTCATTAGCAGCACAATTTGGCAGAGAAGGCTTACAAAGCTGCAGCTTCCATGATTCCATAGCACTGAGCCATCAAATAATGATAATAATACTTTATTTATATTCCGCTCTATCTCCCCGAGGGGATTACAGTATACTCATATATAGGCAAACATTCAATGCCTTTTATACAGTGAACAATGACATGCAATACACAAACAAAGGCAAAGGTTTCCCTTTCCATCTTCAGCATCTGAGCTGCTGTGGCCCCTAATAATAATAATAATAATAATAATAATAATAAGAAGAAGAAGAAGAAGAAGAAGAAGTTATTTGTATCCCGCCCCATCTTTTTAAAAAACAACACTGCCATTATTTTAAATGTTCCAGGTACAGACTTGGAATATTTTCAACGTGGATCAGGACTCAGGGACTGACAAATTGAGAGACTTCAATTCATTTCTTCCTTCAGCCTTTCTAATTAGTTTTTGACCAAACTGAGTAAACCAAATAAACTTTAATTGGTGTTGGTCTTGTGTGTATTTATTATATGTTTTTAAATAGTGTTGTGTTTTATCTGTCTATTTTAACCGTGTTATACCCCACCATGAGCCACAAAGCTCTTCCATTTGTTTATATGGAAGCTAAATGAAGAAGGAAGAAAAGTTCAGCAATCTACATATAGATTGGAAAGAAAAGAAAGCACATGTGACCTATGTGCCTATCCTTCATTATCTAACTTCCTTAGTAAGTGACAAACCTTCTATATTAGTAGACATAATAGTTAGCAATTGTCTTGATAAAGAGCTCTGGTGTTCATCCATTTGTGGAGGGAAAAAACATACCTCCAATTTAAAATGTTTTAAAGCAATGCTTTTGGGGTGGGAAAGATTAGATGTTTACAAGAAATGTTGCCAGGGGACGCTGGACTGTATTTTCTCAGTCTTCAAGGAGCTGGCCTTGTCCTCCCTGATGTATGATGGGAAGTTGCTGCTAACTATGAGAGAAATAAGGTTGAACACTGTTGAACGCCATCCATTGCATGGCTATCTGCCTCCTCCCAGTAGACTCAAATCAAGAAAAGGTTTCATGAGCACCACCACTCCTTTTAATGCTTCCCCAGCAACAGCAAGGGCATCACTCTGGGCAGCCAAACCAGGAAATCCCAGTGTTGCCCCCCCCCCCCCATGAGGGTCTGCTTCCAAGGACAAACTAAGAATGGGCAACTTAGAAGTCCCTGAACAGACCCAGAAATGGACTTGGCAGATCAAAAGACAACCTGGCAAAATGGCGCTACCTAAAAGAATCCTTCACCTTGTGCGACTGTGGAACAGAACAAACAACTCAGCACCTTTATACTTTTCCACAATGCCCTGACTCATGTACAGAGGAAGAATTGTTTAAAGCTACAGGCAATGTGATCGCTGTTGCCCAGTTTTGGTCAGAAACTATTTAGCCGCTTGTGATTCTTCTATTTTTAATCAATTTTATACTTATTTATGCAATGCTTTTGACACAAAATAAATAATTACCCCACTCCCTGTTTGGATCACATGTGTCAACATTTAAACCAGTGGTTCCCAACCTGTGATTCGTGGACCACCAGTGGTCTGCAAGAACTAAAATATGGTCTGCGGCCTCACCATTACTACACCTTTGCAATTAAAGTGACTGGTCTCGTGAAACCCTCTTCTAGTGCCAAGGCTTATTGAAAATGGTTTTCTGTAGGCAAGCAGATGACAACTACTGGATGGCATATGTTCTGTATCTGAAACTAGAGCTGATGTGCTCTATTCAATGCAGTTTTCTGAATCAGCACCCCAAATAACCAAACCAAATCTAAAGTTGACCAAAAACCGATTTGTAACCCCTTTGATGTTGGAGAGTGGTCCCTTGTGAAAGTAGTCCCTTGTCAAGTGGTCCCTGGTCAAAAAAAGTTGGGAACCACTGATTAAAACCTTAACTTCCAAAAAGTGATTCATTTTGAATGTCTTTCTGATGAAATGACAAACCACCAGCAAAGCTGAAATATTCATATGAAGATTTCAGCTTTTGTACCAAACAAAGTGAACAAACATATTCAAGCTTGAACTGGGTTGCTCAGTTAATACTCTCAATATTGAGAATATTAAAGCAAATTACATTGAGAGGAATGAATGGCTAGGTTAACAGATATCCCATAGATTTGAGAACCTGGTTTCTTTTGTGTACCTGAAGTAGCTGCTGTAGATTGTCTCTGGGAATCATCTGTTTGTTTATCACATCTGGAAAAATATCAGAGATATCTGTATTTGCATTCCTTAACCAAATCAGACTTTGTCTTCATTTTGCAGATAGAGGAAAATGCATTCCCATGCCAGTGACTGATAATTGACGTTTCTCATGGGTTCTGATGTCTTTCTAATGTATGCCATTTTTCATCATCTACCACTGCCTGATAATTATGTCGTTTCCTTTGCTTGAATGTTGAGGCAGCAGCCACATATCATAGAATTAAAATGACTGCTTATAGGGCAGCTAAATTCAGTTTAAGCTCACTTTTGCTTTGCTCCTGGGGACAAAACAACAATTTGAATCTTCACAAACTCATTAGACAAGTGAAGAATGCCAAGAATATAAATTTGCTCTAGAGCAAAAATGAAGAAGGAAGAAGTGTGTAAGCATATAGCTGTGTTGACCATCAGATAAAACTGATGGCAGCGCTTGACAGAAAATAAGTCAGACTGCTGATCAGTAGATAGCTTTGATGTAATATTCTGCAATAATTTAGTTCAGATTTTGTGGAAAGATTACGTTCAAAGTGCATGTAAAAGAAAATTCCATCCCCCTGAAATTCATCTGTGAAATATTTTTGTACGTTGATTTAACATGGGTTGATTATGAACATTAGAAAGTAGGGAACAATCCAAAACAGATTCACCTTGTAAAAATGTATTTAAAAAGTAATATGTTAGTCATTGAAACTTTTGCAATACTGTAAGTCCTTCCTATTCTAACCTCCAAAGTGTGGATAGTTTAGAGCAGCATTTCTCAAACTGTGCTCCTCCAGGTGTTTTGGACTTCAGTTCCCAGACATCCCAGCTGCTAGGAATTGTGGGAGCTGAAGTCCAAAACATCTGGAGGGGCACAGTTTGAGAACCACTGGTTTAGAGTGTTACCTGTGAGCAAGGGAATCCTTGGTCTAAAACTCATTGGAGAAGGAAAGAGTATATCATATAAGGTCCCAGGTTTAATTCTTGGTGTCCTTGGCAAAAGCATCAGGTAGTCAGAGTAGGTAGTTAATAAATCGCATTTATAAACGAGGATTGAACAGTTTAATTATGTAATGTTCAAGGGGCTGGACAACTAGCCCTATGAAGAGCAGCTTAAAGAGCTGGGCATGTTTATCCTGAAGAAGAGAAGGCTGAGAGGAGACATTAGCTATGTATAAATATGTGAGAGGAAGTCATGGGGAGGAGGGAGCAAGCTTGTTTTCTGCTGCCCTGGAGATTAGGATGCGGAACAATGGTTTCAAACTATAAGAAAGGAGATTCCATCTGAACATTAGGAAGAACTTCCTGACTGTGAGAGCTGTTCAGCAGTGGAACTCTCTGCCCTGGAGTGTGGTAGAGGCTCCTTCTTTGGAAGCTTTTAAACAGAGGCTGGATGGCCGTCTGTTGGGGGTGCTTTCAATGCAATTTTCCTGCTTCTTGGCAGAGAGTTGGACTGGATGGCTCATGAGGTCTCTTCCAACTCTATGATTCTATTATTCTAATGTAGGCAGTTATTCAGACTACCTTGGGAATGATATGGTGAAAAGCACAGATCTCTGTGAGAGGACCCTATCATCAAAACACAGAACTCAGATAGAATCATGACACTTCAAGTGGTTTGAAACTGATATAACTTGGGACAGTGCAGACACACTTGAAGTATTAGCATTTGTCAAAGTCAGGCTAAAACACACAATATGCCATCATTATTCTGCCCAATTGTAATGAATCCCTTACCTTAGCTAGCTGGCAAAAGCCTAAGGAAGTGGGCCTGGCGAAGCCACGGCATCCATTTTAGGAAAGGGATACAGGGAGATGCCATCTTAGGTTAGGTTTGCCTTAAGGGGGCGTGTTCAAGTCTAGGAGGGAAAATCAGAAGGCTAGAATTGGTTAGAAAGATGGGGGGCCTAAGTGGTCTGAAGGAAAAAGTGTCTTTTAAACTGAAGTTTGAGATCCCTGTTTGCCAGTTTGGAGTTTGGAATTGTTAGAGAGAAGTGTGGGTGTTAGTGAGGAACCAGTTTGGGTTTTGAAGAAGAAGTTTGGATCAGTCTTTTACAAAATATTCAGGGTAGCTATCGAAAATATAGCTAGAATACTGTGTGGAGCAGTACCTCATTAGTAGTCTGTTCATTTCCTAAGGAAGTCTCAGGGTTTTTGGCTAGATTCCTAAGGGGGATGTTTTGGAGTTACTTTCAGAGATTCATTTCTTGAAGTAATTTTCTGTGGTGGAACTTTTAAGACTTGTAACCCAGAAGTTTTTAAGATCTTTACTCAAACGCAACCACAAGCTTTTCATGCCAGTATTTTACTGAAACCATTAAGCATTTGTACCTGAATATTTCAAGCCTGTTCAATAAACGTTCTTGTTATTTTTATCAACTTATACCAGCCTCAGTGTGAATACCTTTGTGGTCAAAGCATTATTCAAGTCAGCTTTTAACAGCCTCTAAGAAAACTATACTGACTGTGTATTCACAGAACAAACTCTCAACATAAACTCAGTCTGTTTATTATTAATATGGTGGCAGCAGAAATCTTTTGAAGAATCATTTTAAATCTCCCAGTTCCAGTGGTTCTCAGTTCCTAACTTTTAAATAGACTGTTGGTTCAGCAACCACAACCCCTCTATATTTTGGTGAGCTAGTCTGTAGTGGAGGTGTTATCGTTATAATTTGGCTGAGCAACATTGGGATTATTTTATCTATATTTCCCTGTCAAAAGAAATTAATTCAAAATCTTCTCTACTACATGACTTGCTGCATTGTTATACCAATGATATTGCAAGAAAAAAAACTACTAAAGACATTAAGTTAATTTGTGAAAGTTATGTACATTTACACCATATTTTGTGTCCTTAAGTTTTATTAGTGATCCAATGATGTGTACTGTGTGAAGCCATGCTGAATGGCATTGCTATTAATGGGCTACAATGACAGTTTTTAATTACAGTAGAGTCTCGCTTATCCAACATAAACAGGCTGGCAGAATGCTGGATAAGCAGAAATGTTGGATAAAAAGGAGGGATTAAGGAAAAGCCCACTAAATGTCAAAACATTATGTTTTACAACAAATCGACAGAAAAAGCAGTTCAGTACATAGCAATACTGTGTACTAATTACTGTATTTATGAATTTAGCACCAAAACATCGCAATGTATTGAAACAGCTGTGTATCCGGATGGGAGGCAGACTGTGCTGGATAATACAGAATCCTGGATGAGCGAAGGTTGGATAAGTGAGACTTTGCTGTACTGTGTTTCTTCAATTCAAACATGCACATTAATTTCAGTATCAACAAAAGGATATATATATATATGCAGCTGCAATTCTAAGATGCCACCCCATCTTTAAAGATATTTATATAGACAAAAAAGCAAATCTTAAATATACAGTATTCATTCCTACCTACCTACTTACCTACCTATCTGCCTAGGATATTCAATAGTCCAGCATATGCCCAATATTATGTGATCCCAAGGGTGGCATATGAGTAAAATCAGTGTAACACTCCCAACAATTTTGGTTTAAGAGATATAAATAATTTAAGCAGACTAAAAAAATAAGTAATGTAGCAAGTAAAAAAACCTATGCATGCTAGAGCTGCCCAGGCATGTGTTAGTTACAGGAATGTGTAATTATATTTTTTCTGCCTTGAGAGCAGAAGCACTAAACTGAGTGGGGGAGAGTGAACTGGGGGAGGGATAAAAACCTCTGTCTGGAGTCCATCATATATCATCTTACTCAGGAGCAAAGCCCATTGAACTCAATAGTGACATCTAAGTAGATAAAGTTGCATGTTATTGATTATTATTTTAAAAAACAACTTTTATGTCAAAGTTAGGAAACCTCCTCTAGATGTTCAGATCCAACTGATTCTAATGTATATTTTTAAAAGAAGAAGATAGTTTCTTAAGATACATTTTTGGCATTATTATAGTTGTTAATTACTGTCAAATTGATTTCAACTTATGGCAACTCTAGGAACAAGAGAGCTCAAATTTATCCCTTTATCAACAGTTCTTTTTGGATCTTCCAACTTCTGGTTGTGGCCTTCTTGACTGAATATTGATCTTTCTCTATTCCTACTTTTCTGCATAGAAATCCCATTTCCTAGATTAGCTCAATGAACAACCTTCAGCTTTGGTCCAGGTTATTTGACAGACTGTATCTCCTTATATGCTTCTTCCCCAGTTCTGAGATCATCAAGGCTCCTTCTACACTGCCATATAATCCAGATTATTGAAGCAGATGATCCACATTATCTGCTTTGAACTGGATTGTATGAGTCTACACAGCTCTATAATTCAGTTCAAATAAGATGATCTGGATTTTATATGGCACTATAGAAGGGCCCAAGCGAGATCTTGTTTTCAGTGCCACTATAAGCACAGCGATCTCCTATTATTTTTTGTTTTGTAATGTTGGCAGTTTTTCTTTGAGCTGGATCCTGCTGAATTCTGTATAGTTTCCATCTTGCATGAATGTCATCTCCAATCTGGGTTTCTGTTAAGGGATCTTGGATGAAAATGTAGTGAATTCAGCAAGGACTTCAAATAAGGAGGCCCATGCCCAGTGAGCCTTTGCTAAACCAGATCAGCCAGGACAAAATACAGGCCGTCTGGGTTGAAGGCAAAGCTAAAGAGGTTTATTATGATTTGGCCCAAAAGGGTGCAAGTACAAGCAATTCACTTCAAAAGGTACAAGCATAACTTCACAGAAAAATACATGACATCATACACAATTCTAACAGCTATTCAGACTTCCCACTTCCTCCTCTGATTGGCTGAAAGGAGAGGCAGGCTAGGATCCACATCTAGATTGGTCAGGAGCTCCCTGATATCACAGCCTGCAGGAGAAAATTCCTGTGATGGGAAGGAAGATAGCTGGTGTTAAGACTGTTTAAGGAGCCAATCAATTGCAGGGATGCTCCATAGGAGGGTGCAGTCCAGGAGGAAATGGTGGATATGCTGATGAATCCCTGATTAACTCAAGTGTCCAGTTCCATGTGCAACAAAGGTGCAAGACTCAAAAGTCACAGGTGGTATTTCCAGGCAATCAAGGGCTTGGCTGCCTGTGCAGAGAGTTAATGCCTCTAGAGTTAATGCAGGAGAGAATGCCTCTAGAACATGGCCATATAGCCCGAAAAAACCTGTAGCAACCCAGTGATTCCAGCCATGAAAGCCTTCGACAATACATTAATGGATTAATATTCACTGAGCCCCCTCTTGTGCAGAAGCAGCAGACTCTCAGACTCAAGTTGAATGGACAAACATCCTGAGCTTTTTCCGATGACAAAGAGCATCATCTATCTGCATACATACACAAAGCTTTTGATAGTTACTTGACTTTGGAAATAGCTGGAGGGATCCTGGATATAGTCTCCTTTCCGAATGGATTATGCCAAATGAGAGCATGGAAAGGTAGCTGCTTTCAAGATATATTTTGATACACACATTTAATACAGTTTATACAGTTAAGAATTGACACAATACATAAAAGATACAAGTTGCATACAAAATCTCAAGTTTGTACATTTATTGAAGGGTTAGATTTGATAGTCTGTAGTACCCTGCTGCTAGGTTCATTCCAGAGTCTCTCGTGCTTTGACCTTTTGCAACTTTGGAGCGACAGAAAATGTCTTAATAATGTTTTTTAAAAAAATCATATAACCTGCTTGGAGTCTCTTGATGATCTATAAATATTTGGGGTAGTGGTGGTGGCGGCTTGATAACAAAGACTTCTAGGTACATGTACTGCTCAGCTTCACCTGGACCAGTTTCATATGCTGCTGACTTAGCTCTAGATAGGTTTCTGCTTCCTATTAGGTCTTAGATCCCCTCTTTGTGGGCTTACCTTTCTTCAGATGGCAAAAGAGTTTTTTTTAATATCAGGATATGAATGTAATTTTCCTGCTTCTTGGCAGGGTGTTGGACTGGATGGCCCATGAGGTCTCTTCCAGCTCTATGATTCTTTGATTCAACTGCCCCTTTTCATGCCAAACCCATATAACTGTAATCAATAAATATGTGCCCTCTTTTATTCTAGAATATTTTCATTTCCATCTCTTAATCTACTACCATACATCTCTAAGGACCTCATTCCACATTCCATGAAGGGGGGGGGGGGGGGTGGAGTGGGAAAAGGTGGAGAAACCCATCTTCTTAAATGTTGCCTTCATGTCTTTCGGTGTTGTTTAGTTGTCTCTCTCATTAAATATATTACCTCCTTACCATTTTAGTAGCAATCACTGTTCTAATTGCAATACTACAGAGACATCCAGCAGTTGCCATCATATGGAGAAATACTTGTCTTTCCCCACTAATAGAGAGGTTTGGACTCAGGTAGCAGCCAACCAAAACTACCTGTTTGTGTGCACTTTAAAACCAGAGTCCCACTGGCAACACCTGAACGAGCTCTTGTGTCATGTGATGGTTTCTGTGGGATTACACTTTTAAAGTGTCTAGAAACAGGGAGAAGCCTGCATGTCATTTGGTCCTAATGCTAGAGAGTAGTGCCTAGTTCTACTGGATTCAACCTTTTTGCCAAGTAAACATGTTTAGAACTGACTCTGTTTCATCTAGTTTTTGATGCTGTAATTACAACCATCATGAAGGAAAAGTTAGAGTCTTTGACTAGGACTCAGAGAGATTAGGGTTTAAATCTGTGCTTAGCCATGGAAACCCATTGTGTGATCTTGGAAAAGTTACGCAATGAGGAAAGTGATGGCAAACCTGTCATATCCTGTCTTGAAGGTACATAACAACAGCACATGTGATTGGATGGAATATTCTATTGCCATTCAACAGTTGTTATATACAGATTTCTGTTTCTCATGCCCAGCACAGATGGACTGTATGATTGATTAACATCAACCCATAAAGATGGTGTGTATGATAACGTTCTTCACTTTCAGAGGTTCCTTTAGTCCTCAAGGTGTATGGAATTTCAATTGGCAAAATACCCAGTCAGTTTGACCATGTGTCAGGAATTCTGGGACTTCAAGTCCAAAACACTTGGAGGACCAAAGGTTGGGAATCACTGCACTATTTCATTGTTGTTTCAGTGGACTTGCCTATCTATCTTGCAAGCAAAACTTCAGATTTCTTTTGGGTTGCCTCTCTGAGATCTTTTTAATATTAATCTAAATGGGAAGAGTAGAACAAACTGCACCTTCTCTCCCTTGGGCCCCATGATCACCTCTTTTTTCCTTAGAGGAACGATGAGGAAACGGAACATGACAGATTTCATAGTAACCTTCAGAACGCTAATGGTTCTTCGGGTTCGTTGATGGGCAAATGTGCACTTAGAAATCCTTCCAAACATAGCAGATGCAGTCACATAAATCTGTAGCTTGCATTTCAGAAAATGTGTAAAGTATGTGATTCATCTCATAAACAGCTGCTCTGCGTGGTTAAATATGGGCTTAATGCCTTTAATGTTGGTTTTTAAATGTGCCGATCTTAAAAGCAAATCAGTTGCTAGTCTCATGATGCCAGCCAGAAACATAAATAACACTGAAGTCACCTCAGTATTTCTTTCTGTGTTGTCATGAGTCAGTTCAAAATGATCCTGAATAAACTGGGAGAAACCCAGTTTTGTTTTATGACAGTTTTCGTGGAGTTTCAGAAGAGAAGTCAAGAATGATATAAAAGTTGCTCTTGGAAGATTACACATTTTTCCAAAGGCGTCTCTGAGAAATTATGGGAGCACAGCATTTGGAATTTAGCATCTGATTTTGAATGACTTCATGTGAATAGGATGGATCTGCCTTTTGCAATGTCCTTAATGATGGGTGGATTTCCCCCCAACACCTCTTTGTCTCTGCATGTTCTGCTCTGGCTTTGGTCAATAGAATGAACTGAATTGAGTTTCGAAAACTTTTGGACTACAATTCCTAGAATCCACCAACAATCCACTGGCTATTCTGGTTGGGGAATTCTGGGAGATGGCAGTTCAAAAAGGTCAATTTTCTAAACAGAGCATGAAGAGAGGCCAGGACTACTTTTTCAGACCAGTCTTGTCCTCTGTTCTCAGAGTTTCCAAATCTTGAAAAGGAACATCTAAATCATTTTGTCCCTACCCAAGCTAGAAGTTATCTCTCTATGTACATCTATACATTGAGATTATAGCTAACACTGTATGCATTACTGCAAAAGTCAGGATACCTCACTGGAAATTTTCTTAATCCTCCAGCACTACTCTGTGGCAACGTCCAGCAAAAGTCATTCATTTCAGTAGGGTTCACTATTATAAACAGTTTCCTTCTTTCACTGTAAAATCAGGAATGTATCCACAGATACAGGAGTATTACTGTACTATAGGATCATGTGTACAGATTTTTTTTTGTCGTGTCAGAAGTCACTTCTGGTGTGAGAGAATTGGCCGTCTGCAAGGATGTTGCCCAGGGACGGCTGGATGATTTTGATGTTTTTATCATCCTTGTGGGAGGCTTCTCTCATGTCCCCACATGAGTAGCTGGAGCTGATAGAGGGAGCTCATCCGCCTCTCCCCGGATTTGAACCTGAAACCTATCGGTCTACAGTCCTGCCGGCACAGGGATTTAACCCACTGTGCCACCGGGGGCTCCATATGTGTACAGATGCTTTTGTGTCAGTTAGGGTGGAGAACTTATTTTAATCTGAGGAATGAATTCCAATTTTAGAGGGAGTCTTAGGGGCCACATTGCTACGTTAGGTGAGCTGTTTTACCATATTTTAGCTTAAAGTTTGTTTGCATGCTGCAAGTCGCTTCTGGTTGCTTCTGGTGTGAGAGAATCAGCCATCTACAAAGACGATGCCCAGGGGATGCCCGGATGTGTTGCAATTCTGTGGGGAGGCTTCCTCTCATACCAACCTTAAGAAATGGGGCCACAAAGTAGAGTCTATGACATGTGAGTGTGGAGAAGAGCAAACCACAGACCTAATACAATGCAGTCTGAGCCCTGCCACAATCACAATGGAGGACCTTCTTATAGCAACACCAGAGGTGCTCCAAGTGGCCAGCTACTGGTCAAAGGACATTTAATATAATTCAAAGTTTTTCAAACTTGTGTTTTTTAAAATGCATTACAAATATACCCTCAGTTTGCTTCTGATATGATAAATGAAAAAGCTTAAAGTTTTTAGTATCTGTCAATATGCCTTAGTAGAGGCAATTTAGTATTTTTTGAACAGGTAACAAAAAGTACAGACTTTAAGAAACCACCAAATAATGATATGGAAGAAGGGCCAGGACATGTTGATTGACCTTCTGACACACTGAAGATTTTCTAGAAGATTATGTAGTCTGCTTGTTGGAAGGAAAGCCTTGTTCGCTATGAGAAACTACTTTGAACTGGGCTATGTAGCCAAGGCTAGTAAATACTCTTTATTCTTCTGTTGGTGGTTTTGAATTGAGTCAATCAGATTAATCTTTACTCAGCTATGATTTTCATTATATTGATCCAGTTAATGGTTTATATATGATATTAAATCACAATGGTTTATCATTATGTGTGTGATAATGGTCTCCCTTCCTCTCCTCTAGCATGTCTATGAGGAGGAAATTGAAATCTTCTGGGTTGTTGTAGGTTTTTTGGGCTGTATGGCCATGCTTTAGAAGCATTCTCTCCTGACGTTTTGCCTGCATCTGTGGTAGGCATCCTCAGTGATTGTGAGGTCTATTGGAAACTAGGAAAAATGGGTTTATATATCTGTGGAAGGTCCAGGCTTTTGTCTGTTGGAACTAGGTGTGAATGTTTCAATTGATCACCTTGATTAGCATTTCATGGCCTGACAGAGAAACCACTGAAATCCTGAAGCATGTAGACAAGTTCAACAGAAAGGAAGAAACCATGAAAATGAACAAAATCTGGCTACCAGTATTAAAAAAACCCTCTAAAATGATAAGTGTAAACAAAGAACAAAACTCAAACACAGGGGAACTCCAGACAAGAAACAAACAGGAACACCTAATCACCTCTCAACAAAGGATTCCCCTCAGGCAGTAACAAGCCACACCTAAAATCTGTCAGGCCATCAAATGCTAATCAAGGTGGCCAACTGAAACATTCACACCTAGCTCCAACAGACAAGAGTTCTTTCTCCCACCCAGGGCCTTCCACAGATATATAAACCCAATTTTCCTAGTTTCCAGCAAACCTCACAACCTCTGAGGATGCCTGCCACAGATGCAGGCAAAATGTCAGGAGAGAATGCTTCCAGAACATGGCCATACAGCCCGAAAAACCTACAACAATTCAGTGATTCCGGCCATGAAAGCCTTCGACTATATATTGAAATGTTCTGCTTTCATTTCATGTTAACCATAATTTAGTTGCCTCCTGAACCATAACAGGGGTTAATCTTAAATGATGAAACTTTCAAGTGCTTCTCCTAATTTCTTCCCTAAACTGAAAGCTAATGTCATTTTGTAGCACCAAGGGCCTCTAAACCTGTGTCTTACACTACAGCAATTTGTTCCTAACACTGCTAATCTCATAACTAAGATTAACCACAGTTTAGGAGTTGGATAACACGATGATGTTCAGTTAATCTAAACTGGAAGTGAAAATTTCCAAACTTCTTGTGGCTGCACTGGTTGGGGAATAGGAAAATTCACAGCATTTGTTCTCAGAATGCAAAGCAAAAGTTTAACAAGCCTATTCATGTTCTCCCTCTTTCTCTGCCTTTCCCCACTCCTTCTCTCTCCACCTCCCCTGCCTAGTCTCCCTCTTGGAATTTTTATAAGTTTTATATGAAATAATTCCATCTACTCTGCTCCTTGGAGGAAGGGCAGAACACAAATGCAATCATATTATATTACATTTGGCTGCTGCTGCTGGTGAGTCACAAAGTGGAAGAAGATGGCATAGAAGTATCAATTTACTTTCAACGGGGAAGTTTTTTGTGTTCGGATAGAACTTCATGCTGATTTTATTTATGTGCCGTGTAGGCATCCCACTCTTCCCCTAAGGAGCTTAGGGTAGCATAAAAGAAGCTAGCCCAGTTTATAATAATAATTCCGAGAAAAGTAGGTCATATTGATAAATACTTATTTGCTCAAGGCTATTTAATGAACTTCAATGCTGTGCAAAAATTTCAAGCTAATTCTCCGCAGTCCAAAACCCAACCATAACATCATACTAGCAGAGGTAACTGGCGGCTAAAATGTCTGTGGGACAGTGAATCCTCCTTGGGAATTAGGTCCAAACTGGAAAGGGGTTATCCAAGATGCTCTTACAATAAATTTTGTGCCTTCAATAAAAATCCAGAGTGAAAATCCAACACTTGAGGCTAGAGGAAGTTTGGATTTGGCATTGCTTTCACTGGCCTACTATCATTCCAGTTAACCTGGCCCTTCTTTGCCAGTTAGCATGCAAACCTTAGGTTGCAAATCTGTACAAACGTGCTTGAAAATATGACCCACCAAATGATGTATGATTTGCACAATGCAGGTCCAGCTGCTTATAGCTGACATAATAGGGTGCAATCCTATGGAGTACTCTACTTACTAAGTAAATGTTGGCAAAGATCCTGCACTGGATTTGCATAATGTAATTGGACTAAGGGTGCATTTACACGCTGTAAAATTAATCTAGTTTGAACACCACTTTAACTGCCATGGTTCAATGCTGTGGGAGTTTTACAAGGTCTTTAGCCTTCTCTGCTAGAGTGCTGGTGCCTTATCAAACTATCAATCCCAGGATCCCACAGCATTGAGTCATAGCAGTTAAGACGATGTCGAATTGCAATAACTCTACATTACAGATGCAACCTAATACTCTAGAGACCAAAGTTTGATTTTCTACTCAGTGGGTGACCTTGGGTGAGTCACATACTCTCAACCTCAGAAAACCCAGTCATCGTTGTTTATTCATTCAGTCACTTCTGATTCTTTGTGACCTCATGGACCAGATCATGCTAAAGCTCCCTGTCAGTCGTGGCTACCCCCAGTTCCTTCAAAATCATCCCAGTCACTTCAAGGATACCATCCATCTTGACCTTGGTCAGCCCCTCTTCCCTTTTCCTTCCATTTTCCCCAGCATCATTGTCTTCTCCAAGCCTTCCTGTTTTTTCATGATGTAGCCAAACTACTTCATCTTTGCCTCTAATATCCTTCCCTCCAATGAGCAGTCGGGCTTTATTTCCTGGAGTATGGACTGGCTTTATCTTCTTGTGGTCCAAGGCACTCTCAGAAGTATCTATCTTTCTTTGCTCAGCTTTCCTTATGGTTCAGCTCTCGCATCCATAGGTTACTACGGGCAATATCATTGCTTTAACTATGTGGATCTTCATTGCCAGTGTGATGTCTCTACTCTTCACTATTTTATTGAAATTGGTCATTCTCTCCTCCCAAGAAGTAAATGTCTTCTGATTTCCTGGTTGCAGTCTATGTCTGCAGTAAGCTTTGTGCCTAGAAATACAAAGTCTGCAACTGCCTCCACATTTTCTCCCTCTATTTGCCAGTTATAAATCAGTCTGGTTGCCATAATCTTCCTTCTTATGATGTTTAACTGCAACCCAGCTTTTGCACTTTCTTCTTTCACCTTGGTTAGAACGCTCCTCAGCTCCTATTCACTTTTGTGCATCAAAGTGGTATCATCTGCATATCTAAGGTTGTTAATGTTTTGTCCAGCCATTTTAACTCCAGCCTTACATTTGTCAAGCCCCGCACATTGCATGATGTGTTCTGCATACAAGTTGAATAGGTCAGGTAAGAATATACAGCCTTGCTATACTCCTTTTGCATTCTTGAACCAGTCTGTTGTTCTGTGGTCAGTTCTTATTGTTGCTACTTAGTCATTATACAGATTCCTCAGGAGACAGACAAAGTGACTTGGTATCTCCATTCTACAAAGAACTTGCTACAATTTATTACGATTCACTTTAGCATTCCAGTCTCCTGTAATGAAAATAATGTCTCTTTTTGATGTATTATCCAGTAGGTGCTATAGATCCTCTACTTCTTCAGCAACTGTGGTTGGATCACTGTGATGTTAAATGGCTTACTTGGAACTCGAATTGAGATCATTCTGTCATGTTTTGGATTGTATCTAAGCACCACTTTAATGACTTCATTATTAATTATGGAGGCTACTCCATTTCTTCAGTGTTCCTCTTGTCCACAGTAGTAGATCTGGTGGTCATCTTATGTGAAGTGGCCCATTCCGGTCCATTTCAGTTCGTTGACCCCCAGTCGTGACATCTCACCAATAACAACATCCAGTTTGCCCTGGCTCATAGATCTTACATTCCAGGTTCCTATAGTGTGTTGATCTTTAGAACATGGCCCTTGGCAGAAAAAAGGCTCCCCACCTCTGTGCTACACAAACCTGTGTTGAATGGCAATATTGTGTAACTAATTGAGTACCAATATATCATATTTACTTGAACCTAATGCTCACCTTTTTTGGCTAAATGGCCTTGCCAAAATCGGGGTGCACATTAGATTTGTGTCATACAGTAATCTTAGTGCTGAGCTAAAGCAATAGGGGAAGGTGCTTCAGGAGCTTTACCTGGAGCTGCTCTTTGAGGTACCATATCTCTAATTTACTTGCCTTAGCTCAATGCTCTGCAGTTCTGGGATTCATAGTTTGGTTAGGCATCAGTATTCTTTGGCAGAGAAGGTTCAAGACCTTGTCAAACTGCAACCTCCTGGATTCCATAGCTTTGAACCAAGGCAATTAAACCATAGCTTTGAACCAGGGCATTCTACACAGATGCGCCCCAAGATTTTCCTTTCTATCACTGAAAGCTTTGGTGTTTTTTGTTTTTAAAGAAGGAATTCTAAGCAGGAAGCAGCTGTAGTGCCCAGATTACAAAGAGTGCAATTTTTCTCACTGCACATTACATTTTGCAGCATTTTTTTTGTTTTGTTTCAGGGGTTTGAAAATTGAGGTGTGCATTAGATTTGAGTTAATATGGTTACGTTCCACTGACTGCACAAGCAAATGCACAAGCAAATGCATATACAGTTGGACATCTCTGCTTCTTCACCTTTGAACTTAATGCTGGCTTTCCTTACTGAACTTTTGTATAGCAACATATACCTGTGTAAGTTGCCAACAGAATTCTGTCTAGTAATTTGTGCAGGATGTTCTTTCAAATATGTCTGCTTAGAGCTGGGTTGCATAGATGTTTCCAAATGGAGGCATTTTAGTGTTTCTAAAGTGAACATTCAGTACATTGGAGACCTGTCGGTCACATGAGGACATGGTGTGACCTGCCTTTCCTCTCTTTCCATGAGAGCTCCCTGGTTGAATTCTTCTGCCCATTAAGGGTCTGCTTACATGTTTGCTAAAGGGTGATTTGGGAATGACAGAAGATTTCAATGTACATTTAACAGCCGGCAATTCTGCAGTTTTGTTTTGCATCTTAATTGGCTGTTTAACAGATTTGTTATCATTATTGCCCTCTTGGAGGGGGTAGATCTAACTTCTGGGAACTGGTCTGGCTTGGGGAAAGAATTAAGCGGTTGTTGAGTGAGTTGAAGTGGGGTGTGCTGGTGGCAGGGAGGATAATCCCTCGTCTAGTTTATTCAGTATATCAGACTGCCTTCGGGCTATAAAAGACTTGCCAAGCTGGATGAGCAGGCTCTGACAAGAACCATTTCTGCAAGATCTGCGTTGGCGATGGCATGCGCTACTTATTCATGTCTTTTATTGAAATCATCACAGAGACCAGAAAGAAGGCCTTAGACAATGAACATTTTTCTGCTTAAGGGGCTGTGTTGTTTGCATAGATTTGTTCCACAGATCAGACAGTTGCAATGCTGGGGAAAGAGAGCCTTGGGTTTGAGGAAGAAGAGAGGGACAGTAAAGGGACAGAGAATCTGCCTCCAAATATTATTCAGTAAATATTCTAGTAGGCCAGGGATGGTCAACTACAGTGAGTCTGGGGACTAGTATTCTATTACTAAAGTCTTCTGGGGGCCTATGGATTAACAAAAGGTGCTCTCACACACACATATTTTGAATGTCACTGTAATTTATACACAATTTTTGCACATGTTTTTCTCTAACAGAGCTAGGTAAATGTGTTGGCACAGGGACCATTTTTTGCCTCTAGGACAGTGGTTCTCAACCTGTGGGTCCCTAGATGTTTTGGCCTTCAACTCCCAGAAATACTAAGAGCTGGTAAACTGGCAGGGATTTCTGGGAGTTGTAGGCCAAAACACTTCAGGACCCACAGGTTGAGAACCGTTGCTCTAGGATCTTCAAGAGGGCACATGGGCTGTCAAAAATGCTGGTAAGAATGAAATACAACAGGTAACAGCAGAAAATAGTACTCTTTGTTTTGGAAAATAGGGAAATGATAAAGAGTGCAGCACCCAGCCCTGCAACCTAATTAAAAAGTGAATTACTGCTGCCAGGATCTTTCAAAAGAAGGAAAGTGCCTTGTGGAGGGTGCAAGAAAAGAGCAGTTTGGAGGCCTTAAATAACCAAATGTATCTCTAGGCTCACATATTTGTTTTAGACCAATGATTTTCAAACTTGACTCCTCAGATACTGTTGGATTCAAGTACCCTCAGTTATGGGCCATACTGCCTGAGATTTCTGGCCCAACAACATTTGGAGGCACACACATTTGGCAAATATTGTCCAAAGCTGGATTGAAATGAAGCCTTCTCTCTGGAGCATCCAGCTCCCCAAGCTTTGGCTTCTTCCACAATGGCCATCCAGCAGTCATTTTACCAGGCGGAAGAAGAAAAGTCACTCTCCAAAAGTCATCCAACCAACATTAAGGTTTTGTGTCTGGGTTTTCCTACTTTACTTCTCCTCCTTTTGCCTTTTCAATTAACTCTCTTTCTCTCTCTCTCTCTCTCTCTCGGATTGCAAATTCAGATTGCAGGGATCATCTTACTTTTTTTGTTACTGATGTGTGTAGCTGTTGTTAGAGACATTCCAGCTATACAGCCATATATAAATGCAGAAAACAAACAAGCAAGAGTGATTTAAGATGCTTTACCCTCGCTAAATGCAAAAAGGCAAAGCTATTTTAATTAATAAAGATGCTACTTTTCCACCATCAGGTTGCTAAGTTTTGTCTGTACAGAAGACTTGTTATGATATACAATGCTATCATTTTGGTAATACTCTTGACAACTCTGATTACAAATAATACTTTTTGTGAAGTCATTGTGTGAATTTTTATGATGAACAAAAAGGTGTGTGGGCTGCATGCTGGGGAAAGGATATATATATATATAGCATTCAGTTTCTATTTCATCCAAATTGTTTTCTTCAAATTGTTTCATCTTTCTCCCACTTATCGTGTACCTATAAAGCTTTATTTAGTGCATTATTAAGCCTACATCTGACATTGCAGTCCATGATTCTGTGTTCTATATTTCTGTTTCTTCTTAGAATGATATAATAAACTGGCTTTTTAATGGCAGACAAAATAAAAGGACTTCCATTTGGCAGAATTTTCTTATGGAGTGTGAGAACTGTACTGAAAGCCAAGGAGGAATACTAAATCTCTATTGAATGCTAATGTTCAGCAAGAGACCAATTGGAAAAGGCTGATTCTTCTAGTCTGCCTGCCTCCTACTTTTCCCATACTTTCATAGAACAGCATGTTACTGGAATGTTCATACTTGAATTGGATGCCTCATGAACATCTGAAGAAACATCTCTATCCATTCTAGTTATGGTCAGTGAGGCTAATAAACATCTGAACTTCGTTTTCATTTCCCATTACTGGGATGTCCAAAATTTGAGTGCTTTGTCATGGCATCCTTTATGCATGCTTTGAAGATAGATGGGTCTAACACCCTATATGTCTCCATGGGAATGGAGCTTTTGAGCTGAGGACATTGCTTGACTGATTTGGTTCTGCCCATGGCAGCTGTGTAGTGAATCCACTCCATGTGTTGAAACTATTCCAGATGTTGGAATTATCCAAGCCGCTGAATGTGTTTTGGCAATATGGCTTTTGAGTATATTCTTTAATGCCTGTCCTAAAGCACAGAATGGATGAACTGTCATAGAAGCCAACATCCACCACTGGGTCTGGGCAGGACTGGATTTCTCAAATGAAATCTGTATCCTGGAAATGATTCACTACTGTTATATAAGAGATATCATTCTGTTCCATATCTTTAATACCACCACCACCACCATAATGATCTAGGGTCTAATATTGTTGACTTAGGGTGCATTACATGGCTCAGTGCTATGTAATCCTGGGAGTTGTGGTTTTACAAGATCTTTAGCCTTCTATGCAAAAAGTGCTAGTGTCTCACCAAACTACCAACTCGCAAGATTCCTTATCGTTGTGACATGGCAGTGAAAGCTGTGTCAAATTGCATTCATTCTACAGGTTAAATGAGGCATGGTCAAACTTCGGCCCTCAAGGTGTTTTGGACTTTAACTTCCACAATTCCTAACAGCCCATAAACTGGCTGGGATTTTTGGGAGTTGAAGTCTAAAACACCCAGAGGGTTGAAGTTTGTTCATATTTGGTGAAGATGCATCCAAGATATGATTTGTCTCCTGGCCCAACTCACCAAATATGCTCTGAGCAATGGAGGTCTTTTGAGCTCGTGATCAGAGTGTGGCATGATGACATTTCAGCTCCTTCCCACCAGTGATCAAGGCTGTGGAAAGGTATCACAACATGGGTTGTGCTTCTAATGGTTAGAGCCATACCTTATGGTAGGAGGGGGCTGGAAATGTCATTCAGTGGTACCCAGCAGAACAGACCTCCATTACTGTGATCACCCTGCCAGAGTACCAAGAGAGATTGAGGAGAGGCGATTATTGTGGCAATAGTGCCACAATTTAGTTCTAATTGTGAATTTATATTATAACTAAATATGAAGCAATTATATGTTCATAAATGTAGGTAATGAATGTGTAATCGCAATACAGGATGCTAGCCATCATTATCATAATTATTTTCCATCTTTTCACTTTTTTGATATAGCAAATGTGCACCACTCATTATTTGCAATCCACTTGTGTATCCCCACCATTATTCCTTTTTGTTGGGCTGTGATTATAGAGGATGGGGAATGAAACAACAGGGCATTCTCTTTATATGATCTTACATGATCTTACATGGGGCACAGAAGACATGCTGACAAATCATAGTCAGGAATTAGTGCCATGGGTTGAGCTTCCAAAAGTACAAATGGCAAACCATGCCAAGACTGATACACTGCAAATATGACAAACCAAACATGTTTCAACAAAAGGTTTTATCAATTTTGTAAAGTACAACTAATTAGAAAGAAAATTATAACAACGTAAATAATGCAGTTAGCCGTGGGACATGTAGCAAAAGACAAATTAGAAGAAATCAAACAACAAAAATGGTCGTAAAACTTCTTAAAACAAAATGTACCCTTTGGTATCTATGCTATGGCTTTTATGATTGCCAGTTTTACATTTAGCATATAATTACTAAATGTTCTTGAAAAATACTCCCAAAATCTTAAACCTTAAACAAACATACATTTAAAGCACTGTCTAAAAACATCAAACAGACAACTACTCTTAAAAATTATCAACAATATATCTTAAAGCAGTGTAATTTACATATAGTGCCTAACAAGGCTAATATTTACTGGCTATAAAATATTAGGTCTCTTCTCAGCGATTAAAGGGAAAATAATGACTGGACCAGCTAATTTCGATGCAGTCCACAAGGAAAATTCAACAGATGTCAAGAGAATTTACATCCAATCCTAGATAAAACAGTTACAAAACCTACTTGATGAACAGTTGATATTTATACTGTATTTTTACTATGGAGTTTAAAATAAAAATAAAATAAACAGATGCAGGATTAACATCTGAAATGGCCTAAGATCTTTCAAGGTTTAGTGCCTTAGCATTTGTATCCAGAAGAGTTTCTTCTTCTAAAGTAACTAGGCATAACTCTATAAAATGTAATTCAAGCCCCATCCTCCACACTGCCGTATAATCCAGTTTCTTAATCTAGATTATATGCTTTGAACTGGATTATATGGCAGTGTAGGCTCATACAACCCAGTTCAAAGAAGATAATCTGGATTCAGATCCAGCGTCAATCATGCATACTGACAGACAAAAGCAGATACAACAAATAACACAGGAGATAACATATGGTATGAGTGAAAGCAGAAAGGAAAGGAGGCAGATGAGAATGTGCTACAGGTTAAATATCCCTGTTTTGGAAATTCGAAACACTCCCATTTATATATGGGCCAAATTTATTTCAACTCTTTTCCTTTATGGGCCAGCATGAATATAGATGAGTTGGACTGATAAAACCCTAGGGAGCTACCTGCTGGGGTTGCTGTAGCTGGAGATCCTGCATTGAGAGGATGGACCTGATGGCCCACAAGGCCTCTTCCAAGTCTATGATTGATTATGATATCTTTATATACTGTAACCACAAGAGGCACCATGCCAAATCAATATTTTCCTTAACCATAGAAAACAACTAGTGCATAAACAGTGACAAATCACAACTGGCACCAATGATTGCTTGCAACCTAGTTTTAGAGCCATGGTTTGAGATGCTGGGTTGGGTGTCTCTTACAAAACATGAATTATGAGCTAAAGTCAAATAACAGAATCACAGACTGGAAGGAGTTGCAAAGGCCATCTTGTTCAACCCCTTTCCATACAGGAATATACAACTATTACACCCCTGAAATGTGACCACCTAGCAACTATTTAAAGATATCCAAAGAAGAAGAATTAATTATCTTCCAAGGAACTCTATTCTACTGTTGAGTTCTGACAGCTGAGAAGTTCTTCCTAATATATAGCTGGTAAGATAAAATCCCCGGTGGCGCAGTGGGTTAAAGCACTGAGCTGCTGAGCTTGTTGATCGAAAGGTCACAGGTTCGATTCCGGGGGGCGGCGTGAGCTTCTGCTGTTAGCCCTAGCTTCTGCCAACCTAGCAGTTCGAAAACATGCAAATGTGAGTAGATCAATAGGTACTGCTCCGGCGGGAAGGTAACGGCACTCCATGCAGTCATGCCGGCCACATGACCTTGGAGGTGTCTACGGACAACGCTGGCTCTTCGGCTTAGAAATGGAGATGAGCACCACACCCCAGAGTCAGACATGACTGGACTTCGTATCAGGGGACTACCTTTACCTTTTAAGATAAAATCATGGCTTGTCTTGTTGGCTGAATGTAATCATTATTATTTAGCCTGCAATCCTATATCACAGTAGAGGTGTGTGAAACAGCAGTAATTCGTTTAAGTTTCATTTTGAAATTTGGATGGACCTCCATTTTGTTTTGGGAAGATTCGTAGGGTGTGTTTTAATTTGTAATTTGTAATTCAGAGTTTCATTATTGTTTTGGTAAGATTTGATCTGATTGGTTGACAAGGGAAAAAATGCTGCGTGCAGCTGCCTTTGTCAATCACATCATCCAGTCCCTGCCCCCAGAGTGGTGGAGTAATATGTTACATTGGGAAAAAAGTCAGAATCAACAAATTTTCCGAATGTATTCGAAAGATTCAGAGGCTTGTGTTTTGATTCATAAATGCTTCGGAGGGGTCCTTATTGCATTGTATTTCGGCGGTTCATATCTCCAAATCAACATCTGGAATTTCACACACCTCTAATATACAGTAACTGGGAAGTAAACCTCGTTGTAGAAAATGAAACCTACATTTGAGTAAATATGCACAGGACTGTATCACAGCTTACTTATTTATTAATTATGGCATTCATTGCCAGTTATTATCCTATAATTACCTCACACATTATTCAATGTAAAACTCAGATTATGATTAACAATGTAAACAATACCATAAGCATTAATTCTTTAAAACCATTATTAGCACAAATTGTGACTAAAATGTCACTAAAAGAATTATTAAAATTTCATGCTTGAAAAATAATTCAAAGACTGATTCATCATTTTGAATTTTGGTTTCACAAAGGGTAGGTCTGATTTTTGGAAAAAAGCTGGGCATATGCATGACTTATTGTTGTACTGTGAAGTATATCTTTTGCCTGATGTAACTCACTTTTATATTTTCTTGTTTTACTTGTCATCCCATAGTAATGAAGTGGGTCTGTGTCCACAAAAACTCAGGAAATGTTAGAGAATGGCTGGATGAAAAAACAGAGCTGTTTGTTTGAGTTGCCAGTTCATTAACATTTGATGAGCCCAAATGTCAAATTGTTGCAGCTTGAATGTCTTCATCCCAAATTGTCAAGTAAATTTGAGCACCTAACAGAATGCGGACCACCTTGTTTCACTAGAGGTCTTTTGGAGAGTTCACTGAAAAATCAATGGGCCCATTCAGACAAGCAGGATAGCATGAAAAACAACTCAGAATATATAATAGTACCTTTTACATTGTCTGACATTTTATATTGGTTTATGTTGTTCACATCTCAAAAAGGTTTTAATGGGTATACTGGAATATTTTTCAGTACATGGTATTTTATATGCAGAAGCACAAGGATGCAACAAAAATGTTTCTGGTATATTAAAGCACAATTGTGCATAACTGATAAAATAAAATGCAACATTATATTTTTCCTAAAGAAGAAGATCCCTGGAACTGTATTGTGTAATGTGTAGGCATTTCAAAAGAAGAATAGGTATTTGCATGGGCACCAGTATTGGGCTGCACACTCATATCCTTGAAATGTGGGAGACTTAAGCCCCTTCTGCACAGCTGAATAAAACCTCACAATATCTGCTTTGAATTGGGATATATGACAGTGTGGATTCAGACAACCCAGAGCCAAGCAGATATTGTGGGCTATTCTGCCTTGATATTCTGGGTCATATGGCTGTGTGGGAGGGCCTACAGAGTTGTTACACAAAGGGCTCTAGTTGGCTGGTGGAGCCCATGTTTTGCACTCAAAAGGTCTCAGGTTTGATCCTTAGCTTGTAGGTCTGCAGATTCCTTCCTGAAATCCTGCAAAGATACTACTCTTCAGTGTAGACCAGGAATGGGAATTGTGTGGTCCTCCAGATATTGTTGGACCACAAACTCTTTTAGCCTTAGCCAGCCAATAATCTGCACTGCTAGGAGTTGCAGTTCAACCACAGCTGGAGAGCAACTTAATTCCCACCTCAAAAGCAGATCAGTGGTTTTTAGCTTGTATGCAGATTTAGAAGTATAGTTATTCCCAGTAGCAAGTTGTGGATAGAGCACATATGAAGGCAGAGGACACTCTCCTGGGTTCAAAAGGCACCTGCGGTTATTCTCCTGCCTTGAGATGGACATAGAAAAGCCCGGAAGGCAGACCCGTAGCCAAGATTTTGTTTTAGGGGGAGCTGAGTTTGATTTGGGGGGGGGGGGGGGCTGAGTCTGAGTGAAAGAGGGTCCACCCTAGCAAACCTTTTGTATCATTACCCTAATACCTCCATGTATATGGGATATATTGAGCATGGTGATCAGATCATGATATGAATAACATAACAGTTTAAATAATGTACCAGTAAGGCCTTCTCGCGGACCACCATGAGAATTTCGGGGGGGGGGGGGTGAAGCCCCCCAAGGCTCCCCCTGGCTACATGCCTGCCTGAAGGCATCATGCTGAAGGACCACTTCTCAGTTTATCATAATTAAAATAAATAATATGACAGAGCCTGCTTAAGGACGCCATTCATCTTCTTTATCCTGTTTTCTGAGTCATAATGCTGGAGAGAAAAAGGAGTCTCTAGTAACAAAATGAAAACCTTTCTGGGCATCTCTCAAAGATGCAGCCATTTCAACTAGGAGTGGAAAATCTTGGCCTCCCAGAAGTTTCAGATGATGACTTCCAGAACTCCTTACAATTGGCCATGCTGTCTGGGGCTTCTTTTGAAGTCTAAAATATCTGGAGGATCAAATGTTCCCCAGTTTAACAATTCTAAGTCTCTTTGGATCTCTGATTCAGCCTTTGATCCTCCTTCCTCCTCTGCCCAACTGAATTATTTGTGTTTGCCAATAAAAATAATTTTGGTACCTTAGTTTTTAGGTCTGTTCTTGGGGTTATTTGGGACACTGATTCAGAAAATTGCATTGGATAGTCCACATCAGCTCTAGTTTCTTAGATATGGTTATCATGGTTTTCTATGGGCAAGAAAATAGTGACTGGTAGATGGAAACACTTTTGTAGGTTCTGCAGCATGGTTCTATGGTCAACTTCCATCAGATACCTAGAGAGAGCATTTTTTGTTGTATTGCTGGGTAGCAGCAGAAACAATAGGAAATATTTTTCTGTCCACCAACATAATATTGGTGGACAGGAAAAAAGATTTAAAGATGGGCTTAAAGCCAACATTAAAAATGTGGCATAGACACCGAGAAGTGGGAACCCCTGGCCCTTGAGTGCTCTAACTGGAGGTCAGCTGTTACCAAAAGTGCTGCAGAATTCAAAGAGGAACAAATGGAGGGCGAAAGGGAGAAACTTACCAAGAGGAAGGCGTGTCAAGCCAACCCTGACCGGGACCACCTTCCACCTGGAAATGGCTGTCCTTATTGCGGGAGGACAAGCAGGTTAAAAATAGGGCTCCATAGCCACCAACGGACCCACCACTCTTTAACATTACACAGTTATAGCACTATAGAATCCTGGGATTTACAGTTTAGGGAAGAGTATTTAGAATTCTCTGTCACCAAACTACAAATCCCAAGATTCCATAGGATGTTGCTATGGCAATGAAAGTGGATTCACAGTGCTAGAATTGTGTAGTTTGAAAGAGCCTCATGTTTTCTCCCCTTTGGTTACACTGGATCACCCATTTGTTCCTCCATTGCTTTGCCTACATTTCCCTGTTTCTTTTTGCCACCTTGTATCTTATGCTTATTCCTTTTGTTTAATACAAGGTCTTCCTCAGTACTGTGAAATTTCTCATTAGTTTCTTCTCACCTCAGTAATGTTTCTTTCCCTCTTTAATTAAGCTTTCTTTTCTTCACCCCGCTTTTCTGGCTTCTTAGGTCATTCTGTTCTTCTTTCAGCTAGCATGCTTCTGAACTCCCCATCCTTACCTAACTCCTGAGTTCTCGCCCAAACTAAATGTGAAACATGAAAGACGAGCTCAAATTAAAAAATTAATAACAATGTAATACAAAGCTTCTCTGCTCCCGAGGGTCCTGGCTCCAGCCAAATCAACAACTTCCTTTTTTCGAACAGAAGTTCACTACAAACATTCACACTGTCATTAAACTACTAGTCTGAAGCAACTTTCCTATTGTAATCCTGACCCAGAAAGTTTATTTTTAACAGAAGTTTAGAAATATAGTGAGGGTCTTGTTCATTCACCCAGTCATTCATCAGGACACATAACTCACTGACCTCATGAATCAATATGTGAATCCAAGGCGGCTGTGTGCTTACAGGCAGAGAAAGGGAATTTTAGCGCATATCACAAGGCACACAAAGAGGCATTTCTGAAGAACACCACTGTGAAAGACATCTTTTTATGTCAAATGTTTAAAGCATTTTTATTCTCCTGTACCTTAATTTTTTTGCTGACTGCTGTAATGTCTTTCATTTCAAATTTTATCTCAAGGACATTTTTAAGGAAAGAAAAGACAGAAATATAAGTGGTCATCTGTATGATTACATTATAGGAATAAGAAATATCTGCTTTATGAACAGTAGGCCTGGACACTATTCTCATTTGTGGCCACTTCCTATATCACATCTAACATAACATAATCAGACCACTGTCCCAGAGAAGATTGAAACAGTTGACCTCCAAACTTCTTTCCAAACCCCAAATTGTATAATACTATGAAAATTCTGTGTAATTGAACATTATACTTCCAGACAGTTATTATCAGAAGCTTTCCTGCCGGATACAAAGCAATGTCTCTTTCTTGAATGCTTTAGCAAGGACTGATAGACATTGCAGTTCAAAGTTTGTTCAATCAGAACTTGGAAAGGTTACTTTTTGACTACATCTTCCAGAATCCCCAACAGCCATGACTGTTGATAGTTCCAATGGTGTTTGTCCTGGGAATTGTCATCCAAAAAAGTGAATTTTCCAAGGTTCTGCGTTCAACATAAAAATAAACTGGCAAACAAAATCCTGGGTTGCTGTAGGTTTTTCGGGCTGTATGGTCATGTTCTAGAGGCATTCTCTCCTGACGTTTCGCCTGCATCTGTAGCAGGCATCCTCAGAGGTTATGAGGTGCTCACAACCTCACAGAGGACCTCATAACCTCTGAGGATGCTTGCCATAGATGCAGGCAAAACGTCAGGAGATAATGCTTCTAGAACATGATCATACAGCCCGAAAAACCTACAACAACCAAGTGATTCCAGTCATGAAATCCTTCGACAATACAAACAAAATCCTGTTGTTGTATCTCAATAGGACTACTCACCAGCGGAGTAGTTTGGAAGAAGAGATTGCTTCTCAGCATACTTCAATTGTCAGGTCAGAAAACCATAATGCTGTAGGGAAAGAGAATTTGTCAAAGAATTCCCAATGGTCCTAATGGAAATCTTTTGCCAGATGCGGCTCAAAGAGCTCACATATTGATGAACCAACGTTTTGTGAAGAATGGCAGTATTTGCAATATCACATATTCTCACTTGCTTCTTGAGACTCTTAAGTAGAAGTTGGAGTTATATGTGTAATGATACAGTTTGTAATTTGATGATGCTTTCATAGCATTGAGGATTGTAGTTTCAGGACTTATATTCTGAAGGGATTTGGGAATTGTAATGAAGAGACCTAAATATTATTGCACATGAGGGTAATGAAAGCTCTTCACAATAAAGTTGGTCTGCTCCATATTCCTCTAGTCTGTTTGTGGACCTTAAGACATCACACAGTGAAAATAGTGTGTGATGGAGTGTCGGCAGCAATTTTTTGATGGTGCCAGTCATCAGCGGCAGTTAAATATGAGTGGAATAATGAATCAAGTCTATCTTACAACTCCCCTTGAATGGAGCAAATATCTATCACAATCCATCAGGGCTTCTCTTCAATTAATCTGCTGTTGGGTCTACATTGAGATGGCTTTTTCATTGACTTTCTCTATTTTCATGGCTGGGTTGGAAGAGTCATGTGTGCTGGCTGTGTGAACCTGTGGAACCAGTAGTTAAACGATTTATACTTTGCCTGCTGAGAGAAATCAGCTAAAATGGCAAAAAGAGACTGATCAACTGCATGAACATTGCCATAGAGAAAGGAAATGAGCAGCTCCCTCTTTCTTTCTCACAGATCTCCACCAGATTTTGAGACAAAGTCCCGTTTACTGTTATCATTTCCCATCTTCTCTGAATATGAAGGGTGTGTGGAGGGGGTACTTGCTATGCAAGATCCGTTGGTTAATACTCTACTCTAAGGTCATAGTAAACATGATGCCTGCAAAATCTTTGTTGATATCATAAAAGTGGATAGTCAAAATGAATGCCAAAAGTTAGATATGCCATACAAAGAAATTTACTATATGCAACCAGTTCCAGCAAAATTTCCCAGGACAACCATCCCATTCACAAAGAAGAATTATATCCTTCCCTGTCTGATTCTTAAGTTACAACTCACCTATGTAGGGACTGGGTATCACTGCTTCATTTTATGAAACCCAATAATCCTGTCAGCTCCTAGCAGGCTTGTGATGGGGCCATCTCTTTTCAATGTGTCATTATATAGGGAGAGATGATAGGGATATCTGATCAGCTTTAGCCATAGGACTGAGAGCCATCTTTCCTGAAACTTCCTTGGAGTCTCTGTGGAGAGAGGGTGTATGTATATGTGCTTTCAATTTGCCAGTCAACTTATGACAACCTTGTGTATTTCATAGGGTTTTCTTAGGCAAGGAATACTTAGAGGTGGTTTTGTCTCTGCTTGAGCACCTGAGGTGGTCTGGGGCTTCTATGCCAGATATTTCCTTTGGAATCCTTGTGTGAGAGATAATGGGTTAGCTCTATTGTCATAGTTATGTCTGATGCTGCTACCTCCTCAAAATTTACCTTTTAAGCTTGGTAGCATGTCAATCAAAAGTTTCTGAAGCACAGTAGATTGAGGGACTGGGTAGTGATAACTGCAATGATCCTGTAGTTACTGGGCATGCCAAGAACAGAAAGATGGAAAGACCCCATTGAGGTCTTACTGCAACTGCTTATTGCAATGCACCTGGTGACCGGGAAAGTACTGCAGGCATCTCATGCTGGGAGAACACGGGGATATAAAATACATACATACATACATACATAATTCCCCAGTGTCCCAGTCTGTAGCACTTTGGTAATCCTTCAACTGGGATGCTTTCAGCTTGTAAAAGTAAGTTTTGGAGATCACATTTAACAACCATAAACATGAAATCTAGCAGATACAAGATTGTAATTCCAGTTTAAAATAACAGGATGCCAGCTTTTAATATTATTTCATATTCCATATTGTTGTGGAAGGGAATCTGATGTAATGAAGAGAGACTTCGTTATTTACCCCGCTGAAGCCATTAAACTATAATAATAACACATACATTACACTGTTCTTTGCAAGAAAAAGTAAAGTTTAGCATCTTTCCTTCAATTTGGCATGATGACATCAGCTTATAAATAGAGTAATTGCTATTCCTGCTGTGTTGCAGGCGAACAGCCCCAGAAGAGTAATACAAATCATAAGGAGATGTCAGTATCTCTAATGGAGGTAGCTCCAAGCTTGAGATCACCTGCTGAGACCGTTCCACTGTAAAGTAATAGAGCAAAAGTAGCCTGGGTGGAAAAGGAAACTTCTAGTTCAAGGAAGCTGCCAAGTTTCCAAGAGAACTGAGGCAAGCTCTGGTTGGTTTTAGTAGCCTGGCACCATGGTTTGCATCTGAGAAGATTTATTTAAGAAGCCATGGATTCAGAGCACATGTGTCAAGTGCTAAATTACTTCTGCTGGTTCAAGAAATGAATATGAAGTATTTCTGCAGCTCAAGATCCTTTTGGGAAATCATGTAATCTCATAAGCTTATCCTTTTTTGCTTCAAGATGTATACAGTAGAGTTTGCTAATTGAACTTTCGCTCATCCAACATTCTGTATTATCCAACGTAGTCTGCTTCCCACCTGGATCCATAGCTGTTTCAATACATTGCAATGTTTTGGTGCTAAATTTGTAAAAATGGTAATTAGTACATAACGTTACCGTGCATTGAACTGCTTTTTCTGTCAATTTGTTGTAAAACATGATGTTTTGGTGCTTAATTTGTAAAATCATAATGTAATTTGACATTTAATAGGCTTTTCCTTAACCCCAACCTTACTATCCCTCCATACTATCCAACACTTTTGCTTATCCAATGTTCTGCTGGCCTGTTTATGTTGGATAAGAGAGATTCTACTGTAGTTGATGTTTTTGCTTCATTCTCTTAGTCTGGGCATCCTGTAGAGAAAGGTTGGCTCTGCTAGACTGACTTGTGGCTAACTGCTAATTACAGGCATTTCCTTTGCTCCAGAGGCTAAAAGTGACCACCATTTTTTAAAGATCCCAACTCCCATAAATCCAAAGTAGCCTGGCTATTGGCATGATTATGACAGCTTTCATCCAAAATATGTGAAAGACACCAGGTTCTCTGACTCAGGTTCGAAGCATTTGCTGCTGACCCACCTCATTCAAGGAGACAGAAAATCTTTGCAAGTGCACTTGAATCTGAATTTTTGATAAATCATATGAAGTTTCTTTGTTTATATAAATATTAAAATACATGTATATACAATATAATCAATCAATCAATGATTTATTATGGTCTATGACCAGCACAACATAGGATCGGGCACAGGTGCCCAAGGAAAGGGAATCGCAATTCCCAAGTAGATCAGATATAGAAGCAGATTAAAAACATGTTATAAAAAGAAAACAGATTAAACAACAAGTTAAACTTGCAGTTTAAAAAGCAGGTATATCGGTATAGTGTGCAGTGATAAATTAACAATATAACTGTACTTTATTGTTAAAAATATTAATAAACGTGCATTTTTGTTCATTTTTTAAAAAAACACAAATTCACATTAAAAATTGAAAAAGGCATGTTTCATAAGTCAGTGAATTTATAAACCTGTAGTCTACAGCAGAGTCCTTCTTTCTTCCCACACCTCACTCATCTTATGGAGGGAGATAATCTATATAGTGGAGCCCATCACAGAATAAGTTTTTTCCTGGTGACTGTCAGATGAAGTACCTTCAGAGGATCTGCTTTATATGGCCAGACTTTTTAAGGTAAAATGTGCAAGAAAAATATGATCCCCAGAGGTTTTATACTCCATTGAGTAGCTCCCCCAATGCATTTGGCTTTTTTTTTCATGTCAGGAGTGACTTGAGAAACTGCAAGTCACTTCTGGAGTGAGAGAATTGGCCATCTGCAAGGATGTTGCCCAAGGGACACCTATATGTTTGATATTTTACCCTTTTTGTGGGAGACTTTTCTCATGTCCCCACATGGGGAGCTGGAGATGACAGAGGGAGCTCGCCCCACTCTCCCCAGATTCAAAGAGTCCTGCCGGCTCAAGGGTTTAACCCACTGTGCCACTGGGGTTAATAGTCATGAATTTGGGGAGATGAAGCTGATGGAAATCTGGTGGAAGAAAAACTGAGTAACACTGGAGTAGAAGATCGCGGAGAGCAGATAGAAATGCATGTTGTTGTGGCAAACTGTGATGGTAATTAGCAGTGTTTTTGCTAACCCAAGCAGAAGGAGAAATGGCCCATGTACACTGGATATGCTCTCTATAATCCTTATACAGTTGGATTAGTGCTTTCGTACACCTTGAACTAGTCATCTCTCTTGAGTTTGAATATTCAGGTCTTTTTGGCTGTGGGATTCAAGCAAGACATCAAATATCCTTATGCGCCAATGGAAAAACAGTAAAATGAGATCACATGGCATAAAATACAAAGCCAGTGTAATATATCATTAAAAGAAGAGAGCAATACCCTCATCCTCAGTAAATCACAGTTGAATAATCTTGGCATTTTAGCAATTTGGTGAGGTCAGGAAAAACATTTTGGTAGCCATCTACAAGTCTCTCCAGCCAAATAACTTTGTGAATTACAGAACTTGGAAAATTGTTTAGTTGGACTACCAAACCCGCACATTCCTCAGACATCATGGCCAGCATGACTGTGTTGGCTGAGAAATCTTGGAGATAGAGTCCAAGAAATATTTTTTCTGCCCAAGCTTTGATTCTGCACTGAATAATGATCCAAGAAATGCAAGAACGTATAAATCAAACGCATGTGTATTACAGAGATCTGTAATACACATATGTATTACATAGGTATACTATTCGTTTATTATGCAATTTGGATGCAGTAGAGAAAAGATGTAGGTTTGTCAGACTAATTGTGTGTTTGTGGGAGGGGTTTATAACAAAAAAGTGGCAAAAAATGAGGCCAGCAACACAAATGGTGACTAAAACCATTGATCCTTTGCAATCTACTGTTGATGTCTTTAGGAATTTGCAAAGGATATTTTGGGCTGCTGCTGTGAAAGTGGAAAATTTTAGTGTAATGGATTTTGAATGATCTGCCAACAGGTCACAAATGGTATCAGGTAACATCCAAACAGTTTTTAACTCTCAAGTGGACTTCCAAGAAATGCCTCGTGGGGCCACTATGTAATACACAGAGTAATAAATAATGGAATAGGTCTTCCACCTTCCCAGAGCCACAGATATATAGTTGTTGTATATAGAGGACCCCTTTATGCCTTTCTTCAAGATCAGCTGATTGTTGGAAAATGGAAGGCTGCAAAGGTTTTCTGAAAGCAACAAAAGAAAAGTCTTAGAAATACTCTTGAAAATGTACTTCTCTCTTTATACGGTTGTACCATGGGGAGAAAACTTCTTGATTAGCAAGCACATTTTCATAAGAATCCAACTCAAAGATTCTGTCTCTAATAAAATATTTATTCTTGTGGGTTATAGAAGCCGAGACAGACATACACTTAAAATGAAAAACAAAAACAAAACAACCACCCTGTTTTCAATGCCAAACTGAAATGCTCTAGGCATTTGTGCAGACTTTAAAAGATCTGCATGTTGTGCTGATCTCTATCCCAGGAATCACTCTTACAAATTTAAATAGGTCCTTTAAAGTTCAGAATAAAACCCAAAGCAGATTCACTGCCACGCTGACACTACCAGCCAGTGCTGACCGCAGTTCTAAAATACGGTGTTCCCTCGCCGCTTTGTGGTTCATTTACTGTGGACTCGCTGTTTCGTGGGTTTCCCTGCGTCCTCACAGCCATCCTCCTCCTTTTCACCTTCCCTCCCTCCCTTCACCATGGTGCCAGAGGGATTGTCCTTCTTCCGCCATTGTGCCAGAGGGGGCTTCTTCTTCCCAGCAGCCCCCTCCACGGCGGGAAAGGTTCCCACCAGTAGAGTGGCCAGCCAATGGGAGGTGGACCCTGCTCTCCCTCGATTGGCTGGTCTGCGGAAGGCCATGCCAGGCAGCATGCCTTCCCTCGATGGCAAACTTGGCAGTGGCAGCAGCAGCAGGGATGCGGCAGCACTGGTTGGAAGTGGCTGGAAGTGGGCCTTCAGCTCAATTTTTACTTTATTTTGGGCCTTCAACCCAATTTTTACTTTATTTTGGGCTTTCAACACAATTTTTGGCTGGAGGGGCTTTGGTTTTCTGGGACTTCCTCCTCGGCTGGACTTGGGCTTCCTCCCTCCCTGTATTGAGCATTCATGCCAAGTTTGGTGCAGATCCATCATTGTTTGAGTGTACAGTGCTCTGTGGATGTAGGTGAACTCTGTGGATGTAGGTGAACATCTCTCTTTGAACACCCTTATTTCACGGATTTTCACTTATTGTGGGGGTCCTGGAACAAAACCCCTGCGATAAGTGAGGGAACACTGTACTATGATTTTTAAAATATCAATGATTTGGGAATACAGGCAGTCCTTGGGTTACAAGCATCCGAGTTATATAGAGTTATCCTGGAGGAAAAGGTGTCTCCATTGAAGTTTTATCACCAATACTTGTTTCCACGACAAGCCATTTTTTTTTCAAAATCCAATTATCACAGGGACAGAAAGTGACGTGAAATCTTCTGAACAGGGTCACAGACAGCAAAACAAACACCACAGGGGTGTAAAGCTTTCCCTATACTATCCAAAGCATGTGCGTGCATGCACACACACACATATCTGGAGTAACACTTAAAAATGTATCTGTTCTGACTTACAAACAAATTCTACTTTATAACCGAGCATAACCTCCAGGCACCAAAGTGGAAATGCCACAAATACCTCTCTCAATCTGTCTGTCTGTCTGTCTGTCTGTCTGTCTATATGTCTAGAAAACGTCACTGAATGTTTGCCGTGCATTGTGATCTGCCCTGAGTCCCCTTCAGGGTCGGAAGGGTGGAATATAAATACTGTAAACAAACAAATAAATAAATAACAAACTACAAAACCTATCTTGTTCATAACTTGGGACTGCCTGTTCAAGAAAATAACCTGGTAAAAGTGCTGCCCAAAACTGGCATGAAATTGTTACAGTACAGCCCCAAACTGCTATATTTCTGAGCAAGCTGCAATAAAAGGAACAAATTCAGTGTGGCTGAAATCCTTTTGGGATCTTAATAGTGCACCGCTGAAGTTGCACTATTAAAAGAGAAAATAGTTTAACAGTACCACCTTATTCATGACGTTTGCTACTGAGTTCACTGGAACTAATTCCCAGGTAAATGAGCATAGGATTATGATAATGATGATGATGGTGTTTATTATGTTTATTTATACCCAGCTTTTTATCTCCACAAGGATTGCAGCCATTCAACTAATTGTTTATAGGACTCTATGAATAGTTTGGAAACATTAGAGAAGGCGTTTCCATCAAGACTCTGAAAATAAGTTACTGGAGTCACCAAAGAAAATCATCAGGATAGGAGACCTTCTTGCGGGTTGAATTTCAGGGTGTGAACTTAGTGCTTGGAGAGCTGAATGAACTCCTTGTGAACCCAAGTGAAACCTGGAGGGCTCAAGCTGCCACGAGGAAAAAGAATGACTGCTCGGTTTTCTTCAAAGTCTGAAGTTGGAACAAAAAGTGCTCCAGGTAGAGGTTAGGCAGAAGGAAGAGAAGCCGAAGTTCTGATGAAATAGTTGCTTTGTTCTGAGAGCTTGCAGTCCAACACAGTGGCTTTATCACCATTCCACTCTGGCACTTTGACAGTATGTCATGCACAAAGTAGCCGTGTGATTTTGCATTACTTAGGAGTGCTTGCGGGGGGGAAATGCACTTGGGAATTCTGAGTATACTGTATTAGTTTTAAAAGGTACTTTTCCAATTCTGCTCCTGTACTCCTCTATTCACACATACCTTTGTCAAAGAGTGCATTTGCACTGCCTAATGAATGCAGTTTAATACCACTTTAAATGCCATGGTTCAATGCTATGAAATCATAGGTGTTGTAGCTTTACAAGGTCTTTAGCTTTCTTAACCACAAAGTGCTGGTGCTTCACCAAACCACAAATCCCAGGATTCTGTAGCATTGAGGCATGGCAGATAAAGTGTCTTATGGCCTTGTCAAATAACCACTGGAGGTGCTTTGCTTTGTAGAGATGTGGGAAACGTGAGTGCACGTGGTGTGCGCTGCTTCCCCCCATGCATTCCAGTGGCAACACGGGAACCCTCCTGTGTTGCCCTGGTGGTGGCATCATCGGTTCTGCCCTCCTTCACTCATGGAGCTGCACTGGTGTCATCTGATGGGAGCCGGCTGACTCAGTGGGTGACCGGGGCTAAATTGCCACATGCCACCAAATTTAGCCCCATGTCAAGAGGTCAATATATTCTGCATGGCAGATGCACTCAAATTAAGAAGCTCCTGGACTTCAAACAAGTGCTCATTTGGTAAGTAGTCAGTAACTTTTTTTTGTCATGTCAGGAGCGACTTGAGAAACTGCAAGTCGCTTCTGGTGTGAGAGAATTGGCCGTCTGCAAGGATGTTGCCCAGGGGACACCTGGATGATTTGATGTTTTTATTATCCTTGTGGGAGGCTTCTCTCATGTCCCCGCATGAGGAGCTGGAGTTGATAGCGGGAGCTCATCCACCTCTCCCCGGATTCGAACCTGCGACCTGTCAGTCTTTAGTCCTGCCGGCAGAGGGGTTTAACCCACTGCGCCACTGGGGGCTCCTAGTCAGTAACTATATTCAGTAAAATAATCATCTCCAATAGACTCTAGTAGCTTTGCACTATATCTCACATCATCCTTGCTCATTAACCATATGCGTAGAGCTCACTGGAGCTGTTTTCCAAATATCTGAAGGACACTGAGTGCTAAAGGTTGTGGAAAAGACTTTGGGTAACAAGGCGGGTATACAAATAATGTAAAACAAATATAAATACTCTTGGTGTGTGAGTCTGCCTATTTGCTTATTGATTTAACACAGCAGCTGCAGAATACCTTCTCAGGGCACTGGTAGGCAACTCATGTGATAAATCTAGTTATATATATATATTGGGGAGGTAATTTCCCCTCTAAAACTGCAGTTATACCATTTTTTTGTTTTCTAGCTAGAAGGGGAGAAAAAATATATGTGCCCCTTTAAGCTCCTACATTGCTCCATCACCAAAACAAAACATTGGTTCTCCATGACCTCCTCTGGCATATATATCAAAATCAAGAATCCCTCAGCTAACAGTGCACCAAAAGTCTCCAAAAGGTCAGCTTTCCAAGATCTGGGATTAAGACAGCAATCTTTATCAGGTCCTATTTTCTTGGTTCGTTGATTGTCATCTCCAGCTTCTGTAGTTTCCTGATATCAGTTGCCTTTGACCTGACAATTTCTGTTATTTTCCTCAGGGGAAGTGGACTAGCTTGTTCAGTGCTGATGTAATTCCCTGCTTGACAACTATGGGGAGGAATTTGCAGCAGGGCAGGCCTTTGATACGTAAAAGCATTGTTGGCAAACAACAACCTTGCCACATTTTTGGGTGATAATTTCTCACAGTCTAGTGGTAAAAGGTGGCAGCCAAGAAGTCTTGGTGGTATCACAGCTTCAGTCCTGTGGAAGAACTAGAGAAAGTACAAATATCCCAAAATATTTAGAAAAATGGACGAAAAAGTCAGAAACCAGTTTCAGGGCATGTCTACACTGGATAGGTTAGCCTGGCATAAACATGCCATTGAGGCAACCCCAGATCCAGAAATTTGGTATTGAATCCAGGGCAGTTGTTCAGAAGGACTTGGACCACATCTCTCCTGGACTCTCACTTCCTCCATGTGTCTGCTGCTTCTCCCTGGCTGCAGAGCTCCATGTGAAATTGTATCCCTCCTTCTTGCTGGTTGTGCAGGTGCCACATTCTGACACCTGTAGAGATGCCTGTGACAGCTAGTAGTTTAGTTGCTGCTTCATGGCTAGTTAGGAGCAGTGGTAGCAGCAACATGACGTGATAATAATAATAATAATAATAATAATAATCATCATCATCATCATCATCATTATTTATATCCCACCACCATCTCCCAAAAGGGACTCGGGTGGCTTACAAGACACTGCAGTGCAGTATATAACATAAACATGAAAGAGACTGAAAATCACAGGGAAAGGGTGATGGCAGCATTTGGACAGTGGAGTGGGTGAACTGGACCTGATTCTGCTATCCAGCCTGCCTCAAAGCCCTAAAATACTCTGGAGTTTCCAGCAAACTATTGAGTACATCCTTACTTTTCTTAAAGTAAAGCAAAGTTGAAGTATAGCAAGGAAAAACACAATACCCACCAGGAACATATGTGCATCATCAAGACTGAAAATTGTTAATTCCTAATGAGGACGGGGCTTAGGGTCATTGTAGATAAGCCCATAGAAAACTTTGGTGAGGAGAATCCTGGATTCGTAAGAAAATTCACAGTTTGGAAGTTATTCTTCAGAAATTCATGTCATGTTTTTTGCACAAAAACAGGTTCTTCTGCACAAAAGTACTATGTACAGATTGAATAAGTCCTAAGCTGCAAATAACCTTCAAAAACTGCATTTTTTCAATGCCTATCTCAGAGCTGGAAGAAGATTATTTTGAGATGAAAATTAGAAAACCATTCCATCCAAAATAGGGAAATTTCCTAATGCATTGATGTGTCAAATATGCAAAATGATCATGAGTGATGATACAATCAATATTGTAATGAAGAGAACTATCATGCTAGTATATACCAGTGGTTCTCAACTTTTGGGTCCCCAGGTGTTTGGCCTACAACTCCCAGAAATCCCAGCCAGTTTTACCAGCTGTTAGGATTTGTGGGAGTTGAAGGCCAAAACATCTGGGGACCCACAAGTTGAGAACCACTGGTATATAGGTACATCACAAGAAATAATAAACCAATATGGGCAGTGATCTCAGTCCAGAGCAAAAAGCCACTTGAACAGCTTTGATTTTCACTGGGAGCAGGTCTTCTGTATAGCTAATGGATGTGAATTGGTCTTTTGAAAAGACTACTTGAAATACTTTGCAAAAATAATTGGGATAGCCAACAAATATACATTGTTTCTGGAAAAAACTAATTTCTTCTCAACTACTGTGAGGATTTCAGCTCATCTCAACAAGTACAGAGAAGCCTGGAGGTCATCCCCACCCTTGCTGAAGCTGTCACCACATTCCTAATCAAAAAGTCTGGGTACTTTGATCCTATGAGCCCTGGCTCCAGTACACCACAGGATATGATTTAAACAGCTTTATTGCAGAAGCATCCTTTAATTGGTGGGAACTCCTGCTGTGATGACTGCTCCAGATACAGGAGTATCACTTGCAAAAGATTTTGCTTCACTGCATTGCTTATGCCAGCATATAAGGAATGGGTCTCCATGGAGTCTCTTCTTTTGGGTTTTAATCTTCCCATCGTTTTAATCTTCTTCTCCCCTGAGTTTCAAAAGTCTCTTGCCATCTTGCCATCAGTGCCACAGCAGGCAGGTTGTTCTTTGAGAAACTCAGTTTGATGTCTGGCTATGGATATAAATTATGTGGATCTCTGGATTGTTACAGTAGTCCACCAGTATGGCTAGTAACAGCAAGACTAATGCAACTGTTAGGTAGAATAAATATGAGTGCTATATGGATTACGTGCACTGCATTTCTATGTTTATTGTTATATTTTAAAATTAGTTTATATTTTTTGAACTACTGAAATACTGGGCCAGCATGGTTTGAGTGTTGGACTGTAGCTTTGGAGAAAAGGGTTCAAATCTCTGCTCATGAAGGAAAACTCATGGGGGACTTTGGGCAAGTCACATACTCTTAGCCTCAGAAAAATGCGAGATAGGTTCAATGTAGGATCACCGCAAGTCAGAAATGACTTTAAAGGATAGCTTATTTGACACTATTTTAACATTTTCAATTATTCACAGTTTTTTTTTTGCATGTTCTTGTGTTTAACCTTATTGTAAGCCACCAAGGTTCCCATGAGGAAAGAAGGTGAGATACTGATCAGTCAATCAATGAAGCAACCTCAGGTTGTAGATGCTCAGGATGGGGTTGGAGGGAAGCACTGACGACCCTTTATTCTTTCTCCCCAAGTGATTATATGCTTATGTATTGCTTATTTTATGTGCAGGACGTTTTAGTGCTTTTGCGAGTCACCCCGAGTCCCTTTGGGGAGATGTTGGTGGGGTATAAATAAAGTTTATTATTTTATTAGAGAGAGGAATGCATCCCATTTTGATAAGTATTTTTTTTTCTTTTATCCTCAGTACTAAAGTATGGTTCAACTTCTGACACCATCTTGTCCTTTTCCACAAGTAACAAATTATCTTGGGCTGCTTCTGGGGAAAAGGGCCTGGCCAATATTCTTTGGACCTTTGTAATATTCTGAATTGCACATTAAATAGGTATATGCACATTGGCTATCAGGCACATGTGGAACAATATAAAACTGAGCTATCATCAACTTCTCTTTCTTGTTGAGGAGTGCTAATATAAACAACCCCAGAGAGAAATATTGCAGGGAAAATCAGCCCTCCATATTACCTGGGGTTAGGAACACATGTCCTGCATGAGACTGAAAAACTGCAAATAAAGAAAATGTCTTTTTTACCTCAAGGGAAAACTTTTTTAGGAATTTCTAGATTTCCAGCATGGCTCTTTGTAAACTTCTTCTGGGAGCTGACCATAGAATTTCATGGGAGGACCATAAGATTCCCTGAGAGAACATTTTAAATCAAATCTGAGATTAATTAAATCTGTGATTAATCAAAATCTCAAATATGGAAATAAAACTTATATATTTTGGAATAATAATTTTCTTTGTGGGACCAAGCTTTGATTCAATGTGAAAAAGGGAATACAGGAGAACATATCAATCGTTAAGGTAGTTTATAAGCATTTGGTGATTATAGTTTCTGTTATACTTCTTGGTAAAATAAATATTAACTCTGTGCCTGTGGCCAGAATGTTGTGCTTCTTGGATACACAGCTTAGAAGATCCCACATGCTGAGAACTGAATTTGATGGGTGAATTATCCCAGCCATTCTGTGCATGCATGTCCATCACATCACCTCAACTGTCAGCAAGTTATTAATGGTCTAAAAGAGAAGGGAAGAAGTTGCAGGATGTTGCAGTGAGCAGCTTGTCTGAGGTGGTAATAGATAGCACAGCATGTGCCTCATTTGTCTTCTTCTCCGTTGTAGTACGCCAACAAACTATGCCATGCCACTGCTAGCTTGTGGCATGCCATCCTTGGAAAGCAGGTGTGGGGCATCCTTTTCACATTTATCGCTTGCATTCCACATGCCATCACCTCCCCCCTCCATCTCCTTTGGGGTTGTATATGCTTCTCATGGGTTGTGTCCTCTCTTACATGCAGCTCATTAAGCTATATGCTCAGAGCTGACAAGTGGAATTTCCTTACACGGTACAAGCCCACACAAGCAATTTGCTATATTAAACTTGCTAAGGCACCCTTGCTTGCTATAAAAATGCTGCTTTCAATTAATGTTTATTCGGTCAGCTTTGCACTGGTTGAGCCCAATATTGCAGCTAATTCCAAAGCACTTCTATTTTAGCATGTCTGTCATGTAGTTGTGCTATTTACAAAGGAGTTGGATAATTTTGATATGGATTAACAAAATTTTACCAGTTTTTTCACATTTAGTACTGAAAAGCTCATAAATACTAGCATTCAGATTTGTCTACCCATATGAAGAGATATGAGTGCTTAGCTCTTTGGACCTCATCATACTAGCTGCGATAATCGCCACACATCATGGTGAATCTGGTGGTGCCTAGCGGGGGAACACATAATCCCATGCCCCACATTGCTCGGCTTTCCCCCCACCTCATCACACGGGGGAAGCATCTGTTGTCTGGTTTCCCCCCATTAATTGCAATATAACATGGGTAGCCTCTCGTTTTGCCACGGTGGCACCATATACTGGTTAACCTTCCCTTTTGAGAAGCCCTGCTGGAAAGAGCTTTATGTTGTGGGATGGGAGCTGGCAGGCTTTGTCACAAAAGGGAAGGTGAATTGGTGTTTGCAGCTGAAAGTACACCACCTGAGAAACTGGCTTCAAGGTCTCAGATGTAGTTTATCCATTTCAGATTTAAAATGAGATATTCAAAGTGCAGAGTCTATTTTACAGATTTCTAAGCTCCTTTAAAGTGGATTAAGACCCAGAGTTAATTCACCTCCCCCCTCCATCTCCTTTGGGGTTGTATATGCTTCTCATGGGCTGTGTCTTCTCTTACATGCAGCTCATTCAGCTATATGCTCAGAGCTGACAAGTGGAAGCAGGACACTAGATACCACTGAATTCCAATATATTGTCCTCCTTCCCTCATTGAAACTGCTCAATAACAGACAATGTCTGAGAAGTAAATCAACCATGTAAATGGCTAACTATAAATAATAATTAGAAAATTCAACCAGGTTCAGAACACATTAGGAACTGTTGAAGGGTGTTCTGGAGTTTGCCTGAAACTCTGGAGCAACCCAGTGCATCAGGGCAGTATTGACAGCATGAGTGGATCCAATTTGGACTGGTGTGCTGTCCACACAAGGCACTCCTACAGCCCCCCTTTTCCTGTGAGAAGTGAATCAATGTCCCATTCCCATATGGATGCAGACCCATATTTCATATGGGTACTTGGCCATTGCAGGCACCACATGTTGTTATCAGCTGATGTGCTACATCAGCAGAAAGGTGGGGAAATCAGCTTCTTCTCCTTTCTGATAGTGCAAGTGTCCCTGCTGATGTTAGCATGGAGTAGCCATGACCTCACATTGCAATGTCAATGGCCACGTGGATGGCGAGGTGACGGTCCAGAGGGGTCTTGTAGTGTAGGCCCAGCTGGATTTCAAGCCATTGCTGCTGCAGATTTGGGATGATGCATGCGGCTACCTCCTGGGTCAGTACGGAGCATTTCTGCTCTGGAGTTGCCTTCAGTTACTGGCCAGTGTAGACCTAGCCTTAATATAAATCAGATTCCTATCTTCTCAAATAGAAAAGCTATATGTAACAACATAAAGGTAGAAAAAAACTGTTTTTATTTAATGTTCAACCCTACTAATTTGAGAAATTTAAAATTAACCTTGAGTGATCAATTGGTCTACACCTTAAGTTGATTTATCAACCAATTTACAGATTATCAATGGAATATTTTGCATATTTCATTAACCTCAATGGCACCAACTCAAGCATGTTTCCTCCAAAGTGAGTTATACCGTATTCAGTGAGACCTGAGCACACATAGTTAGGAACAGAATCTTACCTTTGCAGTCCCACTAAATTTAAATTCCCCCAAGGCTTTCCACACACACATAGCAGTATATTATAGCATTAACAAAGAACAAAAAAAAGTTTGCTGGAAATACTTAACTAAAACAGAAATAGATTATTTGCTTGCTACCACATTTTCAGCCTACTCATGGCTTGTATCTAAATAAATACATATATAAAAGCATCAAAATCCTTTATGCTTGAAGGAAAATGGAAGCTCCATTACTGTAATGGTTTTAATGGTCTGAATGGAGCCAGGTCAAGAGATTTAACTGTGTGTTTAATTAATCATTTGTATGCATGCAGCTTAAAGGCGTTCAGCTGTGCCATTTTATAGGGATTAAACTAAGTGGGCAGTAAATCACCTTTGCTGCCTATAAACGTATTTATAGAAGAACATATTCTTTTTTTTTAAATGGGTGCATTGTGTGTACTAGAAAAGGTCAAAATGAGGACAGTTGTATCAGCTTCTCAGGTGAAGAAAGCATAGGAGAGATGAAACAAAGCGTAATTTGGCTGATGTGAACAAGCAGTATTGTGGCTTCATGTAAAAGGTTTTGAAAAAAATATTGTCAGACACAGGAAGGTTCATGAGGTTCTTGTCAATGACATATCTTTTGTACATGGGAAGAAATGGAAGGAACTTAGACATTAGATAGTCCAAGTCTTATTGATTTTATTGCTGAGATTACAACTCCCAGACCCCTACAGACTAATCAGACTGGGAGTTGTAGTCCAATTTTTTTCAAGTCTTCGCCTCCCCAGTTTTGCTGCAGGGGGGATAGAAATGATTGTTGGGTATTCAGCATGACATACTACTTTGTGGCCCCCGACTTTGGAACTCATTGCCCGATGAGATTAGGAAGGCCCCCACCTTAGAAATTTTCAAAACCTGGTTTTTTCGATGCGCTTTTGGAGAGTAGCCATATTATCATACACAGTTGCTCCCCATCAATGATTTTTGTCCCCAGAGTAAATTTCCCCACCTGTATGAAGGTCTATATTTATGACCCCATTCCTTTATGAGTTTCTCCCCCACAAACAATCTGCTCCATCCCTATCTCATCCTGATTTTTAGTATCTTAGTTTTTATCTTGCACATGTGGCCCACTCATTGTTATTTTTTTGTTGTTATGTATGATTTTGCTTTATCGTTCTTGTACTCATATGTTGTATGTATTTTACTGTGTTGTTATTGGGTTTTGGTTTTACTTTATTGTAATATGCTGTTGGGCTTGGCCTCCTGTAAGCTCCATTGGGGAGATGGTGGCGGGGTATTAAATAAAGATTATTATTATTACTTTCCTATAGTGCTTTACATTACAGGGAAACAAGATGAGGCATAATGGAGGCTGGTTGCTCCCATAGCTGTGAGGTGGCAAATCTGCATTTAGTTTTCACTTTAAAGGAACTATTCAAGGTATTGAACCTAGCTGTGAGGTGGCAAATCTGTATCTAGTTTTAGTTTCCACTTTAAAGGAACTATTCAAGGTTTGAACCTATGTGCAGACAGCTTTCAGTGCTGTTCGTAGCTGTTAGAACTGAAACTGAGAGTAAGTTCACTACTTTACTGATCTGGAAGTCTCTAGCCTTTGATATTACCTTATTTGCATTGTTTGGTAAAGCTACCTGGGCAGACAAATGGGTCACCTTTCAAACTCCCTCAACCTTACTTGAAGGTAGCAGGCGAGCAGAGCAAAACAGGTAAAAAAATGCCAGTCTTAAGGGGGTTTGGAATAGCCAAAGACCTCTTTTGTTAGGTGAACTTGTCTTCTGCCAGCTAAACTTGTGACAGCTGAACCCAATTGAGTCAGCCTATTCTAGAGAAGGATCCACAGGCAAAACTGCTCTGTCAGATAAAATTGATAGAGAATAGACAGCCCAAGGTAGGGACAATGCTATGGTAAGTGCTTGGGATATTATGTTTGAAAATATCAGTGTTAAGTGTTAGAGATTAGGCTGAAATTAGGCTGGAATCCCACTGGAAAGTTATCTCTTTATATGCAGACATACACCTGCAGCAATTAGAATCGGATAGTTCCATCATGTCTGTATCCAGCGGAGTTCTGCTAATATGTTGTTGCATAACAGCACCAATAAAGTGACCATTGCTCAGTGGGATCAATAATGGACAGATGCACAAGATATGCTTCACATTAGTCCCAACATGGATTGCATCCACCCCAATATGCATTAGGCACTAAAACATATTGTGCATTCTTGCTGGTATTGTGTCATGCATCATCACAATTCACTAAGGACCTCATCACATGAGGTGATTTTAGTGTCATAGGATCCTTTCTGGACATTTCTTCACACTTTCAGGAACCTCGCGCCAGTCAACACACAATGTTGTGTGACTTCTGGTGGAGACCCCACCCTCAACTGGGGTAAAATGATCGCTGGACGCTTTCCCCACAACACAGAAGACTTCCCGTGTTGTGCTGGCTCTAGTGGAGCCAGCATGCTTCATTGTAGTTGGGGAACAATTCCCCTGGTTGATGGGGAAAGCATCACTGTGCTGGAGCAGCACATGGGGCAACAGAGTCATCTCTCACACCTGCCATTTGGCCATGCTTGATAAGGTCATAAGAGTATTTCCAAGAGTCCCTGCTAGGTAGAGATCTATAACGTAGATGGTGATATGGGATTCTGGAATTAAATCATTAGAATAGATTTTAGTCATTGAATTAATTTAATTCATTAACTTGTCACTTATCAATTTGGGAAGAAAAAACAGATGCTACTACTAGTAGTAATTGATTAAAACATTAGAATTGAGTCAAACTATAGGACTTACAAGCAATGGCATGGAAGTTGTTACTGTTGAAATTAAGGGAGCACATTTTGTTACTGGCTCCTTCAAAATTGTAATTTTATTTTTGGAATTGCCTTAATCTAACCTGGAATTTTATCCTACGTGAAATACAAATCTGTTAATAGGATTGTTGCTTGGAAATAGTGGAAGTCAATCATGTCTAGGAACTGTCAGGTTAGAGAAGACTAGGAACTAATTTTACAACCCCTTCAGTTAAAATTGTCATATATTTGCATTTCTCTTTTCTTTCTGCTCTCACTATATTTGTCTCACTCTTTAAATGCTTTATTCATTAAAGGTCAGTCAGGAGTGATTTATTTCATTGAGAGGGCACTAATTCACCACAAGTATGGCAGTAAGTGGGTAGCTAGAAAGATCTGTTAGCGAGTTAAGAGTGGCAAAATCTTAATCTGAAATCACTTAAAGCCTCTGAATATAAGAAAAACATTCTTTCTGCACAACTAAATCAGGGCATCCTCTCTGCCTCTTTCCTCCAGCCAAGAAACATGGCCTGCAAAGATTAATTGTAGAGCAAAAGATTTCCATGCAGGAGTCAGGTATCCTAAATACAGTCTGTGGTATTTGTAGTTTAAAGGGGAACGTATCCAACTAGCCCTGTCTTCTCTGCACACATTGTACCTTATCTGGAGAATTAAAATGTTTTAAATAGATCATTTGGTCTTTAACATAAAGTTCACTTGAGTGAGATATTACATCAGGAGATATATCGTAAAGTTCTGACACAATGAAAGTTCTCCCCTTCTGCAGGATTTAATTTCCTATGTAGTAGCTGACTGAGAGTGGGAGATAGCTGTAAAGCATTTATGTGTCTATGACCAGATGCCCAATGAAAACCTCAACTCCTAAGATCTTTGGTGCAACCCTAGGATGTCCTGGAAGATGCTGAGAAGAGACATGATGGGCATGTATAAATATGTGAGGGGAAGTCATAGGGAGGAGGGAGCAAGCGTGTTTTCTGCTGCCCTGGAGACTAGGATGTGGATTAGTGGCTTCAAACTACAGGAAAGGAGATTCCACCTGAACATTAGGAAGAACTTCCTAACTGTGAAAGCTGTTCAGCAGTGGAACTCTCTGCCCCAGAGTGTGGTGGAGGCTCCTTCTTTGGAGGCTTTTAAACAGAGGCTGGATGACCATCTGACAGGGGTGTTTTGAAGGTGTTTTTCCTGTTTCTTGGCAGGGGGTTGGATTGGATGGCCCATGAGGTCTCTTCCAACTCTATGATTCTATGCCTTCATCATTGTGTGCCTGGCTGTAATCACAAACTGTACAGGCATAAAGTCGACATATTTTACTCACAAGATTACTATTATTTAGGTTTCAAAACCAGAAATGGAATTTCAATCACTTCCAATTTTGTCCCATTCCTCCATTATTGGGAGCCAATGTGGTCTCCAGAGGGTCTCATGTGCAGAGAAGTAACCTGTAAAACCACAAAAGTTGCACATCCAGGCCTAGATATAAAAATGTATTATTCCTCCAACATTCAGATGTCTATAATCTCAAATTATTTATATTCTAAGTGTGAGGAAATCTGCAAATAATGGTACAGTCTTATAAAAAATGAACTGAAATAACACATTATTGATTTGTTTTACTTTGTAGCTCTTCTTCCAAACCTGGAACATCAGGTGACTCACCAAAAGGTTCACACATAATGGGCCAAAGATTCACCAGCAACTATAAGATCTATCAACCAAAAGGTTGCAAGTTCGAAGCCCCGGGTCAGCATGAGCGGCCAACTGTCAGCCCTGCTCTTTGTTTACCTAAGCAGTTCGGAAACAGCTTTAGCTGTAATTAGAGAAATTAGGTACCGCTGAAGTTGGGGAGGTGTTTTATAATGCCCTAAAGAAAGAAGATCAGAAAATGCTGAGAGACAAAAAGGAAGGAGGAAGTCCTGACAGCTCTTCATCATAGAGGATGGAACGACAGCACCCCCAGTGGCTGGACTCGAGCCCAACCTTCCACAGCACCAAAACAACACACCTCCTTTCTGTTCTGTCTATCTATACAAAGCGGCATTGAATGTTTGCTGTGTATGTGTACTATGATCTGCCCTGAGTCCCCTTTGGGGTGAGAAGGGCGGAATATAAATAAATTATTATTATTATTATTATTATTATTATTATTATTATTATGCACAGATAAAAATACAGAATTTTGAAACGTATTTGGATTAAAACCCTTTCCTTTAGTTTGTTGCTGAAGCATATACCTTCCAACATTTCATAGATGAAAACTCAAATGCACAGAATCAAGCAGCACCAAGTCATTCCTGAGAAGGAACACAGAAGCTAAGAGAGGTTGCAGCAATTTGTTTTTGTCTGAGCATACTGGAAAGGGAAAGATTGGGCCTCTTACTCTCCCCTGCTAAGTTAAAAGCGGGTGAATTACTTTTGCACTTTGATTCACTTTGCAGCAATTGAAATAAACTGAGGACTGAGGGAGAAGGTGGGAGGAGAGAAAGGGGGGTGCTTTAAAAGCAGCTGAAAATGGGGAATGGCAGAGTATTAATTGGGACTCTCCTTGTCAAAGTGGGAAAATGGGAGGATATGCAACTTTGGCCTCCTGTTTTAGCCTGAAAGCTTTCTGTATGAACACACACAATTCAAGTCTGGCTTTTTTATCCTGAGGTAACTTTCTGAATGCCTTTTAAAGGCATCATAAGTATGCAAAGATGGCTCAGATACTTAGGATGATTGCTAAGGCCCCCCTTCCCCATAAAGAATGGAATACACATTTTTCTTCAGTGCGAATCAGTAACATTGACGATTAGGTCATGTTTTTCAAAAAAGCAATATGATCTCACTACCATGTTCTTCTTTTTCTCTTTCTCTGAATACTGATTTCCTGGGAGCCCCTCCCTAGGATTACTAATGCAAAATTATTTCACCGAATACCTTTTATTTTAAATGATGTAGGCAAAGGAGTTGGATTTATGATGTTGACACTAGAAGTAATGCAGCTGCTCCCTTGCTGTGCAGAATCTGAATTGGCTTTTTGTTCACAAAACGGTCGAGTTCTCCAATTTTGTATTGTGTACACTTCTCTTGATAACAATTTGTATTGAAGGAAAATATATACAGGGTACGCTCATATATACACAGTTACAATGCAAAGAAATGCTTCCCAAGGAAAGCATTTTATTCTTCATTTAATGTGGCTACTGAACAGCAATCAAAATGAGTACTGCTTGATCAGTTCTCCTGATTTTTACATCCAGACTAGCCATGGCTGCACCTCCAAGGTTGACAGCTATAGGAAAGATTTGGACATTGTTCACAGAGGTACTGGGTAGTTCTTTTCTTTGCACAATATCAAAGAAAGAGAGACATATGCACACATTACTTTGAGTTATACATGTGTACACCATCAACAGTGTTCCAGGATTCATTTTGGAGCCATGAGGATTCCAACAGTACTTTGTTGTACATCATGAACATTTGTTTAAAGTAGTTAAGGATTGGCCCATGATGGCTCCCAAAAGTATATAGGTGGGGTGAAATGTTTTGTTTGAATGAAGAAACAATAATAAATGTCATGAGATGGATGGACTGGCTTTCAGTTGTACAAACAAGGCTCCATGCGTCATGGATCACATAGCCAAGAGTACTACTTAAGCAACATCTAGACCAGTGGTGGACAAATTGTGGCTGTTCAGAAGTTGCTCCTGTCAACATTAGCACAGCCAAGGGAGATGCTGTCTGGGAGGCAAACATTTGTTTACACCTCATCTAGACCACTGCTTTGTAAACTGTGGGTCCCAACCTCAAAATAGGTTCCTTCTTAGCAGCTTAATGTTGGGGTCATGAAAAATTTGGCAACAATAAAAGGATTGGGTTGCTGTGAGTTTTTCAGGCTAGATGGGCATGTTCCATGTTCCAATAGCATTCTTTCCTGATGTTTCATCTGCATCTGTGGCAAGCATCCTCAGAGGTTTGTACAGAGGTCTGTTGGAAATGATGCAATTGGCATATGTATATATATCTAATCTATATATCTCTATCTATCATCTATCTATCATCTATCTATCTATCATCTATCTATCTATCTATCTATCTATCTATCTATCTATCTATCTATATGTAGACTGTCCAGGGTAGGGGAAAGAACCTTTACCTCTTTGAAGCAAGTGTAAATGTTGCAGTTTGTAAGCTTGATTAGTATTGTGTAGCCTTGGATGGTGTGGTTTTAATAGTGATTATAATGTTTATTTGTTTTAATGTGCTTTTTAACTCTGATTTTTAAAATTTAAAAATTTAAAATTTAGCTTAAATGTATTGAATTGTTTGGTCTCTAAAGGCATCAAATAGCTGCCATTTGTAAAGTTGCCTTGAGTCCCCTTTGGGACAGAGAAAGGCGAGAAATAAATAGAGTAAATATTAAATAAAAATAAATAAATTGCAAAGTCAATCAGTGTTTTTGCCTGGCGTTAACTGCTTTGCAAACGTTGATTTGTTATCACCAAATGTTTGATTTTATACTTATTTTATATACCTATATCCAGGTTAAAGTAAAAATGTCTCAGGTCAAAAGGGGTCATGGATGGAAACATTTAATAAGCCCTGATCTAGATCCACAAAACTTTAGAGAAATTAGGTTAATCTATATGTGGACAGTAATACAATGTCTTGAATGCTGTTGTTCGATCTAAATAGAGTAGATCAAATGAATCAATAGGATTTACCAAAAAAATTGAATCTCTGTTTGGTAACGGATTTGTTCTAGCTGCTATTAGTTAGTAAGATTTGAGACAATGCATCAAATAGGATCAACTAAAACTCTCTGAGCTTCAAGTTCCAACAAACCGTTTCCTCACACTCAATGCTCACTCAAAGTTGTAGGAAGAAGACACAGTAAGAACTCATTGTCTAACTTGGTAGTCTTAAAATAGTAATTCTAATAGTTCTTTGCATCTAAATAAGATTAGATTATGCCCAATGAAAAAGACCAAAAGTTGAATAAAACCATATTAAAGAACCAACTCCTCTGGTCCCTTTGGAATTATAAAAGCTAGTATTTATTCAAAGTGGAATTAGGGGTAATATTCATCTGGCCATCTAATTTTTTCATTACTGAGTATATGGTATTCCTCCTATTTTGTTACCCTGCAATAAGGAACAAAATGTCCACTTGACTATAGTGTGTGTGGACTGAGGCAGACAAAAAGTTTGTCTTCATATGGTAGCAAAATCAGAATAGGAAACTCAATGGATTTTAGAATTCAGTGACAAGCTGGGGCCTACAGTACAAATAGAGAAGCCACAGTGTGCTAAAGATTACTGATCTATAGCTCCCACCTTCTTTGTCAGCCATTCAGTATGGTGATGATAGGCACTGAAATCCAACAATACCTCAAAGGCAAATATTCCCCACACTTGACATTAAGTGATTTTTTACATGCTTCATTGAATGCATATAGTTCCCAGATTATCATAGTATAACTCAGCATGGAGAATTCCTGGAAATGACTCAGCTATATCAAGTTCCTGGAACTATGGCTGGTACTGGCTGCCTTACCTATTTTGTAAGGAGAACAGAATGAACAACTTTTGCATTCCTGTACTCAATAATCCTTTCCTATATGTTTTCTTCTGTTACATCCACTCTCTTCCTTCATTAATGTAACGACAGCCATTTTCTTTCTCAGTCCATGTGTTTTTCTATGAACAAGTGATTTGTGAATAAAATTACGTCTATATAGCTTACAAAGACAACTAACCTGCTTTACTTTCTTTGCAAGACCATGTGTGCACAGGACAGATTATGGTGCAGCTTTTGCCTTGTCAAGCTGATTTATTTATTTATTTATCATGTCAGGAGCAACCAGACAATTGTATTACATTTTTAACAAAACAAACAAACAAACAGACAGACAGACAGACAAAACACAAAGTTTACAAGCTTGGTAGTTGATTAAATGTCCTTCGACCAGTATCTGGCCACTTGGAGTGCCTCTGGTGTTGCTGCAAGAAGGTCCTCCATTGTGCATGTAGCAGGGCTCACGTTGCATTGCAGCAGATGGTTAAGCTGATTACTGTGCATGAGAGACCACAGTATAACATCTCACAACTTTGATAGGGAGATTATTAGTACTGTGTTCATGATCCCAAGAATCGTGCTAGATTGCTATATTATTTGCAACAGATTCCCATAAATAATCCGTGGTAAATTGGCTCATTCTTTATTAGCTAATTTGTTGGAGATTATATATATATATATATATATATATATATATATATATATAATTTTTGTGCATTCAAACTGCATATGCACGCCAACTATATGCACCTACATAGATTACTTCAAGCAATATATCATACATGGTAGTTTTGGATACCGGAAGGATGCATTTCAGCACCCTTACAACACTTAAGTAATTATATTGACTTACACAACAGAAATGTTTGAGTTCTAAAGCAGAATATTTTGCTGTGTCTTCAGGGGCTGATTCTTCAGCTGCTGTGATATGAATCAAATGCCAGGGGGGTTCTAGAACAGAGAGGGTGGAATATTACAAAGTGTAATATTTACTGTAGATGGGTGACGTCAAGTATTATGCTCCAGGCTGAGGTCATGTCATGTTAAAGTGTTACGTCCATATCTCTAAAAGTTTCCAATAACCTTGGATCAGGTAACAGACCAAGAAGGTCCCTCACTTGCTCCTTTCTTCATTGTAATTTTTTAAAACAACATAAACACAACAAAGGTGTGTGGTGAAGTATGTAATTAGTAGGGTGCTGATTATTATTATTATTATTATTATTATTATTATTATTAATGCCCCGCTTTATCTCCCCCAAAGGGGACTCAAAGAGACTTAACATAAAAGCATCAGCAAAACTATTTAAAATATACAAACATTAAAACAGGATTAAATATAAACAGTATTTTAAAATGTCAAGTTAAAAAATCATTAAAACAAATTCAAACTTAAAAACCCTAGAATCTCCTTAATTGATCTTAAGAAACTTCAAGTTTAAAAGCCTGTCTAAATAAAAAGGTTTTAGCCTGCCACCAGAAGGACAGCAAAGAGTGGGCCATTCTGGCTTCCCTGGGCAGGGAGTTCCAGAGTCGAGGTGCAGCCACCGAGAAGGCCCACTGATAATATTTAAAGAGGTGGCCTGGGATCTCAATACTTGAATGTGTGTGTGTGGGTGAGGGAGGGTCTCATATATGTATATGTATGTACATTCTCTCTCTCTCTCTCTACACACACACACACATATAGAGAGAGAGATTCTGGACATTTAAATAGATAGATATTCCTGAGCTTTAAGATCTCATATCCTGGGATGCCTTCTTTGCTAGCCTTTGTCCCATAGAAAGGGTAGGCAAAAGGACAATTTCCAACGTGAGAGTGGTTGGTTCACCACAGAATGGATAAAGACCACTCAGCACTAACCTTTCTCCATTTAGTCATCTAACTGAATACAAGATAGCATGAAAGATTTTGTGTGAGATGTATAGATAACACTACCTTTGGTGCCTCACCCAGCCGAAATCCTAATTCAGAGGATAATGGAGCATAAATACACCAGACTGGTGGCTGATCACATAGGTAACTTGATCACTCCCACCATAATAGAATAGGTCACTTGTTTGTACTGGCATCTGGAGAAGGCAATATTGACTTTATTTTTGGATTTGGTGCTTGTATACCCACATTCCCTGGTTGACATTTCACCTGATTCTCTACTCTTATTATTCAGAAGACTGAGATTCTTCACATTTTTTTTCTGAATTTGAGCATGTGATATATATCTGGATGTTTGGTTTCCATTTACTGAAGTTAACATATTTGGAGTTTTAAAAATCTATTTTGTGTGATTTTTTTTCACCATTGTTTACTTTAATTTTTTATGGTTTTTGGAAAATAAAGATTTGGGTTTTTTTTGGCTGATTTTAGTAGTGTCCATCAGTGTTAAGATTTTGCACATTTCAATCTAGTTGTGTTCTGAAGAAATGACTTTGCCTTGAAATACAGTGATGTTTAATTTCCATTAATTGCTTCCAAAAGGACCTTTGGAGCTGTCCATCAGTCTTCCCACTTCACTTTCTTTTGCTTCATTAGAATAAGAAAACAAAATGGTTATTCAAAACAGAAAGCATTGTTAGATATTCTGATCCTCATGTTCTCAATTCTGAGCACTCCCATATTGTATATCTAGTCTAATTTCGACTTTAATTTTTTCTCCAAACCTCTCTTTTCAGGGGATTAACCCAATTTCCCATCTGGACAACTAGGATTCATGAAGATTTATTTCAAAATTATTAGAAATGGAGTTAGATAGTCTGCTTGTTCTTGACTTTGCCATTTGATTTTCTAGTTCCTTAATAATTGGGGTTAATTCCTGATTCCTGCCATATGGATGTCAGCTTGTTGGCCTTACAATATTTTGGATTATATAATGTGCCTATGAGTTTCTACTACATGATTGGAACATTCAACGTCCCAAAGACACTAGAGGCAAGAAGAAAAAAATGCATGTGGGGTTTTCAGGAGCAACAATTTTAAATTCCTCATGCAGATCTGACAGAAGGCACCATGTACTACATATATTTGGGGAAGCCCAACAGATTGGTGGCTGGTCACATAGGTCACTTGATCATTCCCACCATGATTGAATAGATCACTTGTTTTATCAGCATCTGGAAAAAGCAGTATCGCCTTCATTTTGGGATTTGGTGCTTGTATGCCCACATTCACAGGTTGGTATTTCACCTCCCACTTCACTTTTTAAAAGTGTAGGTAATCAGAACAAAGAGAAAACCAAGCCTGTTTGATTAAGTAAATATGTGAGTATGTGCACAATTAAACACCCCACATCCACTGTGGCTGAGTGACCTGATATAAACCAATACTGTGAACACATATACACAGTAGAAACATCTCCTTGCACAATGTGCTTACATAATGGGGAACCTGGGTGGCTTTCCAAACAGAGTTCAGTTTGGATGAAAACAGGTGAAGGGTCAAATCGATGAAGGATGCAGTGGAACCTTGATGCAGCCCTTATGAGTATTCAGCCTGTGCAACAAGTAATATTTATTTCACATATTTGTATCCCATCCTTCTCATCCCCAGAGGGAGACTCAGGATGGCTTCACAACAGGCATTCATTCAATGCCAACAACAGTAATAAATAATAATAGCAATTATTATTTTGTATAAAAAGCATTGCATAAATTAGTATAAAACTGATAAAATAGAAGGTGTGCAGACGGCTAAATATCTTCTGGCCAAAAACGGGCAACAGCAACGGCATTGTCTGTAGCCTCCAACAATTCCTCCTCTGTACATGAGGAAGGGCACAATGGACAAATATATGGATGCGGAGTTGTCTGTTCTGCTCCACAGTCATACAAGGTATGGGATTATTTTAGGTAGTGCCATTTTGCCAGGTTGTCTTTTGATCTGCCCACTCCGCTTCTGAGTCTATTCAGGGACTTCCAGGTTGCCCATTCTTGGCTTGTCCCTGGAGGAAGACCCTCGTGGGTGGCCATCCAGTTGGGATTTCCTGATTTAGCTGCCCAGAGGGATACCCTTGCTGTTGCTGGAGGGACGCTGAGAGGAATGGTAAAACAATTCATTAAGGCATTAAATTACTAAAACATTTCTTTACAATCATGCAGGTTTAAAATCATAGTCTGGGTCGATCCATTGTCATTCACACAAATTGGGTCTCATTCTTGATTGCTGTCTCTACTATTCGAACGCTTGGTCCCATAACAAGGTTTTGAGTTTCTTTCTAAAGAACAGGAGGGAGGGGGCCAATCTGATGTCACTGGGAAAAGAGTTCCACAGGCAAGGGTCTACCACTGAGAAGGCCCTGTCTCTTGTCCCCACCAGTCACGTTTGTGAGGATGGCAGGGCTGAGAGCAGCCCCCCCCCCATCTAAAACTTTGCAATGGATCATAGCAGGAGATACATTTGGACAAGTAAACTGGGCCGGAACCGTTCAGGGCTTTATAGGCTAAATACCTACCAAATATTAGGTAGGGAAAAATGTTTGCTCTCAGTGGCATTATGGCCCTGAAGCTGTCTGATGACTCCCAACTCCCACACCCAATTCCTACCAATTTGGAGACAGTTTTTCACTTGAAACTTGGCAGAAAATGCCACACAGTTTCATTCTTTATTTGTTCTTTATTTACTGTTATAATTTTAGAGTTTTAAACTAAATTAGTCCATAGCACTCTTCAACTACATTTGGATTCAGAATACTAACCTTCCTTGTAGCTACTCAGAAGTGTACAGGATAATCACCTGCCTGTATGTTTAGTTATAAGTAAGCATGACAAGCATCAGGTGGAATGGCTCTAGAATCTTCTCCCCAGGACTTTACTTCCTGTACTTGGGGGGGGGGGGGGGGGGGGTTCTTATATCCAATCAATGGTTGACTGAAGATGAGACATTTTTCTTACTGGGTTGGATGGGGAAGCCCATGGACCATATCCAGCCTGCAAGAGATCCCCCATGACTCCTTTGTGAAATGATTTTCTATGAGACATTCCCCCTCTTCCATTTTTAACTGGGACTTAAAGACCTGGATATATTTTTAATTATCTTTTTTATGTTTTACCTCTAACTCTTGCTGACAGATTTATTTTAATAGGTACTGTAATGGTATTAAAAGCTGCTCTTTTAATGAATTATGGCTGCCACCCTATCTGTAACATGCCCAGATATAAGTTGTGGACAATGGATAGCAGTCAAACAAAGCAATGATGCAAGAATTGCAGTGGAATGGTTGTGTGAAGAAAAGCTAGGCATGGCAATGATAAATCTATCTGGATAATGGCAGTAATCTGGGACCCATTTGGACTGCACAGTTATCACACTACTTCAGGCGCTATGGCATAATGCCATAAAATACTGGGATTTGAAGGTTTACAAAGGAGTGTTCAGAATTATAGGCCAGAGAACACTTGTGCTTCACCAAACTACAAATCTCTGGATTCTATAGGAGCGACTTGAGAAACTACATGTCGCTTCTGGTGTGAGTGAATTGGCCGTCTGCAAGGCCGTTGCCCTGGGGATGTCTGGATGTTTTTGATGTTTTTACGATTCTTGTGCTAGGTTTCTCTCATGTCCCTGCATGGGGAGCTGGAGCTGACAGAGGGAGCTTAACCCACTCTTCCCAGATTCAAACCGCTGACCTGTCAGTCAGCTGTCCTGCCGGCACAAGGGTTTAACCCATTGCTCCACTGAGGGCTCCATTCCAGATGATACAGACATGATAGTTAAAGTGGAATCATAGTGCTACAGTTTTTGTAGTGCTAAGGTATACTTGGTGTCAGTGATCCATGTCTTGGTCATGTCCCACCTGGTTACTGTACAACAATGAATATGGGGCAGAGAGTATAGTGGCCAGAGGACCAACTAGAACTGGCTATGATTATTGTATTCCTCCAGTGTTACACTCCTTTCATTCGCTCATTGGGGTGGGGTGGGGGGAGGAATTGATTCAAAATATAGTTTTAACTATAAAAGTCATCTTAGGTCAGGGAATGCAGTATCAAAAGTATCTTTCTATTTGTTCCTCAGTTCATCATCTCAGGCCTTGTGCCAAATGCCCCCACGTACTGATACTGGCATATATTCCAATATTAACATGTGGCTTTAAAATAAATTCAGACAAAAGCACACATCCTAGCTCACATCAATCTCCCTCCTGTCCTCAGCACACACACAATGTTATATAATCCCACACTGCAAATAATAATTACAAGTCATATGAAAAATGAGTCAGTCCTAAATTGTAAAACAAAGACTTTCTCTCTTTCGCACACCATGTGGCAGTCTTATTTATTTAGACTCTCCAAACACTCACCCTGTGTCTCCTTCCACCTTCTTTTATCTTGCCGACTGAAGTACAAAAAGTAAGATAAACAGATTTAACATGTGAACTTGCAGTCTTATGCACGTTAGCTTATAAACTTTGGCAAGGCTTTGCAATGGACATTCATATATCGTTGAGGGGGGGGGGGAGGGGGGAAGAGAGACTGACATGCTAACAATTTTAATCACGCTATGGAAGAACAGATCCAGGTCTCATTTGCAGTTTGAAACTGTCATATGATCGTTGTAGACTCAAATAATGGAGTTTAATGTGCAGTGGTGGCTCATATCTTTCATATGAATTTTCAAGGTGATGGAACTTTGGGGGAAAAGGATTGATCACCTGGGAACCCTCATTTGGATTGCCATCTTTTGGGAGTGCTTTGATTGTATTTTCCTGTATGTGATTGGCCTGGACTGGATGGCCCTTGGGGTCTCTTCCAGTTCTATGATTCTTTGACTGTTATTATTGTTGTTATTATTATTATTATTATTATTACAATATTAAATCTTTATTTATTTATTTATTTAATTCGCTTGTACTCCACCCTTCTCACTCCTGAGGGGGGACTCAGGGCAGCCTGACAGCAAGCACCATTCGGTGCCATCACAATGATAAAAAAATTCAACAAATTCATTAAAACAACATTAAATAAAGTTGTTAAAAACATGTCAGTTAAAACCAAAGTCCGGGTCAGTTCATTGTCACTTCAAATTGCTTATGTCTTCTTCTCACTTGCCGCTATTCAATGATCAAACGCTTGGTCCCACAACCAAGTCTTGAGTTTCCTTCTAAAGGACAGGAGGGAGGTGGCCAATCTGAGGTCTCTGGGGAGGGAATTACACAGGTGGGAATCACTGCTGAGAAGGCCCTGTCCCTCGTCCCCACCCATCGTGTTTGCAACGCCGGTCGGATCAAGAGCAGAGCCTCTCCAGATAATCTAAAAAAGGGCAGATTCTCATGAGAATGTTTCTGTCAGGCCTTGGGAGAAAGGTTTACTCCCTCTGTCTGTGAGCTCTCCAGATTCTAGTTTGGAAAACAGTCTGGCACCTGCTAAAGTTAATGAGGAGTCAGATAAGTATAGTCGGCAGCTGGAGATTAGCCAGAATCGACAAGAGGCCCAATGTTTACCTAGATCCTAAAGAATTCGTCAATTAAAGTCAAAGACTGGGGGAAAACGAAATCAGTTTTTGAGATTTAAGGTTTGCCTGTAGAAAATCTTGTCAGATCAGGCATCATTTGGAAACCAGGTTCTTGTGCCATGGAAGTCTTGTTCAAGGGATCTTGTTTCTGTGGATTTTTTTTTTTTTAGCCTTTTGAATTGTCTTTGCATCCTGTGTGATTCCTGTCTGGATTAATGTGGTCTTGGATTGCCTGTTTTTCTTGTGTGGACATTGCTTTGGGTTACTACTGTTTGTGGACTAATACTTTTTGGAACCTTCTGATTTGCTTACAAGCATTTATTTCTTCTGGCTATTTACTAAGCTTTAATAAAAGAAGTTTTGATTCTTCACTCTTTGTGTGGTGTGTCTTAAGTCAGGGGGCTTCTTCTGGACCTG